>NC_135331.1:60207568-60522828 GCF_023851605.1 Tamandua tetradactyla | reverse complement strand
GCATGTGTCAGTATTAAGCACATGTAGTAGATGCTGTCAGTTTCCAGCACATATTATTCCATTCATTTACTTAGTACATCTTTTGGAATTCCAACTGGCAGCAGCTGCATACTTTTGCCTGAAGGCTTTTTTTTTTTTTGGCAGCTGGAACCCAATTTTCTATGAAGTGGCAAGCTGTAATTGCTATAGAATTAGCACCATCCTACTCAACCTAGGAGCATCCCTCAGCCAATGACTGACAAGAATGGGGAAATAAATATTTAGTGTTTAGAGTGGCTTCTCACCCCCTAGTTGGATTAAACCTCTGTGCCTACCGTGTGACATCCTGAGTATTCCAACCATTTTCAACCACCCCCTCTCCCCTGTATCACAATCTCACTTTCTTATCAGGGTTTCCCGGGGTCTTCTCTGAATTAAATTACTTGCACTTTATGTATATATCATGCATCAAATTTGGAATAAAATTGATTCAGTTGCCAAAAAATTAGCATGGTTCAAGGAGACCAAGGATTCTAGAAGTGCAATATTAGTAAAGAACAAAAAACTGAAAAAGTAAGAAATGGTAGGGATAAAATGATAGAGCCCAATTCACATCAGCCCATTTAAAATGTTTTAAATTTATTCACATCAGTGTGCTAAAAAGGATAGGAACCTACCACTGGGTGGTTGATCTCAGGAACTATTATTGCAATATCTTGCAAAAAGTTATCACAGATATAACATATAGAATGAAATATTATTTTAGATTTCAGGGCTGTAAACATTATTTATTTATTCACTGTCAAATACTTAATGTGTTTCAGTTCCAGTTCCAGGATTATGAATCCTGGAATACAAGCAGTGAATAAAGCAAACAAAATATTTCTGCCCTAATAGAACTTACATCCCAGCGAGGGTTTGGGGGGCGGAGATAGACTTTAAATAAATGTAACAAATAATATTACAATTATATTACATTTTTAAAAGTAATTAATGCTATATAAAAATAAAGAAAATTGAGCCCAATAAGGAGGATAGGAGTGGGGAGAGCAGCAATTCTTAGTAAACTGAACAGAAGAGGTATCAGTGCAAAAGTGAACATTAAACCAAAACATAAAGGGGTGAAGAGTTACCTATGATAATACCTGGGAGAAGGGCTGCCCAGGTAGAGAAATAACCAAGGCAGTGTCCATTTAACTGTTTAAGAAAGCAAAGAATAGCATTCAACAATGACAATTTAGAAAGAGAAACAATGCAACTTAACATTCCAGAATCTGAAATACTATGATATTTCATTTGCAGATTGGGAATCACTGCCTTCCATGAAGGGGCATTGAAGATTCTTCTAGGCAAATATATTTCCTCGTAAAGATGGAAAATGAAATGGTCTGAGATGGATCTGCAATTTCCTATGCAGAGATCCATTTCTATACAGGCTTTCTTACCCGGCTTTCCCTTGTGATGGAATGCAAAGTTGTTTGTAATAGTGGTGTTTGTATTCTATAGTACAAGTTATTTTATCAACGCTATAGTAGGTAATGATAACCTTATAACATCCTACTCCATAATTTTCTCAGATTGTAAAACTCCTTTATAAAAAAAACAAAAGTCCCCTTTTTAAGACCCAATTACCTTGTCTTAGTTTTATCCCTTAACCTTTCTGATGAACAAAATACACAAATGCTAAAATCTTTCAATGGAAAATTATTGAACCATGTTAAACTGCCTAGAAAACTACCTTGCAAATTAAAATCTCAAAATATCATGTCAGAAAAAAAAATCAGGCATCATGAATAGTACATGCACTAATATGACAGAGACATGCAACCAACTGGATATCCCAAAGAATAATATCTTTATTTATGATCTTTAGTTTTGACAAGAGGTCACCTAAGGAAACCAGCATTCTGAACATATCAAGTCTCAACCAGCCTCCAAAAATGTGTTTACTCTACCATTGATTGAAGAGGGGGCCATTCTTTCATTTCTTCAAATTTTTAATACATAAGAGTTGAATTATGACTTATATAGATCTTAATAAAAAATACACAGGTGACAATTACAATAAGGAAATAACATGTGTTTCTACACATAGACAAAATACTAAAATTAGAAGAAGACAATCTGATGGAATATAAAGGGAACAGAACTAAGAATGAGTAATAAGAAATTGAAAAACTGATTGTTTTACAGAATATGTCACAATTCACAGTTGATCTATATACCCATGCTACTGAAGAGCGAAAGTAGGGTCTGGTCCTAGTATTACTCAGTTTTGTAAGTAAATAGGAAACAACTGGGCAAATTCTATGATCATTTCCTCTGGCTCATGAGTGAAATATCTTGTATCCATGCACAACAACAAAGGATACTTTTGCATTTCTCTATACTCATGGACAATACTTAACAATAGTTATAAAAATGTCATATAATTACTTGTCAATATTTTGATACTTTTATTCAGTTTCAAGGAATGCATAGAATTTATCTCCTCATAATATAGTGATTTCAGCAAAACTAATTAAGATTTCAAAGGAAATGTCTAATTGCAGCAAAATGAAGAAAATACTGTCTACTGAAGCAATAGAAGTGACTGACATTGTACTATATTAGAGATTTAGTAAATCAAATCTGTTCTCCTATCTGATCATGCAATGAATTCCACATGTGTAATTAATTTCTTCACAATCAATTTGATGGTAGCTCATGTATTTAAATAGAAAACACTACTTGAGTAAAGAATTATGAAAATGAAAAATTTTTATATTGTTTATCCTTATTCACTTAATTGGAGCAACACAGACCTTTATCAAACACACCAAACTTATTTCAGATAAAGGGCCATTCCATTTATTTTTATTTATATTATTATTCCTTTTCCTGGAATGTTTTTATTTTCCCTGAGATATTGCTATGGTTTTTTGTTCATTTTAGTTTTATGGTCAAATTTCACCTCCTCAGAAAAGCACTTGCTTAATATTCCATATAAAATACAGCCCCATCTCTTCATTTTCCCCTTGCCTTGCTCAATTTTTCTTTTAACACATGCCATTCATTACCTGATATTTGTCAATATTCTGTTACTTATTTATACTCTCTCTATAGCAAAATATTTTGTATTTAATTATACTCAGTCTATAGCATATGTCAGCAAACTATAGTTTCCAGGCCAAATTCAGCCTGCCATAAGTTTTGATAAATAAGTTTTAGTTGGGACTCAGCCATGTACATTCATTTATGTACTGATATGGACTGCTATCATGTTACAATGGCAGAGCCAAGAGTTGCAACAGAGATGATATGACATGCAAAGCCTAAAATATTTGCTACTGGACATTTTACAGAAAACGTTTGCTGACCCATTGCCTATATTACATAAAACTGAAAGACAGATACTTGCTATTTGTATTCTGTGCTATATCTCCAGGTCATATAATAGAGCATGGTACTTAGTTGGTGCTGAAACAATATTTAATAAATAAATGAATTAACTAATAAATAAATGAATGAATGATTGAATAGGTCTAGAAAGCCATCTGGCTTAAATAAATATATGTTGAATAAAATGAAATGAGACTGTTCACAGAATTTGAAACACGTAATTTAGAAAAATAAAATAGGATCCATCTATCCATCTATCTATCTATTTATTTATCCAACTTTTTCATGTACTTAGAGCAATGTATAATAGTGATTACCTTCATGTGGCTTATTCTATGTTTTTTTTTTAACCCATATTTTGAAGAAAAATAAATGCTTTTAATGATCGGGATTCCTTTATTAATGTAGAAAAAGGAAACCATAATTTAAATAATTATTTTATTTCTTTCTATTTAACCCTACAAGGCTAACTATTCTAAGTAATTGGAAACATTTTATTTTTAATTCATTTTTTTTTTCTGGCTTAAATCTAAATTAGAGATATTGGCATAATCACGTAACCTCAACATCTAGAACTTTGTTAAATATATTGAAAAGGGAGTCTCTTATACTATTTGGGCTTAACCTAAAAATCCCAAGTTTCCAATACTTAATCCTCCCCAGTTGTATATGATTTGAGAAAAGAAGTCCGATAAATTCTAGTACACAACTTAATGGGACAGAAAGTTTGCATATTTTTATGACTTTTCATGAATATTTCAAATTGTTCTCTACAACAGTTTTACTAATTTCTAATATGCAACATTGATAAGCTTCAATATTATATTTTATAAAAGCTTTATAAAAGGAATTTAGAAATATGTTCTTCATAGAGCTAAATATAAGAGAAAACAGATATCATTTATTCATCCCTTCACTCATTCATAGTCATTCAAACATCATCATTCAATATACCTTCTGTTTGCCAGTGCTGGGCAGTGATTAGAAGGACTCTCTTAAGCTGCTGACAGTGTAATGAAAAACAAAGATACGGAAGAAAAATACACACTTCTTAATAAATGCTACGATATAAGCACCTATGTCTACCAATTAGGAGAAGGACAGAGAGGAAAATGTTTCTGGTATGTGGAAGACCTCAGGGTAGGGGCAGGAAAAGTTACAAAGAGCCAGATTGTGAGGAAATTTGAATTTGAATTACATACCCAGAGGTTTGTATTTCATTTGCAAACAATAAAGAATAGAAAGTGTTTAAGTGTGATGACAGGAGAATTAGATTTGTGCTTTATACCGGAGTAGAGAGTATGGATTGAAGTAAGGAAATCAGAGACAAGGATCTAGTTTACAGAGAATTCAAATAATATGTGTAGGCTGTTCAGGGTTTTCATTTAATCCAAAAAATTATCATTGATGCAAAATGTAAGGAATGGTTTCTAAGAAACTTAGATGCCTTCTATCACCTTAATTTTACATATGTACACACAAAATGATAGATAAACTAACAAAATGGAAAAGGAGCGACAATACAGGTGGAGGTGGGAAAGTTGGAAAGATGCCCCTGTGAAAAGAACACATTTTGTTTTTTTCCCTTCCTTTGCCTTTTCCTTTTCCAGCTGAGGGGTCAAATGTCTGGTTCAAAATCCTATGTGCTACCGCAGGCAATTACAAAGGCTTTATCTGACAGGCTTCATGGGGGAAGTTACCCTCTCCACTCAGGCTTTGTGCAAAGCAGGTGCACTGCTGTCTCTGAAAGGAATCGTGTTCAAGGATTCAGGCACCCCTGGCTCTGCCCTACATCTCCATTCCTAACCCAAAGCCTTCCCAAGTCACCTGTACTGAGAGCTCCTTAGGAGGGAAAGGAGGAGAGACCTTAAAATCACCTTCATAATTCTGACTTAGTACTCAGTACTTCTTCATTCCTAGTCCTCCTTCCTCCCTGTTCCCCTGCCTCCCCACCCCCCACACACAGAGTCTGGGTCCATAAAACTGCAGGAGCATTTTGTTCAGGGCTCCCTCAGCAGTGAGATGGCCCTACAGCTTGGCTGATCTATCTGAATGGAAAGAGGAGAGTTGATGCTTTCTCTCTTCGTTAATCTATTGCTTTTACCATCACAGTAAAGTGATTTTACCTTGGACACCTGGCTGCTCAGCTATCTTAGCTCAGCTCTTGACACTGGGTAATGCCAAGCAAATTCTCTATCATTTTTCTTCCACACCCTTTCTTCTTTCCTTTCTTTTTTCTCCTTTCCTCCCTCCCTCTTTCCCCACCTTCCCCCCTCCTTCTTCTCCTCCCTTCTTTCCTTCCTTCCTGCCATCCTTCCTTCCTTCTTTTCTTTCTCTCTTTCTGGCTCCCTTCAGAGTTAGAACAGGAAAATAGGAACTTTAAAGTATCTGCTACATTTAGAAACATCACTACGAAATCCACTAGCACTTGACAAAACCTAGAATCACTTTCAATTCAAACTTTTATTGAGAAAAATGAATAAATATTGGTTGTTTTAGAAAATGTTCAGTTAAGCTTTTTATTTCTGGTAGAAATACGAGTCAAATTAATTTTTATTCATGTTGATATGTTTATTTTGTGCATGTGTTTTCTTAGCATGTGAAGTACCTCAGCAGTAAACACCAGAACACATAAAAGAACTTAAATATATGATGCAAAAATCAGTAGGGTGTACTTTGCGTAAATAAATAGCAAAAAATTCTGAATGAAGGACAAGTTCTTTTGTCAATTTCACATAGAATTTAAAAGGAAACTTAAAATTGAGTTTACTGTAATGTTAGCCCAATATGTTATTATCTTTGAAGTTTTAAATAAATTGCTCTAGAAAAGATATTGGGACTCTCCATTTGGATTTTCCTTTTCTCAGAAATCCCTATTCTGTGCTGTCTCTTTTTAACCTCACAAATTATGGCTATTTATGGTGGGAGGGCTAGTGTATTTGTTAATCCTGCTGGAATGCAATACACCAGAAATGGAAGGGTTTTTAAAAAGGGAATTTAATACATTACAAGTTCACAGTTCCAAGGTCATCAATATGCCTAACTAAGTCATCCAGAAAATGATACCTTGACTCAAGGGATAACGATACATATCTGGTGTCTGCTGGCCCTTGCTCCAGGTTTTGTTGCTTCCAGCTTCTGACGCCAGGACTGTCCTCTCTAAGCATCTGAACGCATTCACTTAGCTGCTCTGGGACAAAACTCTGGGTTTCATCTCTTAGCATCTGCTGAGGCTGGAAATGTCTTCTCTTCAGGATCTGGCTATTTCTGTGAGTCCTTGCTTAACACTTGGGCTATTTCTATCTTGATCTCCAAAAGTCTACATTGACTCTACTGTTTTTCCAAAATATTCCCTGTTTTAAAAGATTCCAGTAAACTAACAAGACCCAGCTCGAACGGATGGAGTCACATCTCATCTAATTCAAAGGCCACACCCACAATCGGGCATGTCCCATCTCTGTGGAGATAACCTAATCAAAATGTGCAGCCTACAATGTTGAAAACATGGCTTTTCTGGGTTGCATGATACTTTCAAACTGGCACGGATAGTTTGGTTCCATTTGCTCCAACACAGCTGGCAGTATACTTCCTAAAGTATACTTGTTCACAACATTTTAAATTTTTACATGTTTCCTCAGCTTATACAATTTAATATTTAAATTTTGTTTCAAATTTATCGTAAGGTACATGTTTTTCAACTAGTTTTACTCAAATAATGATAGGATACACACAAACACACACATACATAGCACACACATATCACACACGTAGATCCCCATTATGGTAGATACTTATGAGTATAGTGATGAAGATGAATGAAAAATTAAGAAAGAGCCAACTAGATAGTATAATTGATGTATAAAATGTCATTGTGTGTATGTGAAACAGGAAGGCAGAAGGTTGATCTAAGGTGAATAACGAGTTAGTTATCTCTATGGGAAAATCTTAGGAGCCTTTTAGCATGCATTTCAGAATTGTCCATCTGGGATACAAATGATGGACATATATATCCATTGGCTTTTGATGTTCGTTGATCAAATATTGCCTGAGAGTAGTTATATCTTTCTTACTTCCAGGTCTATACATGCAAATATTTCCCCAATTTGGATATTTGAAAGGTTCAGTACACACCACAGAGCATACTTAAGTAGTACTTTTATTTCAAGGCAATGCAGAGAGTACATAAGAATAGGAAAGTACAGACAAGCATTGTGGTTCCCCTAGAGATATTTCAGTGCAGGCTCCCCAGAGGCCTTTATTCACATGTGTAGACCAGGCACTCTCTTCAGCTTGAACAACAATATCTATACAAAGAATCTTGGTTTCAGGAGAGACAAAAGCATAATTTCCTAATGAGGAATACCCTTCACTTAAATATCCCTCTAGTCACTTAACCAGGCAAAGCTGGCTTCATTGATTAAGTTGGTTGCAAACCATCAGGAAAGAAAATGAACTTGGGTGTCACCTGGAGAGCTTCAACTTTAAACCACACATCATAAATCTAGCCTTTATTTTAGCCCAGAGGCAGAATCTAGACAGCCAGCCATCCCCAGAGGTAGAGGTAAAGCTTTTTGAGTCCAGCTGTAAATCAATTCTATGTCCACAGTGCAAGTTCCAGAACAGTTGAGCAGGTTCCTGCAGGCATCAACAGGGTAGAAGGAGAGTGTCTCCAAGGCATAAAGCAATATATATGGGATGTAGCTCAGCAAGCTGTTGTCAGGATACACCTTCAGCTACCATTTGTTCTAGCAGCAGTGAGCACAATAAAATAGATAAGATTACGTGAGATAAAGTATGAAAGATATCAAGAACATAGAAAAAAAGGTTAAAGTGCCATTGATTGTGTAAGCTTTTAGTTTATACTACTTATAATTAATACCTAAAAACTTAATAATTCTTAATATTCAGCATTTTAATTTCCTTGGAGGAAGAGACCTGAATGTAATGTGTCACATCTTTCCAATATTGCTGTATCATTCCCAAATTATTTGAAGAAATTTGCTATTTTTCATTCTAGAGAGTCTCATACCACCCTTCTAAACCAAAAATAATGCAAATAATAGCAAAAAGAAATGTGGTTTTTGCATGCCTGATTCATAATTTGAGTGAATAAGCAGACTGTTTATAATGTATTTATAAATTTATACTGTAGTCCAAACATGAATATAGGTGAGTATTAAAGATAATAGAAGTGTATCTTCATGGGAAAATCACAATTAATAATTTAAAAATTTATTTGGGAACTTATTTCACTTATATTTAGCACTTCTAGGCATATAAGATATGTCTGAAATATGAGTACAATGAGGGAAGGGTCAGGAGTAATTTTTAAAGGCAAAACCAGGATTTAATACTTTAAAATAGTTATACTTTTTAAAAACACATTGAAGATTGTTACAAGATGTTTAGCAAACTTAAGTGACTCTGAGTTGAAAAAAAATTCAGGGGCTCCAAAAAACTCTAACCTTATTTAACGGAGTGGTTTGGAATGACTTGGATAAATTCACACAAATTAGAAATTGTAGGAATTTTTAAGACAAAAATATGATACCTTTTTATCTAGAAATGACTGTGGGGTTACCACACTTTCACTGCTAATTTTAGAATATATAGTCGATATGTTAATTTGCATAATTCTCGCAACCCACATAAACGAAGCAAATGTTCTTGTCCTTAAAGTATATGATCACCCATGAATTTGACTGGTATGTATCTCATTCTCTCCGTTTGGGAAAATGATGTACAGGAAATAGTAAATCTTTTTCTAGAATTATCCGCATTAAAATAAAAATGTAATTGTACCCTCACTAAACGAATTATTCTGTGAGTTCATAAAGCTAAAAGAACCAGATTTCTGTGTACCTATTTCAGATTTCCCTTACAATCAGCTCATTGCTCTATACAGACAAAATTTTGAGAGCTGTAATAACATAATAAAAATACAAAAATGTTTAGAGAATAAATAATCTGAAATTATTTAAGAATAGAAAATGATAGGTAATAATACAAAGATATGATAAATAACTGTGATTAAAAAAACACAAGGAATACTATTTTTGATGGTTTCCGTGACTACTAAAGATGATACATAGCAGTATGTATCAATCTCCTAATCCAATTAGGAGATTAATCACACAGTAATTTAGATAAGAGAATATAATATCAAGAATTACTAACTATAGTAGGAGGTTGACTATAAAAGGCAAAGAGATATCTAAAGAATACCATTCTAGGTCTGAGGGAGAAATCCAAGGAAATAATAAATTTATAGGAAACCCCACCCACCTTCCCCCTCCCCCGCAACACAGATATCAAGGTAGGACTTCCGGCCTGGTGGGAGAAAGTGTGGCTGCAACTCACTGGACGGTGAAGAAGTTTGCTGGGTAGTCTCGCGAGGACTGGTCCACAGTCAGTAGGCTGAGACTAGCACATGAGGAAGGCAGACTCTGACAGGCAAGCTGAAATCTTCTCACAGGGGTGCCCATGGTCAAAGGTTGATCTGCAAGGGCCTTTAGAAGGATATGATAAGAAGAAAACACCTTCCTGACATACAGGGGAGCAGAGACTGGGAAGCCAATTGCTGGGGCAACGGTGAGACTCATTGCATATTTATCCAAGAGGTGTGCTGAAAGTAAGAGCCATTGGATTCCAGTGATGGCTAATCTACCTGTTGATATAGCTAGGTTAGGGTTTCTATTCTTTGGTCACGTGCTGGCTTGCTTTTTATTAAAAGGGCATTTCTATATGGGATTTGCATCTATAATCTGTTGATTGTATCCCTGATCAATAAAGGATATTGCCCTTACAATGTGGCAATGTCCTCATCCAAACAATTGGAGATCTTAAAAGCCAAAGCTGAATATTTCAGAGGTCAGAAGGGGAATTCAGACTCACCTTCGGCATTGGCCCTTGAAAGAATTTCTATTCAAAGAGCTTCCACTGGGGAATTCGAACTAAAACCTTCAGCATTACCTTTATCAGTGCCCAGTTGCAGCCTGCCGTAGGGAGTTCAGACTTGCCAGCCCCTATCTTCATGTGAGCTGAAATCTCATGAAAAATTGCGTATATATTCTATTGGTTGTGTTTCTCTGGAGAAGGCTGACTAATCCAGTGTCCCACATATGTCCCGCTCATAGCACACAATGGGAGTAAGAAGAAAGAAAATAGGCCCATTTTGGAACTGGTGAGAGACAACCCTTCCTTCTTCAGTATCCCTCCAGTGCCCTCTATTGACAAAATATAACATCATACCTACTACAATGGAGATATGTTTACAGAATCCATCTCCATTGTGGCAAAGTAGCCAATAAACACTGAGTTTGGAATTAAGAATTAAAAAATGAAAACTGGCACTTGGTAATGTTTTTTATTTATCCTAATATGATATGAAAAACTATAATAAGTGAATTTGATTGAATTATTGTTTATTTCTGAGAAGAAACTTTTAATAACATTGCCTACAATTCTTAAAATTTCTACTCCACCAGAGTTAATGGAATATTTGAGTAATAATTATTACGTCTACTTCCATACCAGGAACACAAATTTGAATATATGCTTAGTATTATAACTGTGGTACATAACCGACAAGGGGAAACTATACATAAGTACATTTTCTTAATCACTGCAACGAAAGATAGTGTGAGGTCATGCAGAAAAATAAATTATTTAAATTATTCAAATACAAAAATTAAGGAATATGGAACCTTTGAATTATAAATATACTAATGTATAGTGGGATATTTCAGAAAAAGCAAATTCTGTGCCACTATTATCAAGACTCCTCTGGGCAGCTGCCTGTTCCTTACACTGCAAACATTTGGAAGCATTTGCTATTGGGGTGTCCCAGCCTCTAAGTGCTCTCAGATGAAAGAGAACGGAAATATATGTATGTAGACGAGCACATGTTTATAGGCATATCTATAGATGTTTCTATTTGTAGCTATATTAAAGTAAACATGAATAAACACTGATAACTTCAAATCTAACCCATTATTGTATGGCTCATTCTAGACTTCTCCCCATACGTGTCTATAACCTCCCACTCCAATAATGAGAAACCTGAGTTTTGGAGAGTTCATGGCCACTACATAAGCACTTGGAAAGATGAGGGTTGCTACTCCAGCAGGTCTGGGATCAAAGCATCAATCTAGAGATGATTCTCCAGCTTTGAAATCTAATGGAATTTCCCTGCTAGGTTTTGGTCTTGTTGTGGAACTGTGACCCCTATTTTCCTTCCTTCTGGAATTGGAAAGTCTACCCTATGACTGTTCCTACGTTTTATTATGAAAGCAGATAACTTGTTTCCCATGTTTCACATGTGACCACTGCTGTAGGAAAGTTGCACTACAGGATTGACCACACCTGTAATTGATTTTGCTGAGGCTTTGAATTTAGAGTTGTTACTGAAATGACTTAAGCACTTGGGACATTGTGATGGAATGAATGAACTTTGCGTGCGGGAAGAACAGAACCTTTTGGAGCCCAGAGGGCAAACTTTGGTAGATTGAATTATGTACCCTGATGTAGGCAGGCCCTTAATCTTAATTTGCATTCCTGATTCCTCCTGTGGTAAATAAGAACTTTGGAACGTGTCATTTTTAGTTTAGCTGTAGCCAACTGAAGCAGAATAATCTTAATCTGGATTGCTGGAGGTTTTACACAGAAAAAGCCATGGGATGGAGCCAGAAGCAGTAAATCAGGGGAAATACAGGAAGGCAGAAGACAGGACAGGACATTGCCATGTGTCAGGAGGTGAACGAAGGAATCCAAAAGATCACAAGCAGTCAGCAACAGAAGTTTACCAGTGCCAGGAGGAAGCAAGCCTTCTTACCTCTGAAACTATGAGTCAATGAATTTGCATTGTTTAAGTCAATCCATTGTGTTGAATTTGTCATGGCAGCCTGGCAAACTTTGGCACTGCTCCCCATCTTTGTGTAGTGCCTTTCCTGGCATATATCCTTGCCCATCCCTCAGCTGCTCTGGATTTCTAGCCTGCTCCTTCACTGATTTTTCTTCTGTAAAACAGATGGGGATATATACGTCAGATAGAGTTTCTTCTGGTTTTAATATTTCAGAATATTTATAATGGAAAAATTTTTAATTTGCAGCAAATAGATGCTCTGTAGCAATTGGATTAACAATTGCAGTGCTAAATACAGAGGCTATTTTATGAAGCTATAAATTGAAGAATTAATAAACAAGATAATGTTCACTGCTAATGGTCAATTAGCGTAGTATTATTCCCAACCATCTAAACAGCTAAAACAAATGTAATTTAGCTTAATTCCTTCTGTTCTTATAAAAACAGTAATAATCTTTAAAGATGGAAGGTAATCAAAATGTAAAGTAGTCAAAATTTATGAATTTTTCAGTTTTCATGGTATTTTAATTATGGATTAGGAAGTAACATAGTTTGTCCTTATATGAGAAAAAACTGGTCCCTCGTATTATAAATAAGTGCAGTGATAATCTTAACATAGTTGTAAAATGCATCTTGAAATATAACTTATAAGTATTCAAAATAATTACCATTTATGTTACTAATTTTCCAGCTAAATGTTTTTAAAATTCCTAAATGCTGATTCATTAAGAATGACTATAATATTTAATCTTCTCTAAAAATCAGTTCCCATTATAAATAATATACTATTTAATCTATAGAGAAAGAAAGGCAAAATATGTGGCAGCAAAATGACGAGGATGTCAACAGATGACATTTATTTTCAAGATAAGTTGAAGTAACCAGGTAAAAATATTTGACAGTTTAAGGAGCAATTTTGTAGAGTACTTCTTTGGAGGGTATTTTTGTTCTGTTTTGCTTTGTTTTGTTTTGTTTAGGCTGATGACAATGAATTTTACCAAAATCCTGAAAAATGTTGGTGGATTTTTGTCTGTTTTTGGAGGAATGAGCATTGATTTTTTTAAGTATCTTAAAGTGAATGAAAATGACACTTTAAAGGTTGAACTTATATAATAACCTAAATGCTCCTGGCAAATTCACTCACACATTTGGGTGCTCTTTCATGAGATTTGGTGATTTTATTAGGCCTTATTCACAACCTGTCATTACACAGAGAATGGGCAAATGAAAAATGGTGTGTAGACTGTCAATACGATACTCTAAATGATGAAAGAATAAAAAGGGAGTTTTGTCTTGTCTAATAAGATTGCACATCTATTTCACAATAGAGAACTGGGTGAACAAGTAAAATGGCCTTCTATTTTTCTCTGGTAAATTCAGCAATCCTTACATAATAAAATCTTGTTTTCAGAAAGCAAACTACTGTTGCCTTGGGTATTGTAAGACAGATGTTTATACTAAAAAATTTACAATGTTTTACAAAACAACACATAAAATGGATTTGATTCCTAGAGCAACTCATTTCCATATGTGACAGGCAGAGATCAGCATATATTAAACTCTTTTTACCAACCAACCATCTTTTGCTCATCTTTAAATTTTTCTGCACTGTGTTTAACCCAGGTCTCCAGCATGGCAGGCGAGAATTCTGCCACTGAACCACCATCACACTGCCCTGCATTGTGTTCTTTAGTAGAAAGTTGATAAACAGTTTGGTTTTTCAGTGATTACCACTTATGTCAAATTAGCAACTATTGTTGTTAGGAACCCTCAAGTGAGGCTGGAATGTAAATGGAATAGATGATTTTCATATATTTAGAAAAAGGCTAAAGGTTATCCCACTAGAAGGAAGAGGCTATATTGGTTAAAGTCTCTCAAGTTGATTTTGATAGCACATGAGATAACATTTTTTTATCTTCAAACAACTTCACAGAATTCTTCCATTCACATTGCATCTTTGTAATTCATTTTATTAAAAACCATAAGCAAGTTCTTTGTTCAAAAATAATTTTTAATACAAAAAAAAGTTAGATAAAATTAATCTGAATTTGTTTTTAGTTGTTAGGTCTCTTTTGCTGACCCTAACATTTTTCATTGCTATATCAAATATACAATGTGATTAAATATCTCTCCACTTAAAATAATGGAAAGAAGAAAAATTAATAAAAGCATTGTTCAATGATCCTCTCATCCTGTGTTCGAATCAAGCTATAGTTTATGAAGCCGTAATTTTCAAATGTGAGAAATTGATGGCTAAGGCATCCTGCAACATGACAGATTGAGCTAAAGCAGAATGGACCCTCACAGACTTAAAAAATACATAGAATTCAGAGGAAAATATTTTTAAAAATAAGAAAATAGCAGTAAAAGAGGAAATTTTTCAGCTGTTAGAAGTGAAGAGAAAAAGCAAAAATCGTGAAGTTAGAGCAATAACTAGTAGTTTAGGATATCAGGAAAGAAAAAGGACTCTTTGCTAAACTGAGATGGTGCCTTATCAGTGGTTATGGAAATCAAGCTAGTGGGCTTTGTCAGAAAAATTATCTGAATCATTGCATTAGACAAAATAAATTCTACAGATTTCTCTCAGGGAAGTGCTTGAGAATCCCTACTGAATCTTTGTTGAATCTCTGCTAAATGTTTATTGCCTAGACTATTTCCTAATGACATATATTCAGAGGATAACTTGTAGGATTTTGTCTGGGAGAGAAAAATGTAATAATCCCAAGTATTATAGCTTGTTGCCATGCGGTCATAAAGCAGTTTTTTTTGTTTTGTTTTGTATTTTGACATGGTCAGGCTCTGGGACTCGAACCCGGGTCTCCAGCTTGGCGGGCGAGAATTCTGCCACTGAGCCACTATTACACCACCTGACTAAACAGTTTTGTATATTACCAGGCAAATACCCTAATAGTCTTAACTCAGTTGTCTCAACATAGTTCCTCAAATTCTCATTTGAACCTGGCTTAACATCTTAGTAGTTCCCTTATTAATGAGGTAAATAAAATCAATGCAGCATGCTTTACTTGTATGAGTGGCATTTTGTCAAGTTTTTGAAGATGATGCATGAATATTTGTGAGCAGTATCTATCAGAGTGAAAATCACATGAAAAGGGTAAGTTTTTGGAACAATTTGTAATGTGTGAGTGTGTGTTCTGGATTAAATAGGAATAAATAGTTCTTACAATTTAAAGCCACTCTCTGAGGGCCTAGTATTTGTGTCTTAATGTACATCAAAACATTTTTTTTTAATTTATTGGCAAATATTGAGAACTAAGCTCCTTGACAAAAACCTGAGGCATAGAAGAACTGTATTTCCTGTGAAACAAAAGCTAGAAAAACTTCTTCTCACACTAGCTGAACAAAGCAGAAATATAGTTTGCCCTTCATTCAAGCCATGATTAGGAAACTAAAAGTCATCAAAGATAAATTTAAAATAGAAGCATAAATTGTGGAAGTACATGGAGGAAGTGAATCTAAATGTATGCTACATGTGTGATATAAGAACCTACATAAAAATTGAACCAAACTTTATAATTTATTTGGGATTTGAAACCTCCTCCTAAAAAAATAAATTGCAAATACTTTTTAGGTATGTATGCATGAGACTCCCCAATAAACCCAATTAGTCCACAATAGAAATTGAAAATGATATACCAAAGTCCCTTGAAAAGATCCAATATAAAATGAAAATTAAGTTATCATGAAATAATATGCATATAAAATGAATTAAAAATAAAAAACAATAAATACTATTAAACGAATGAACACTATAAAAATAGATCAGCAGATTTCACATAGAAAACAGGTTCCTTACTTTTTCTTTGGAATTTGAACAATATATCTGCTATTGTCTTTATTCGAAAGTTAGCTATGATTTAAGGAAATGTGTTTTGGTGCCATATTGCCAAGGTGTAAATTGTGATAGTTAATTTTATGTTTCAACTTGACTAGGCTATGACATCCAGTTGTTTGGTCAAACATTGGTCCTGATGTTGCTGTGAAGTTATTTTATAGATGTAATTATGTATATAACTTTGTATAAATACAGTGTGTATATGCATGTGTGCATATGTGTTGATATTTACTTTTAGAAAGGGTAGAATTGTAGTAAGTAGCATGTCTGAAATCTGTAAGTTAGGCTGGAAACTCATGCAAAAATGATGCTATGATTTTGAGTACAAAATTTGTAGGGCAGTTTGGCAGGCTAGAGACTCAATAGGAGTTGATGTTGCAATGTAGAGGTAAATTTCTTCTTTTCTTTTGAATCCTCAGTATTTTACTCTTAGGGCAATCAACTAGTTGAGTGATTCCTACCCACGTTATCAAGTGTAGTCTCCTTTACTTAAAGTTAACTGCTCATAAGTTGTAAATATTAAGCACATCTGCAAAATACCTGTTCTAGTTTGCTAGCTGCCAGAATGCAATATATCAGAAATAAAGGGGAATTTAATAAGTTGCTAGTTTACAGTTCTAAGGCTGAGAAAATGTCCCAATTAAAGCAAATCTACAGAAATGTCCAATCTAAGGCATCCAGGGAAAGATACCTTGGTTCAAGAAGGCCGATGAAGTTCAGGGTTTCTCTCTCAAGTGAGAAGGCACATGGTGAACCCAGTCAGAGTTTCTCTCTCATCTGGCAAGGCACATGGTGAACAGGTTCACAGTTTCTCTCTCATTTGGAAAGGCACGTGGGCAAGCATGGCGTCATCTGCTAAATTCCACTCCTGGCTTCCTGTTTCATGAAGCTCCCTGGGAGGCATTTTCCTTCTTCATCGCCAGAGATCGCTGGCTGGTGTACTCTGCTTCATGGTGCCGCAGCATTCTCTACTCTCTCCAAATCTCTCATTCTCCAAAATGTTTCCTCTTTTGTAGGATTTCAGAAACTAATCAAGACCCACACAAATGGGTGGAGACATGCCTCTACCTAATCCAGTTTACCAACCACTCTTGATTAAATCACGTCTCCAGGGAGATGATCTGATTATAGTTTCAAACATACAATACTGAATAGGGATTAGAAGAAACGGCTGCCTTTACAAAATGGGATTAGGATTTAAACATGGCTTTACTAGGGTACATATATCATTTCAAGCCAGCACAATACCTTTTCAGCAACATCTAGATTTATGTTTCCACCCATACACAGTTTTTGAACCATAGTTATTCTCCAAATAAAGATAATAAAAAAGTCATATTCTGCCTAACATGATGCAACTATCCTGCACAGAACGAAAAACACACTAATCCTTTCACCAGAATACAATCTAAACCCTTGGTTAATGGGTGTGGTAGTTAGATTCAGTTGTCAACTTGGCCAGGTGAAGGCACCTAGTTCTGTTGCTGTGGACATGAGCCTTGGTACGTGAACCTCATCTGTTGCTGATTACATCTGCAGTTGGCTAGTAGGCTTGCCTGCTGCAATGAATGATGTTTAATTTAATTGGCTAGTGCTTAAATGAGAGAGCATGATGTAGCACAGCCCAAGCAGCTCAGCATACTTCATCTCAGCCCTTGCAGCTCAGCCCAGGCTGAGCTGGAGATGCAGAAAGAAATCACCCCAGGAAAGGTTGTTGGAACCCTGGGGCCTGGAGAGAAGGTCAGCAGAGATCACCCTTTGCCTTCCCATGTTAAAAAACAACCTCAATTGAAAGTTAGCTGCTCTTCCTCTGAAGAACTAATGAAATAAATCCCCTTTTATTAAAAGCCAATCTGTCTCTGGTGTGTTGCATTCTGGCAGCTAGCAAACTAGAACAATGGGTGATGTTCACAATTTTCTCCAATATTCTGTCATTGGAATACTATGATATAAAGTTAACCAAACCTAAATGCTATGGTGTAAAGTTGCTATATCTTATGCTATATGATGAGGAAGTAAGAGGGAAGAAAACAAGGATTTTTATATTATACGTATCATTATATATGCTACATATTAAATATCACATACAATAACAAGTATTCATTAACAAGCAAAGGAAAAACAACTTATAACAATAATTGCCCTTTCTGCAACTGCTCATGTGGTTGTACTTGTGTATATATAACTATCTTCTTCTACTCCACATTCCCTATTCTTCTTGCCTTCAGCAAGTACTTCAGTGGGTTTCAGCTCTTTTCTTGGGGGTGACCCATATTTTCATTATTAAAGGGTTTGTACCATTAGTAGCCCTGTCAGAATTGGGCTGTTGTATTCCATTTACTTTAATTACAGGGCATGATCATAGTAAGATACTCCTTAAGAGATTTTCTGTATTCCAAATATATTCTTTCTTACTCCATTTTATAGTAGCAGTACAATTGAAAACCAGGATTATTCACTTCAGCCAGTATAGTAACTGCCATGTTTGATTATTGACTCAGAAAATTAAGCTTCCCAAAGTGGTTGAGTAGTTGTATTAGTTTGTATATATATATATATACCAGAAATGGAAAATCTTTTAAAATGGGAATTTAGTAAGTTACAATACTAAGACTGTAAAAATGTCCAAATTAAGGCATCAGCTTTATCTTTGCTCAAGAAAGGCTAATGCAGTCCAGAACAGCTCTATCAGCTGGGAAAGCATATGGGTGGTGCCTGCTGGTCCTTGTTTCTGAGTCTGTTACTTCTAGCTTCTTGCCACAGGTTTTCTCTCTAAACATATGCTGGCCTTCATTTAGTTCCTCCAGGACACTGCTCTGGATTCTGGCTTGCTTAGCATCTCATGGGAAGGCACATGGTGATGCCTGCTGGGCTCTGCCTATGTCTAGGCATCTAGTTTCTCTGTCAGCACTCCAAACATCTATTTCATTTCTCTTTCTGCTCTGAAGCAACAGTTCTCTGAGCACCTACACTTGCTCTGAGATTTCTCCAAAATGTTTCCTCTTTTAAATGACTCTAGCAAGCCAATTAAAACCCACCCTGAATGGGCAGAGTCACATCTCCATTTAATATAATGCTAAACCCACAATTGGGCACCACACATCTTTGTGGAGAGAATCTCATCAAAAAGTCACAGCCACGACTGGGAGCAGTACATCTCCACTGAAATAATCTAATCAAAAGACTTTCCACCCTACAATATTGAATAAGGATTAAAGGACTTGGCTTTTCTAGGGTACACAACACTTTCAAACTAGCGCAGTGGCAATCCTGATTTCCCATTCAATGTAATCATTGTTGTCTGTTGGTAGAAGCACTACTCCATTGGGAATGAAAACTTCTATACCAGGATCCCATAAAGCTGTTGCAGTTAAGTGAGCAAATTTTGTTCTAATGGATCACTAAGGTTAATAGTGAGTTGTATCACTACCCTTTCCATTTATTGATTTCTAGATTCATGAATCCTGGCTATGGGAGAAGCAACACCATATATTAAATGCTATTTTAAAGCATATATAACCTCTTAGAAAACATTTCCTTAACCGACTAAGTTATTTGTGCCACCAAATTGGCGCCACAGCTGTCCTCAAGTGGCCATTCTGCCATTCAATCAAGACAGCTGTTTAGAATAATGGAGAACATAAAAAAACCGGTGAATGAATGAGCATGGACCCTTGTTGCACTTCATTTATTGTGAAGTGAGTTTCTTGATCAGAAGCAATGTTGTGTAGACTAATATGATGGTGGATAAGGCAGTCTATAAATTCACAGATCATATTTTTCATAGAGGATTTATGTGCACAGGGAAGGCAAATTCATAAAATAAGTGTTTATTCCAATAAGAATAAGACACTATCATTCCATGATGGAATGAGTCCAATGTAATAAGCCTGACACTATCTAGATGGCTAATCACCTCGGGGAATGGTGCCATACTGGGAAATGACTATTTGTCTTTGCTGCTGGCAAATTGGAGCACTCAGCATCAGCTATAAACAGGTTGTCCTTGGTGAATTGAAGTCCATATTGTGAGCCTGTACATAACTTCCATCCCTTCCACCATGGCCATTTTTTCATGGCAATGAAAAATGTCCAATTGTCCAATATTGGACAATGACAAGATTGTCTGGGGAAAGAAGCTTACTGGTATCCACAGAGTGAGTCACCTTATCTGCTTTATTATAATTCTTTTCTGCTGAGATCATCCTCTGGTGAAAATTCCCATGTGATGCAAATATCTTCACTTTTTTCCCCATTCAGAAAGTTCTATTCTCATAACTCTCCCCCAGATCTCCTTGTCACCAATTTCCAAATCATATTCCTTCCAAGCCCCTGACCATCCAGCCAAACCATTGCCTGTGGTCCATAATCTATGTACAAATGCACCTCTGTCCATTCCTCCTTCCAAGTGAAATGAACAATGAAGTGCAGTACTTGAAATTCAGCCCACTGGGAAGATTTGTCTTCATCATTGTCCTTTAGGGATATCTCAGAAAGGGTTGTAATGTTGTAGGTTTCCATTTTGGGGTACTGCCTAAATACCACACAGGATCGTCTCTGCACCAAGACTGGGTTCTTATTGCAGGTGATCATTAAGGAATCCCCCCTGAGGTAAAAGTATTGGCTGGGAGAGAGTAGATAATATAGTAGCAGGGGGAGGCATGGGTATTTGGGCCACTTCCTCATGAAACATATTTGTTCATGCAGTGCCAGCTTGAGTCTGATCACATATAAACCATTTCCATTTGAAGATGGAGTGGTGCTGTGCATGCCCAACATTATGACTTGATGGGTCAGACAACACCCAGTTCATAATAGGCAGCTCAGGTTATGTGATAACTTGGTGGCCCATGGTTAAGTGTTAAGTTTCTATGAAGAGACATTAGAGGGTGACAAAGCTTTGTTCAAAATTTCTAAGAGTCAGCACAGGTTCTATATGGACCTGTCTAAGGCTCCACACAGTATGTCTATCTGCCACTGACACTTCTTGTACCATTGGATCTGCTGGATCATATGGCCCAAGTAGAAAAGCAGGTTACACAACAACCCATACTTGTTGCAGAACTTTCTCTTGTTCCAGAGCCCTCTCAAATAAAGCAGCTTTCTAAGTCATCCCTAAATGGCCTTGTGTTAGTTTGTAAGCTGCAGAATGTGATATACCAGAAACAGAATGGCTTTTTAAAAAGGGAATTTAATGAGGTTAGAAGTTTACAATTCTAAGGCTATAAAAATGTCCAAATAAGCAATCCAGGGAAAGAGAACCTTAATTCAAGGAAGGCCAATGGGTCAGAATACCTCTGTCAGCTGCAGTCACATGGCAGGCATTTGCTGGTCTCTTGTTTGTGGGCTCCAATGCCTTCAGCCTCTATTCCTCTTGGGGTTCCTCACATTACGTCTCTGGGGCTGGCTTTCATCTCTTGGCTTCCCTTGGCTCTCTTCAGGTTCTGGCATGCCTAACATCTCATGGTAATGTCTGCTGGCCTCCAAGAATCTACAAACATATGTGTCTCTGTTCTCCACATGTCCACATCTGTGTCGGCTCTGCTGCGAAGTTTCTGTCAACTATGAACCTTTTGTTGTTTCTGACTCTTTGTGAAAGATTTCCTTTTTGGGGGTGGGCCATGATGGTTCAGCAGGCAGAGTTCTTGCCTGTCATGCCAGAGACCCAGATTCGATTCCCAGTGCCTGCCCATGAACAAAAAAGGTTCTCTTTTTTAAAGGAGTCCAGTAAATCAATACCCACCTGGAATGGATGGAGTCACATCTCCATATAATCAAAGGTCACACCCACAATTGGGCATATCACTTCATTGTGGAGATAATCTAATCAGAAGGTTCCAACATACATTATTGAATCAGGATTCAAATAAATGGCTGCCTCCACAAGATTGAATCAGGATTAAGACATGGCTTTTGGGGAGAACATAATACTTTCAAACTGGCACAAGCCCAGAGTAGCACACCCTAAAGTGGGTTATGTTGCCTTCAAATACAAGAGGCACATTAGTTTCTCTTTTTTTGGTGGTAGGAGTGAAGAGATACAACAGCTTATCTTTTACTTTAGATAAGATTTCTTAGTATGTCTCACATCATTAAATGCCTAGAAGTTTCACTAAAATGGAAGGACCTTGTATTTTTGTGGTATTTATTTCCTACTGTCTGATATTCTGAAGTCTTACAAGACTAGAATACTTGCTACTTCTTGCTCACGAAGTCCAATCAGCATAATGTAATCAATATAAGATACCTGTAAGATGTGTTATGGGGGGAAGAGATCAAGGTCTCTGAGAACTAAATTGTGTGACATAGGGATGGGAAGTTGGTGTAGGCCTGAGATAGGACAGTGAAGAAATTTTGCTAGCCTTGTCAGCTGAAAGCAAACTGCTTCTAGTGGTCTTTATCAATTAGATATCTAGAAAAAGAGTATTTGCCAGATTAATAGTTGTATAATATTAATGTGGGAACATATGTTAATTTGCTCAAACCATGAAACTACATCTTGAAAAGCATCAGCAATTAGAGTTTTAACCACCTGATTAAGTTATGAAAATATACTGTAATTTTCTAAGATCCATCTGTTTCTGTACAGGTCAAAATAGGCAGGTATGGGGCAGTGGGAGGCATCAACGCCCTGCATCTCTGGATGATGGCCTTATTGCAACATAATTTTTGGTTTGCTATTTTCCTAGGTTGAGACAGTTATAGTGGTTTCCACTTGGCCTTTTTTACCATAAGAGCTTCACTCCATAGGCCGTGGAAACAATGTGGGAATTCTTCCAGTTGCTGAGTATGTCTGTTTCAATTATACACCCTGAAAGTGTAAGAATTAACCAGAAGGTGGTTACTATGGGGAACCAGTGAACCTACTGTGAGAGGGAGTAATCTGAGCCAAAACTCCATTAAATCACATGACTTTCATAAGCCGCTATTTAGAGTGGTGGACCATAGTGATATTTTTAGTCTCCTCTAATGAGTTTAGTTCACAATGAGTGCCTAGTTTTCTTCTAAAATATCTGTATCAGTGATGGTTTTCCGAAGAAACAAAAGCAAAAGGATATAGATACAGATGAAATAGAGACAGAGGTAGGTATCAAAACATTCATTTTAAGGAATTGCCTCACAAGTTAGAAATTCATAGCCTACCTAGCAGGGTGTGAACAAGGCAAGAGGTGACATTGCAATCTTGAGGCAGAATTTCTTTGTCTCTTGTAACTTCAGTTTTTGCTTTTAAGTACTGATTTATTGGATGAAACCCATCCACATTATCAAAAATAATCTCCTTTAAAGTTAATCAATTATAGATAGTAATCTATCCACAAAATGCGTTCACAGCAATCTAGATTCTAGTATTTGGAACAAACAATGGGGCATCATAGCCTTGCTATGTACATGCACAAAATTAACCTTCAGGGACCAGTTGAAATGGTATGTATTTAATTACCATGATAATCAAATTAGAACCTAGATGTTACTCTGGTGGGAAGAAGAGAAACTAGATTGCTTTTGTTCCACCATTTATTAGCTATGAAACCTTGAGTGATTTGCTTAGCCTTCTGTGACTCATGTTTTTCTTTAACAAAGAGAAGAACTATCAATACTTATCCTGGAGAGTTGTTAAGGATTTACTGTAATAAACAAACAACAACAACATAAAACTTAGAACAGTCTCTGTTCTAAGTAATGTCTTGGGAGACTACATTATCTGATACTAATTCACACCTACTGCAAATGAGATGTGTAGTAATAGCATAAATTATTGTCAAATGAAATAAAAACAGCTAGCCAGATACAAGATATGTACTTTCTCTGCCTTTACTCATCCTAGTTCAAGTTATTTAAAGTGATTGATCTTGGGGGATTCAAGATCACCCACTTCTTTCTGCTCCCTTAACTATAAAACCGATGTGAATCAAGGTGTAAGTGTAAGGATACAATGTGACTCTAAACATAAAATTAGAATAGTCAAGGTGATGAGTAAGTTATTATTATATGTTCAATTGCTTGTCTTTTGGCTTTATCTATTATTATTATTATTAGTTTTGCAATTTCAATGGTTCTGTGCTCATCAGTGAAATATCTAGGAAGCATGTATAAAAATATTTTCAATTATAAAATCAGTCATGCAAAACTTTCTAGCAGATTCTCAAATGTTTTAGGAGGAATCCAAACAGTTTCCTTCACTTTGTAAGCAGGATAGATAAGATTGTCTTATCAACCATTTCAACTGGTCCCTGAAGGTTAATTTTGTGCATGTACATAGCAAGGCTATGATGCCCCATTGTTTGTTCCAAATACTAATGATATTTGAATGTTTAATGATAATTATGCCATATCTCCTCTTTCTATTTGATTATACACTTAATTTTGAGTGAAATTATCTTTCATTTAGACTTCCTAGATACTTTTGCTTATTTGCTTCCTCTCATCTCCTTCTTTGTTACTACATCAATTTTGTTTTCTTTGTATTATCAAAGAGTGAGATTGATTTTTTAAAGTGTTTTTTTTTAAATGTACTTTTGCACATAAAAACATTCATGTCAGCACAACCACAATCAGAAATCAATTCAATTTTTAGAATCCAGGTTTCTTGGAAATATTAAGTGAAAGGAATTCTAGAAAGAAGACTAGTCATAAAGATGTCTGCATGGGCGGGCGATTCAACGTAAATATGATGTAAACATTAAAGGCAATCTCAAAGTATTTCAGAATCACAGGTTGATGAGAGGATTCAAAAGGAAGCAATGGTTTGTTTAATATTTATATGGTGATATGTCTTATCACTCTGAGCTTTACATACTACATGTTCACTGAACAATAGATAAATGGGGAAAAAAAAGAAATCATCATACAATGCCAATCAGTGTGAGCCCAACTCAGACAAACAACAAAGAAAGCTTTTGTTTGGTAAAAAGAGTTTTCATACTGATTTTGCTTTCATAACATCATTTTGCAGTCATCTCTTAATTCTTTCAGGTTTCCTTTCATTATTAGAACTTGGAGGTGAGTTGGAGATACACATCTTAAAAATAAAATTGTTAGCATTTTCTCTTAGAGAACCATATGAATAATAAAAGAAAAACTCACTCCCGTTTAATTTTTTTTACATTAGATCATAATTTTATGATGCAACTCTAACATCTTTGTCATAATAAGTATCACCTAAGAAGACTATAGTTATTCTTTTTCAATTAATATTGAAATTGTGATATAACATAACATGCATGTATACATTGATAATATACATATATCTATCAGTAGTTCCTGTGAAATAGTTTATCCACTCCAAATATTTTTTTCTGGGAGAAGTTAAGAAGTTGTGAAAAGAGTCAAATATAATAAATCCAGGTGAGAAATAGTTTTAAATTTTTTCTAATGTATCTTTTATCTATATATTTGTTTCTTAATGGCCTAAATAATTTGCTGACTTATTCATTGATAGAAACATTTTATTTCTCCTATATAAACTGGAAACTAATAAATTGGAAACACAATGAGTTCATCATCTTAGACTCTTGTAGTCTAATGGGAGGGGAATTAGGGAATGAAATAGGTATATTTGAAGATGAGTGTAAAAAGGAATAGGAATACTGATTTTGAAAGTTGTCATTTTCTTTCAAAAATAACTATATTCCTTTTCCAATATTAAGGCATGTTTTATAGTAATGCCTGAAAGTAGAATCATACTATTCTACTTGCCTTGCATCATTTTTGGTACTATAAAGATCCTTTAGCAAATATCCCTTCTTAAATTCTAGAAAAGGGAAATATAAATTGTGTCTTAGCACTTCCACAATTGATAGCATGCTGAAGACCTTATGGTATATTTGGACTTGCTTACTTGACCACTAAAAAGCATTTTCAAACTAATGATTTGTAGAATAAACATATGTCAATATAAAATGGTGAATTTCTTACTGCATTTGAAGAGCATTTACCTTGACAATAAGAATATTTGGACTTTAAAAATATAAAATGAATGAGAGATTTTTCTCATTATTTTATTATTTAAAAAATCTTTTAAAAAACTCTCATCTCACAAAAGAATTCTGATAATTTTCTTCATGATTTCATAAAAAGCCTTTCAAGTTTTACTGAAGTTAGTTGCATCATTTTATTCATTTCCTCTGTATTTATATGACAAACATTGGATGGACATTTGGTTTCTTTGTATGAACTCTCCACAGGAAATTGGTGATCTTAAGTTATGTTTCACATCATATAAATTTATAGAGAAATATATTACAGTGAAAATAAGATAGTTTTATTGGAGGATATAACTAAATGAATGTAAAATATTTTAATATTTCCTCAAAAATTTTTCATTTTAATGTGAAAAATAAGGAGAGTAAGAACACACAAAATATCTCACTTTTTGTACTAAGGCCTCCTTGTATGATAATCACCACTAATCGTACAGAAGAATGGAAATAAATCAATTGAGATTTTAAGACAAAACATAATTATGCAAATGTCAATTATAGTATCAAAAGTCTCTAATCTTCAGTGCTTTATTTATTTATTTTATTTATTTTATTTATTTATTTTTTTGCACAGGTAGGCACTGGGAATCAAACCCAAGTCTGCCTCCTGAGCCACTGTGGCCTGCCCTACCACCGTGGCCTGCCTACTTTGGTGCTTTCTGATATTTATTGAAGAGTTTACCATGTATGACCAAGGGATGCTTAATCTGAATCTTCTATGCATCAATATGACAAAATTACCAGAACCTTTCCTGCCATGCTGATATAGCTCTAATAAATTTCTTTTATAAAAATAAATCTCCCTAGACAACTCTAGTACAAAGCAATATTGTTGCAGATATTCTAAAGATAAAATTATTTACGAAACCAATGTCATCAATATGGTGATATAAGACATCCCCTAGAAAAGTTTCCAATCAGAATTAAATAACAAAAAAACAGATTCCACTTCCCGAAGGATGAAGAAGACTAGAAACAGACTCCACAAAAAAAGAAAAGATATTTCCAAATTCAGTAAGATATCCACCCTGGGCACATCAGCCCAGATCCCTCTGCTTCACTCAGTCCAGCACAGCTTGGGAGTCATACAGAGGCAGCACGGTCCACGACTGTCCTGCCACAGATGCAGACAATAAAGTCACTCGTGGCAGTGAGAGAGGATTTCATGCATATCCAGGCACAAGGAACCAAGAACATAGGAACACAGGGAAAAGAACACTGAGGAGTGCCATAAACATAAGGGCCCAGAGCGGGAATAAAGAAAAGTGAGTGCCAAAATCATTTGGCAGAAATGTTGACAAAGATGTGCACACTCAAAACAATTTGCTGGACTACCTTAGTACAAAATGGACCTTTCTGGATTGACCCAAGTTGTTGAATTGACCCCATTTTTGTCCATGAGGTGGGAAAACTAAACAGGGAAAAAATGTAAGGCAGAAAAGCATCACTGATAATAAAAGAAAAAGGGAAAATTGAACTACTATAACATATATTGGGAAAAGGGGACACATAGGGAGAGAATTTAAACAAATCATAGGAATTAGAGAGAAAACTTTGCATAAAAACAAACAGAACAGATCAGTGTTCCCAAAGAAGGAACCGAAGAAAGGGAGTTTCTCCTGGAGGTGAAACAGCTGCACAAAAAGTCAATTTAAAAACAGTGCCACACAGCCAGAGTAAGAATTACATAAAGAAGATCTGAGAAAACTTGAAGTCTTCTACCTGGGTTACTCTAAAACTCCAGAATAAGTTGGATCAATTGTCAAAAAGCCAAAACACAAGTCCGATCAACCTAAAGCCCTATGCAAGAGGGAGAAACAGGCCCTCAGAGGTAACACATCAAATAATAAAATACCCTGACATCAGCAAAAATTACAGGCCATATTAAGAAACAGGAAGATAAAACTCAGTCAAAGGTACAAATTAAGACTTCAGAGGAGACACAGAACTTGGAACAACTAATCAAAAATTTCAAATAAATTTCCTAAATCACTTCAAGGAAAGGAAGGAAAATATGGATATAGAGCTAAATGATACTAAGAAATGAATGCAATAGAATGGAATGATTTCTAAATGTCGTGTTAGTTAATTTTTTTTAATTAATAAATAAAAAAAAAAGAAATGAATGCAATAGCATAAAGAAGAAATGGAGAGCAATAAAAGGGACCTAAAAATTATGGAGAGGAAAGGAATAATAGTTGACAACAAAAATACACTAGAAGGAGGCAGAGCAATATGGTGGCATGGTGAGGTGTAGAATTCAGTTTGTCTTCCAGAACAGCTAGTTAATATAACTAGGAATGGTAAAGTACAACTGCTGGGGGAACATCAGTGACCAGACACACAGCATGCACCAGTCTGCACCAGGTGGACCTGCTGAGATCCCACACAGAACTGTAAGTCCCCCAAGCCATGGAGGCCATCATCCCTCCCACACAGACATGACAGCTGGTCCCCTGAGGGGAAAGAAAACAGACTTTACTAATAACAAGGGCTTAGCTCAACCAAACTCCAATTGTGGAATTACAAAATTCTGACTACTGTAAACAGGCAAAGATAAACTTGGAATAAGTAGTAAAGGAACGAGGAGATTTTTCCCTGGTGGAGATGGGGTGGGTATGATGAACAAAAAAAACAGTCTGAGTTAGCACAAAATATTGGAAAAGGGCTGGATGCCAAGAAAAGGGGGCACATAGGGCCTTGAGATACACAAAGCCACATACCAACAGAAGCTCTTGATTGGCTAACCCAAGGAACAGGGTGTCTGGCTCCGAATACTTTTTTTGTTTGTTTTTTTGTTTGTTTGTTTTGTTTTTTTACTTTTAAGTAGCTCAATAGGTAGAACTGCAAGCACTCTCGAGCTGCAGCTCTGCCCCAGCACAGAGTCTGAGAGTCTGAGAGTCTGAGAGTCAAAGTAGCTAATCAGGTGAAAGGATGAATTCTCTAAAAGGCATATCTTCCCCAAGAAAAGGGGGGTAAGGCCCAGTTCAACTGGAATCTCTCCTTCAAGGAATTCAGGCCCCATGGACTGTAAAACAGAAACAATCAAAGCCCATCTACTGACTCACCTCTATCTCAACAACACCCCTGGCAAGGAGTGTCAGCTGACATTAAAGGCACTGCCTCACTTTACTGGTGGGAAGTTGCAGGAAGACAAGCACCACAACCTGGGAAGGATAGGAAAGCAAAGTGTCTAGAGGCTTCGTAGGAAAGTCTGACCAACTGCTGGGTCATCCCTCAGGGAAACTGATACTGGCTACTCTCTCCTCTTGAGACCTGGCCATATTTGGTCTGGGTTTTCTAATATCTGAGGACACCCTCCTAAAAATAACAGAGTGCATATAGACAGGACAAGAAACAGGAAACACCGGCAGAAGAATTCTTATCAGTTAGAGAGAACCTATGCTAGAGGTTTAGAATAAGTTGAACTGAATGTCAAAGAGCAGATAGAGAACAAAGCCATCCAGCAAGAAAACCCTACGTAAAACAGTGAAAATAACCTCTAGATTAAACTAATCAAGGAAATCATATGCCTAGATGCCAGCAAGAAATGTGTCACACCAGGAAAATTGAAGATGTGGCCCAGATAATGGAACAAACGAACACTTCAAATGAGGTGCAGGAGTTGAAAGAACTAATTCAGCATGTTTGAACAGACAGGCACTATCTTATAAAAATCAAATCAACTGTTTGAGGGAGGATATAAACAAGACATTTGGTGAACATAAAGAAGAACTTTAAAGTTTATAAAAACAAATTGCAGAACTTATGGGAATGAAAATCACAAAAGAAGAGAGGAAAAAAAAAACAATGGAAAGCTACAACAACAGATTTCAAGAAGCAGGAGAAAGCATCAGTGAACTAGAGGACTGGACATCTGAAATCTTACACACAAAAGGAAATATAAGGCAAAGAATGGAAAAAATATGAGCAGGGTGTCAGGGAATTGAATGACGACATGAAGCACATGAATATGCATGCTGTTGGTATTCCTGAAGGAGAAGAAAAGGGAAAAGGAGGAGAAGGACTAATGGAGGAAATGATTACCATCTCTTATGAAAGATATAAAATTACAGATCCAACAAGTAAAGCATACCCCAATAGAATAGATCCAAATAGAAATACCATAAGACCCTTACTAATCAAATTGCCAAATGTCAAAGACAAAGAGAAAATTTTGAAAGTCACAAGAGAAAAACAATTCATCACAGTCAAGGAAAGCTCAACAAGCCTATGTGTAGGTTCCTGAGCAGAAACAATGGAGAGTAGAAGGCAGTGGCATGACATTTTTAAGATTCCAAAAGAGAAAAACTGCCAAGCAGAATTCTATACCCAGAAAAACTGCCCTTTACAAATGAGGTGGAGATTAAAATATTTTCAGATGAACACTCACTGAGAGAATTTGTGACTAAAAGACTGGCTCTCCAAGAAATACTAAAGGGAGCACCACAGGCAGATAGGAAAATGCAGAAGAGAGTTGTCTGGAGAAGAGTGTAGAAATGAAAATTATCAGTAAAGGTAAAAAGAGAAAAAAGTAGATATGATGCATAATATCCAAAAGACAAAATGGTAGGAAAAAAATATTACCTGTACAGTAATAACAGTAAACGTTAATGGATTAAACTCCCTGTTCTAATTTGTTAGCTGCTGGAAAGCAATATACCAGGAACAGGATGGCTTTTTAAAAGGAGAATTTAATAAGTTGCCAGTTTACACTTCTAAGACTGAGAAAATGTCCCAATTAAAACAAGTTTATAGAAATGTCCAATCAAAGGCATCCAGGGAAAATACCCTGGTTCAGGAAGACCAATGCAGTTTAGGGTTTCTTTCTCAAGTGAGAAGACACATGACAAACACAGTCAGCATCTCTCTCTCAACCAGAAGGGCACATGGTGAACATGGCATCATCGGCTAGCTTTCTCTCCTGGCTTTCTGTTTCATGAAGCTCCCTAGGAGATGTTTTCCTTTTCATCTCCAAAGGTCATTGGCTGGTGGACTCTCTGCTTCTCATGGTTATGTTATTCTTCTCTGCTCTCTCTGAATCTCATCCTTTCTCCAAAATATTTCCTCTTTATAGGATTCCAATAAACTAACCAAAACCCACCTGGAATGGGCAGAGACACATCTCCACCTGACCCAGCTTAACACCACTCTTGATTGAGTCACATCTTCAGGGAGATGATTTAGTTAAAATTCAAGCATGCAATACTGAATAGGGATTAGAAGAAATGGCTGCCTTACAAAATGGGATTAGGATTAAAACATGGCTTTTCTAGGGTACATACATCCTTTCAAACTGGCACATTCCACCTTCTGGACCCAATAGAAAACATGTTTTACCCATATACAAAATACATTCATCCATTACCATATCAAAAAAGTTAATGCATTCCAGTAACATTACAAATACAATACAAAATTACAACCAGTACAAAAAAGCCAGTTACATGCATGGTCTGTCCTAAAGCTAAGTTCTCCACTGACTCTGGACCTATTAAAACTCAAAACAAGTTATTTACTACCAACATACAAAGAGGGAACAGTCATAGGATACATATACCCATTTCCATAGGGAGAAAGGAACACATGGGGCACTGGACTCATACAGTTTCAAAAACCAGCAGGGCAAACCCCATTAGATTTCAAAGGCTGAGAGTCATTTATCTTCAGGGCTTTAGAAAGCAGCAGTCCCACCTTTTCCAAGGGCTTATGCAGTGGCCTACCTCTCTCCGAATGCAACCTTAGGGGACCTTGCGTCTTTCTTGGCTCCACCCTCTGAAAGGATCAGGGCTGCACCTACTCTCTCTGCCATCTCTGGTGCACATACTCACCCCCTTCATGTCATGGAAGCCAGGCCAGGTTGAGAAAAGATCTCATTCCAGGTTGGGAAAAGATCTCATTCCAAAAAAGGAAGGGGTAACTAAACTCATATCTGACAAATTAGACTCTAAATGTAAAACAATTAAAAGAGATAAAGAAGGATACAATGTGTTAGTAAAAGGAAAAATTCAACAAGAATACGTAAAAATCATAAATATTTTTGCAGCAAGCCAGAGTGCTCCAAAATACATGAGACAAGCAGTGACAACATTGAATGGCGAAATAGGTATATGTACCATAATAGTCATTGACTTCAATTCCCCACTGTCATCAATGGCTAAGATATCCAGACTGAGCATCATTACACCCCACAACAGCAGGACACACATTTTTCTCATATGCTCATGGATCATTCTCAAGGATTGGCCATATGTTGGTTCACAAAGCAAGTCTCAATAAATTTGAAAAGATTGAAATTATACAGAACACTTTCATGGACCATAATGGACTGAAGTTGGAAATCAATAACAGGCAGAGGTCAAGAAACTTCACAAATATATGGAGGCTAAACAATGTACTCTTAAACGATGAATGGGTCAAGAAAGAAATTACTAGGGAAATCAGTAGATATCTCAAGACAAATAAAAATGAAGACACAACATATCAAAATTTATGGGATGGAGTAAAAGCAGCACTAAGAGGGAAATTTATTGCCTTAAATGCCCATATTAAAAAAATAAGAAAGAGCAAAAATTGAGTACTCAGCTGTTCATTTGGAAGAAGTAGAGAAACAACAGCAAACTAACCCCAAAGCAAACAAAAGGAAAGTAATTACAAAGATCAGAACAGAAATAAATGGAATTGAGAATATGAAAAATAATTGAGGAAATCCACAAAACCAGAAGTTGGTTCTTTGAGAAAATCAATAAAATCAATGGGCCCTTAGCTAGGCTGACAAAAAAAAAAAAAAAAAAAAAAAAAGGAGAGAGAGAGAGAGAGAGAGAGAGAGAGAGAGAGAGAGAGAGAGAGAGAGAGAGAGAGAGAGAGAGAGAATGCGAATAAATAAAATCAGAAATGGAAGAGGGGATATAACCACTGACTCCACAAATATAAAGGAGGTAATGAGAGGATACTATGAGCAACTATGTGCTAATAAACTAGACAATGTAGATGAAATGGACAGCTTTTTAGAAAGGCATGAACAACTAGCATGGACTCATGAAAGAAATAGATGAACTCAACAAACCTCTCTTTAAAAAATCTCTTTAATTGCAATTAAAGAGATTGCTTCAATCATCAAGAATCTCCCCCAAAACAAAAGTCCAGGACTGGATGGCTTCACATATGAATTCTACCTGGCATTCAAGAAAGAATCACTACCAATCTTGCTCAAATTCTTCAAAAATATTGAATAGGAGGTAAAGCTCCCTAACCCATTCTGTGAAGCCAACATCACAGTAACTCCAAAGCCAGACAAAAATAGTATAGTAAAAGAAAATTGAGGATTAATCTCTTTAATGAATGAGGTTGAAAAAAATTCTCAACAAAATATTTGCAAATTGAATCCAGCAGCACATTAAAAGAATTACATAACCATGACCAAGTGGGATTAATTCCCAGTATGCAAGGCTGGCTCAACACAAGAAAATCAATTAATGTAACACATCACATCAGTAAGTCAAAGGAGAAAAACTACATAATCATATCGATTGATGGAAAAAGATATTTGACGAAATTGCACATCTTTTCTTGATTAAAACACTTCAAAGGATAGTAATAGAAGAGAAGTTCCTCAACATGATAAAGAGAATATATGAAAAACCCATAGCTAACATTATCTTCAATGGGAAAAGACTGAAAACATTCCCTCTAAACCAGGATCAAGACAAGGAGGCCCACTGTCAGCATTGTTATTCAAACATGTGCTGGAAGTTCTAGCCAGCTTTTAGTAAGATAAGTCTAATAACTAGAAATAGTTAAATAAGGGCATAAAAACTCTGAAAATTCCACAGCCCTTACCTAAAACATTCAACAAGCCAGTCTTCATCCTGCCCCAAGACTTAACCACCTAAAGCAGTTACAGTGGGAGGGCTAGGCATAGAAAGATATAGTGAGGTATGGTTTAGAATTATTATTTTTATTTTTTTACTGGGCCTGGAGATTAGAGATCATAAACATAAAAAATGCTTCTGAATGGGCTATGTTTGTTAATACTATTTTTTCAATAATACCTTTACAATGGTAACTGTAGTAATCAGATAATAATTAAAATATAAATAGCCTTGTGACAGGAGTAACTAAATAAAATCCAATTATCAAATTTCAGTAAGTAAAATGAAAGAACTTTCAGAGATATGGAAAAGTTTTCTTGAGTTTATGCTTAGAACAAATTAAGCAATTGCAGTATATTTTCCAGAACTTGATAGTCAATGTAATTTTTAAATTATTTGCAATTTTAAGGTATTATGAAATGAAGAGGTTTTTTTTTTTTTCAATCTCCAATAAAAGGAATTTTATGATGGATTTTGAATTGAACAAATGTGATTTTATTCTGTTTGGGTATGGTCTCCCTAAATTTATACAAGGTTACTGATAAAATAAACTAGCCCAAATAAGTTAAGTTACATAAATTGAACAATATACCTGGTAATAATACTTACATAGAAAATTTTAAAAATTAAAATATGCCAGTGCTTCAAACATATTATATTTAATAAATCACTTAAGTTTATTAAGAAATATAAATGGATTTTTTATAACCTTGATTATCTGGGTTTCAAAGAATCTGGTTTTCGGTTATTTGGCTGTTAGTTATCTCAGTATGTGGATGAACTTGAATTTTTAGTCATTTTGTTAATGTCATTAGTATATTATTTTTAGTAAATTTCATCATGAATAGAGAAGAAATATTTCTTAGTTTCAAAGAGTTTATATTCTAGTCATAATATACATGTACTAGGGCATAATAGAATAGTAGTAAAACAATTAAAAGCAGATAGATAAAAAATGACCTAAGAGTGCCTCATAGAAGAGATGACACTTGTAAGGACTTTAAATAAGAAAGTAGCATTAAAAAAAATAGAACTCTGAGCTAGTTTTTTAGAAGCCATATTATATCTTTAACTAACCTTCCCAGCTCTTTGCTCTTCTCCTATCAGGGCATCAATGATACTTACCTATGCATGCCTTTTATTGTCCATCATTTCCCTCAGATCTAGTTCTGATTTTTCCACCTTTCTTACCATCTGTTCTTTTATGTGCTCTAGTTCAATTGTTCTGTCTTCTAGTTCACTTATTTTTCCTTCAGCTTCTTCAAATCTGCTACTTTGTGTCTCTAGTATATTTCTAATTTGGCTTACAATATCTTTTGTCACTGTGAAATCTGCTATTTTTCTACTTAATCTTTCAAAGTATTCTTTATGCTCTTCTAATGACTTTTTTTTTTGGGGGGGGGGGGGGGCATTGCATGGTCCGGGAATTGAACCTGGATCTCCCGCATGGAAGGCAAGCATCTAGTGTCTTCTTGATATCCTTTATTTCTTTATGAATATCCTTGAGTAGTTTTTCAATATTCTGTGACCCCTTCAGTGTTTTGATTTGGTCATCTGGCTGATCCATTTCTGCCTGGATCTTCACATACTTTGTGACTTTCTGTTGTTTTTTAGAGCATTTGCTTATCTTAATAATGTTATTTTGTAAATTGGTTTGCCTCACTCATCTAATGTTTTGTATTTATTTGGGTTTTCATTGAATGTCCCCTTTTGCACTTGTTTTCACAGTAATTCCCTGACAAACCAAGGCATTGATTTCATGTATGGGATTCAATTCTACTTGAGGTCTATTAAAAGCTAGGCAGGTTGCAAGCCATAGTAGTTCAGCAGGTAGAATTCTCACCTGTCATTCCAGAGACCGGGTTTGATTTCCAGTGCCTGCCCATGCAAAAAAACAAAACAAAACAAAACACCTCAAAATTGTCTTAATATATTGGCCCAAGATATACTGACAATGTTTTCAGACTGGTGCCTGCAGAAGCAGAGAGAGGAAAAAAATAGAATATAAAATAAAAAATTAAAATAATAAAATAATGAAATTTTAAAAATATAAAACGAAGTTGGCAGGGAGTTTGACACACTGCATTTAGCATCTCTTTCCAGAAGATGGTACTCTTGTGCTACATTGTCTCTTCAAGCTCACCTCTCCTGACCACTGGCAAAATGGCATACATGGCAGGGGGTCCACTCCTGGTATATTGCAATAGGGCAGCTGGGCCCAGCATATGGGATGGCGCAGCAGATCAGAGTGCTTGGTGGGACAGCTGATCACAGTGTCCAGCTCCTGGCAGATCCACTGCTCACAGCATTTGACAGGACAGCAATTTGTGGCACTTAGAACAACCAATCCCAGTATGTGGTGGATGTGGCTTTTCACGTGTATGACTAGACACATCTCTGGGCTCCCCACAGGTGTTGCCACTTGTGAAGCTACTTTGGAATTCTTCCCAGCACACTGCTGGATCAGGTTGGATTGGAGAGATGATCTGCTCTCTCCAGTCTCCACTTCCCTGCATGCTGCTGTATGCCCCTGGTAGGGTCATGGCTGAACATACACATCTTGTTCTCCCTATGTTATGCTTCCCAACTCTGTGTACTAGGACCCTCCTCAAATAGTCACCCCCCCCCCCCAGGACTGCAGTCCCAGTCAATTTTTTCTGTCCCTTCTCTTGTTATCCATGTAGCAGGGGTGAAACCAGACTACCCTACTCCACCATATTCCAAAAAGCCCTAGCCAATTGATTTTTTTTTTTTTTTTTTTTTTTTTTTTAAAGAAAGACAGAGAAGGAAGGAAGGATGGAAGGAAGGGAAACATTTTCTTATTTTTTTAATTATATTTTGTTTGTTTGTTTGTTTTTTACATGGGCTGGGGCCGGGAATCGAACCGAGGTCCTCCGGCATGGCAGGCAAGCACTCTTGCCCGCTGAGCCACCGCGGCCCGCCCGCCAATTGATTTTTTTTTTTTTTTTTTTTTTTTTTTTTTTTTAAAGGAAAGACAGAGAGAAGGAAGGAAGGATAGAAGGAAGGAAGGAAGGAAGAAAGGGAAACATTTTTAAGCATTTTCTTGTTTTATTGTATTCTGTTTCTCCGTTTTTGTTACATGGGCTGGGGCCGGGAATCGAACCGAGGTCCTCCGGCATAGCAGGCAAGCACTTTGCCCGCTGAGCCACCGCGGCCCGCCCCAATTGATTTTTTAATGCAGTATTATTGAGATATATTCACATACCCTATGATCATTCAAATTGTACAATAAATGGTTCACTGTATTTTCATGTTGTTGTGCCTTGAACACCAAAATCAATTTTTGAACATTTTCAATATTCCAAAAAATACATATAAGAATAAAAATAAAAATAAAAATGAAAAAGAACACTCAAAGCATCTCATATCCCTTACACCTCCTATTATTTATGTACTTTTGTGCTTATTTTTTTACTCATCTGTGAATTCACTGCTTAATGGGAGTGGCAGTCACAAGGTTTTCACAATCTCACAATCACTGTAAAAGCTACATGGTTATATAATCATCTTCAAGATTCAAGACTATGGAATACAGTTCAACAATTTCAAGTATTTCCTTCTAGCTATTCTAATCTACTAAAAACTAAAAAGAATATATGTATATATATATTGCATAAGAATAATCTTCAGAATGACCTCTCAATTCTATTTGCCAATGAAATTTTATTTATTTATTTATTTATTTATTTTTATTTATTTATTTTTTTGCATGGGCAGGCACCAGGAATCGAACCCTGGTCTCCAGCATGGCAGGTGAGATATCTGCCTGCTGAGCCATCATGGCCCACACCAATGAAATTGTATTTAATTTAATTTCTCCTCCCCCTTTTGGTCAAGAAGTCTTCCTGAACCCCATAATGCCAGAGCCAGGCTCAACCCTGGGAATGATTTCCCATATTGCTAGGGATCTTTGCATCCCTGGAAGTCATGTCACACATGGTGGGAGAGAGGCAGTGTGTTCACCTGTCAAGTTAGCATAGAAAGAAAGGCCACATCTGAGCAACAAAAGAAGTTCTCTGGGGTGACCCTTAGCCATAATCATAAGTAGGGTTAACTTTTAATTTGCATGAATAAGTTTCAAAAGGGCATGCCCCAAGTCCCCTGATAACCTATGCTCTCTGGTTCAATTCTCAGATTTTTTGCATTATAGCAAGTCCATATTAGTGAGATGTTATAGTGATTGTCTTTTCACTTCTGGCTTATTTAATTCAACATACAGTCCTCAAGGTCCATCCACTTAGTTTCTTGCCTCAAAAGGCCCATTGATTTTTGACAAACCTGGCCCGCCACTCAATTGGGAATGAATTATCTTTCAAAAAATAGTACAGGGTAAATTGGTTATTCACCTGCAAAAGAATGAAGGAGGACCCTATCTTGCAATATATACAGAAATTAACTCAGAATGGATCAAATACCTTAATTCAAGAAACAGAACTATAAAACTCCTTGAAGAAAAGGCTGGGAAGCCTCTTCAGAATCATGTCATAGGCAATGTTTTCTTAGACTGTACACCCAAAGCACAATCAACCACAACAAAAAAGTAGATAAATGAGCCCTAATCAAATTAAAATATTTTGTGTATCAACACACTTTTTAATGAATGTGAATAGAAAACCTACTCAATGGGAGAACATATTTGGAAACCACACATGTTTTAGTTTCTTAGGTTGCTAAACACAGATACCACAAATTGGGTTGGTTTAAACAATGGGTATTTATTAGCTTACAGTGTGGAGACTGAGAAAAAATGCATATCAAGGCATTAGCAAGCCAATGCTTTCTTCCTGGTGACCAGCTGATAGCATTGCTTGGCTCCTCTGTCAAATGGCAAAGCACATGTTGGCCTCTCCTGGTCTCTCCCTTCTCTTCCAGGTTTTCTTGAGCTCTGCCTCTACTTTCATGGCTTTCTAACTCTTTCTGTGTCCATACCATTTATAAAGCACTCCAGCAATAGAATTAAGACCTATCCTCAGTGAGGTGGGTCACACCATAACTGAAATAGCCTCATCAAAAGGTTTTAGTCACAATGGGTTTACATCTTCAGGAATGGATTAAAGACTATGATATTCAAGCCACCACATTCTACCTTCTGGACTCCAAAACGTATGTTCTTTCTATATGTAAAATATAATAATTCCATCACGATATCACAAAATCCTTAATCTTTAAGTAATTTAATTAACAGTACCTCATAAATTTAGTATGGTTGTGGTTTGACCTGGGGCACAATTCTTTTCTGTCTGTGGAACTTTGAACCCTTAGGGAGCATTATCTGTTTCCTATGTACAAAGAAGAGATTGGTATAGGATAAGCATTTCCATTCCTATTGGGAGAAATTAGAAGGAAAAATTAATTCAAGGTCTCCAAACAATTCCTAAATTCAGCAGGGCCCATTCCATTGTATTTCGATTTCTGAGAGTCATCTATGGAAAACTGTTTTGCTCTCTTGACGTGATGGAGCGTAGCCCATCCCTTCCACAGGGACTCTGCTATTGCTGAGCAATGGAGTAAAGATACCTCCTTTGTCACTGGGTGGCAGCCAGACTCTCAGGTATCTCTTGGGCATCCTGAACAGCGGGATGGTAAGCCTGGCTTTTCCAAGTACCAGAGTAGATTCAACTTTACAGCATTCATTGGTGGAATCACTTTCTTGGCTCAAGAATATGTCATCAATTGAGTCCTCAGTTTCTGTTGTTCTGCCCTTGAAGTGATATTTCCTTTGTCTATCCCTTTTCTATTCATTTTTGTCCAAGCTGGCAGTGGTTCCATTCATACAGATCTCAGAAAAAAACTTGTCAGTTTTGCATTCGTAAACAGGAGTCAAATCCATCAATTAGTACAATTTTTACAGATATTTTCTGAATAATTGCACCTCCAATCCTGAATTGCATTGAAATGTCTGACAATATCCATATTCTGTTAAACCAGAATGTGGAAACATATTCTCTAAGGACTTACTTTCTGGAAGCCCAGAATTTTCCACACCATCAATTTCTGTTTCGTTGTGCCCAGAATTTCAGTTCTCATCTTATACCTTTCCTCTCACATTTTACTATAAGCTACAAGGAAAAACCTGGCTTCGCTTTCTACATTTAGCTTGTAAATTTCCTCAGCTAAATACCCAAGCTCATTGCCTTCAAATTCCACCTTCTATCTGACATCAAACTCTATTTGCCCAAATATCTGCCATTTTAAAGCCGAGATCACCCTACTTCCAGTTTCCATTGACACATTCATCATTTCTGTTTAAGGCATCATTGGAAGTACCTTTAGCATCCACATTTCTGGCAATAAGTTTCTTAAAATAAATTTAGGCCTTTTCTATAAAATAGCTCACAGTTCTTGTATCATTTACCTATTATTCTATTCCAAAGCCATCTCCACGTTTTTGATATTTGCAATAGCAGCACCCCACTCGCGGTACTAAAATCTTGTTTTCCTTTCCTAGGCTGCTTAAAACAGATAAACTGAAATGGATTGGCCTAAACAATAGGGCTTTATGAGCTTACAGTTTTGAGGCCAAGAAACTGTCCAAATAAAGGTATCATAAAGGCAATGCTTTCTTCTCAAAGAGCAGCAGCCAGCAATCCTTGTCTCCTTTGCCACATGGAAAGGCATCTGGTGATCTCTGCTGATCTCTCTTCCTTTATGAGTTTTGTTTATCTCAACATTGCTTCCATGGCTTCCTTACTCTCTACTGTAGTCATTCTTTTTATAAAATGCACCAGTAACAAGATTAAGACTAATCCTGAATGAGGTGGGTCACAACCTAACTTAAGCATCTCATCAAAAGTCCTGGAAATGAGGCAGGGATACAAGCCAAAGAACCCTTTCAATCTCTAGCAGTCAGCATCAGAATGTTACAGATTTTGGAGTAAAAGTATCCCCTGCCATTACCTCAGTTTTGGACTTCTCTTAGCCTCAAAACCATGAAGAAACTAAGGGAGTGAAATAATGTGGTAGAGGATGCACAGACCAAAGGATGTCCAAAGAGCCAGAAGCAAATATGATCCTTATGTTACCAGAATGGAAAGTCTCACTCTGTTTCCAGCATTCTACAATTCTTCTCAAAATAGCTACTGAATTGTCTAATCTCACCACTCCTTGAAGGAAACTCCAAAACTTTGACCAAGAACCTTCATCATTTTGAACATAGATAAATTGGTTAGGCAAGGTCTTCCAAAAATAGATCCACTCATTTTCACAAAGAGTTATATTGAAATTGTAGGAATTATGGTCAAGAAATCTCAGCAAGTCAGTCCTCTGCCTTACTTGAGGCTGAACAGAGAAGCCAGTGTTATCCACTGTCTTAATTTGTTTACCACCAACTTACCTACAAGGCTCTGCTCATGGTGGTACATGATGTGGCTGTGAAATTAAAACAAACTAAATGACTTATAAGGAACCACTCCAGACCAGCTCCATGAAACTTTGCATTGACTAAAATTAATCTGTTTTTGAGCCTGTTACTATCCAGGTTTCCCAGGAAGTCTGTATAATCTTTTGGCCTGAAAAAAAAGAAGAAAATCAAAGCCCTTGTTCTAATGTGTGTCTTCAACCTTGCTCTTGACCCTGGAAGATTTCCTCCTTGTTTATTCTGTTTAACACTCTTCTCTCATAATTGTTCCATTTTTAATGCCATGTAGTTGAAATATAAACTTAGATTCAGTAGGAGGAAAAATTTTATGATAAAATTACAATAAAATAAACGTGTGTGACTAGAAATCTTTGCTTTAACATGGGCATGACATAATAGATGGATTTTGTACAGTGGCTACAAAATAATTCCCAATCACACAGAGCACTGAGGGAATAAAGGAAACAAATATGTGAAAATTCTTTGTAAAATGAAATTTTCAAAAAATATTATTTATGTAGCTCTCATTACAAAAACCTTAAAATGTAATTCATATATTTGTGATCGCTAATTCAGGTAGTAATAAATTTCCTCAATTTTATCAGATAAGAATTACAATTATATAGTGAGATGGCAATCAACGTTCATGTTTTTTAATCATGTGTATTATGCTACATCTATAACCTATGTATTGGATTAGACAACATAAATTAATCTCTGCATTTTTGATATATGTATATACCAAAAAATGTACTATAAGCTTATGAAACAGAGCATTACTGGAAAATATATGTAGAAAGATGTAGGGATAATAATTTCAGAATACTTTTATATAATATTGTTCAGTTTAGGCATGAGTTAAAAAGTGGTGAAGCAGCATATCTTTGCATTTGCTTAGTGAAACATGCATGAAATAATCGAGTTAATTTTAAAAAGAAAATATCAGATTCTCTTTTGGATTCATAAAACAAAAGTAATTGTAAGTGTCACAAGAATCATAGCATTATAAATAAGCTGTCTCTTAGGTCTGCATGCATATTTATATGAGTATTTTAATTTAATTTCACTCTTTAGAATAAATCAATAAAATTTTAAATTGTGTTTATGAAATCAACAGATTTGAAATGAATTACTTTTCATATCCATTATGTATCAATTTTAGAAGCCAATTATTTTGACTATTAAAAGCAGCATTGTTATCAGTTAATTATCACTGAGTGAAAGCCAACATTTTGCAATAAAAAATCCTATTGGTAAAGCATCTGATAATGTTTCTTAGCAATGCTATTTTTAAAGAAAACAATTCTAAACTACTGACAAAATCATGTAAGTTGAAATATCCATGCCAGAATTTTCTAAATGTATGTTTATATATATTTGCAATATTAGATTCTCTATTTAAAAATATAATGGTGTGGGCCATGGTGGCTCAGCAGACAGAGTGCTTGCCTGCTATGCTTGAGACCCAGGTTTGATTATCGGTGCCTTCCCAAGCAATAAAACAAACAAACAAACAACAACAAAAAAACATGATGGAAGATATGTGTTCTAAATTTATACAATAATTTTGATCAAATGTTTTAAGAAAATTAAAGGTACCTCTCCAAGATGTGTAATAGGAATCTTTTGTTTTACTGCATAAGAAATAAAATGACCAAAACATGCTATTTTTAGACTGAATCAAAATTTTAAAACTTTCTGATATTAAAGAATATTCAACTAAGAAAAAAGTAATATCAATTATACCCTTATTCTTAATTTTTAAATTCCAGCAACAATTCTTCAGTCTAAGAGTAAGTAGTGAAAAATGATGAAACAGCTATGTGATAAAAATATTTTGATTGAATTTATGTAATTTGTATTATTATATTATTATATATATAATTATATAATTAATATATATGATATCATATGTAATTTTTTATTATATAATATGCTAAAATGTTGTTTGAGAAAAAAAAAGTTCAATAATTTACTCCAATATAAAACTAAAATTCACGCATAAGTTTCTCCTTACCATCATATTCAGACCTTTCAAAATATTATTTTAAGGAGAAAAAAAAACAAATGCCAACCAAGAATAAATAAAGCCTTAATTTCATTGAAGGTTTCTTTAATAATTATTTGATTAGCTTTTTTATAAAAATAGTATTTATTTGAAAGAAAAATTTGTATTTAGGAAAGAAGTAGCAATAACTGGTATATATTAATTTATTTTTTCACTAAGCCCCAAATAAAAGTCCCCAATCATTCTACCAAGAACCCCTTATTTTGAAAGATCAGTCTAAAATTTATTTAATCAGTTCAAGTTTTAATAAAAAATTCTAAAGCTGCCAATTGGCATTTCTAATTATATTGAGATAACCAGGTTAACTACCTTGAAATGATATGCAATGTGAGTAAAAAAACAACTTTTAAAAACTAACCCGTACTCAGGTTAGGAATCACAGGTCTATTTTCTAACCCTGTATATATACACTTACATGAATGCATACTAAGGATTAAGTAATTGCACATGGTCTCTATATATTCAAAGGGGAATAATGCAAGCTTCTTATGGAATTCAAAATAGCAAGGGCAGAGATATAAATCACTAAACCACAAGGCAGGACCAGGCATGGGCCAAGTGGAGTTAAAAAGTGCAGGGCCCTGGGAATACAGAGTGGAAGAGTGTAGAGGCTCCATGGACTAGGCAACATCTCACCCAGACCTAGAACCAGGAGTAGGAGGTCAATGGGTGTGGGAAGGTACCTTCAAGACTGGAGGAAACAAACAAGACAAGGCACCAAATCCCAGAAGTGTGGTTATTCAGAAGACAATGGCAGCTTTGTTTTGGGTAGAGGATGCAATGTAATGAGATTATATAAATCAGAGAATCAAAAACCTTGTCCAACTTGTACTAGGAACAATGCCGTTCTGTATTTCTCAGAAAATCTGAAGGGGTCTACAAAATACAAGGGGGTAAGACAGTTCCCAAAAGGTAAAACATAATATGCTTTTTGTGGTGGTAAAAGAGCCACCCTGCAGCTTAACCCCCAGCCTGGAGCCTGAGTCCATTGGAATCAATACCATCCATTAGCAAAAAACTTCTTTATTGGAAATTGCCTCTGAGGAGTCTGGATCCTGACCAAAATCCTTATATGACCAATCAGGCCCAATCATAAGCAATTACAAAGGCTTACCAATCAGGTCACATATAGAGAAAGCTGTTCTCCCCACACCAAACCTGGACCTTAGCTGGTGCATCTCAGTCTCTGACAGGAGTTGTTGTCAAGATTCAGATCCCTGGCTGACACATTTTAGGTATCGCTGCCTTCCTATACCAGCTGTCTCCATTCTGAAGCCTCTAAAACAAAAAGCCTTCAGTCAAGGTGTTTCCAGCAAGCTCTGCTGAGTCCTTCTTATGGCAGGGGCAGTATGGGGGGAGTTGATGATATTCTTCTTTACTCTCAGAACTCAGTATTTTTCTACCTTTAAAACTTCCCCCTTTCCCTGTCCTCTGGATCCATAAAATGGCAGAAGTCTTTTGCTTGGGGCTCCCTCAGCAGTGAGCCAATATTCATATCTGTGCTGATTCACCTGACCCTTGCCCAGTGTCATTCCACGGGGAAAAATGGATCACTGGGACGGCTGAGCTCTCCCCACTCAGCTCGGCTTTAAATAAACTGGCACAGTGTGCAAGGTGTTGGGTCAAACACAATCATATTGTGGAAGAACAAAAGGCCTGGAAGTCCTTGTGGCACTTCACCCATGATTAGTTTTCACCTTCAAGGAAGTAGGATCTACTTTTTGCAGTGTAGAGATAAACAATAAAATGTGTTTGTTTTGTGGCCCTGTTGCTAACATTATATTGGAGCTCAACAGGCTATCTCTGAATTCCCAGAAATACACAGTCTTAAAGCTATTAAAGTTGAGTCATGTTTTTAACTTTAAGAAAAATGTTAAAAATATATGCCATCATGGCAATATTTAAAAATATAGATTGTTCTGGGTTATGGTAGCTCAGCAGGCAGAGAAGCAGTTTCAAGTCCCAGTGTCTGCCCATGCAAAAAATAAAAAATTAAAAATTAAAAAATAATAAATAAATAAATGTATATATATATATATATATATATATATATATATAATTCTAGTTTGCTAGCTGTTGAAATGCAATATACCAGAAATTCAATGGCTTCTAAAAAGGGGAATTTAATAAGTTGCAAATTAACAGTTTTTAGGCTGTGGAAATGTTCCAATTAAAACAAATTTATAGAAATGTCCGATCTAAGCCATCCAGGAAAAGATACCTTGATTCAAGAAGGCAGATGAAGTTTAGGGTTTCTCTCTCAAGTGGAAAGGCACATGGTGAACACAGTCAGGGTTCTTTCTTGGCTGGAAGGGCACATGGCTAACCTGGCATCATCTTCTAGCTTTCTCTCCAGCTCCCTGGTAGATGTTTTCCTTCTTCATCTCTAAAGGTTGCTGGCTGGTGGACTCTGCTCCTTGGTTCTGCCACATTCTGTTGTTCTCTGCTTTCTCTGGATCTCCCACTTTCTCCAAAATGTTTCCTCTTTTATAAGATTCCAGTAAAGTAATCAAGACCCACCTAGAATGGGTAGAGACATGTCTTCACCTAATCTAATTTAACAACCATTCTTGATTGAGTCACATCTCCAGGGAGATAATCTAATCAAAGTTTCAAATATACGCTACTGAATAAGGATTAGAACAAACAGTTGCCTTTACAAAATGGGATTAGGATTAAAACATGGCTTTTCTAGGGTACATACATCCTTTCAAACTGGCACATTTATTATCTTTTAAATAATACATTTGAATAATTCAATGAGCCATCACTGTCCAAGTTTTAATTTTTCTGAACTCCAACATTGGAAAACTCTCTTCAAAAGTTCTCTGTAGAAACAGGTATGGGCTCTATATTCCATATTCTTCAATTGGCAAGAAAATGCAGTGTAGACAGAAAATTTTTTATAAAGTATGTTTTTATTTGAAAAGAACCTGTAATTGTATTAGCTTTCAATGCATCTCAGGAAGGCTTTAAAAGTACTTTAGATGGAAGTGAATATGTATATTAATCTTGGCATGAAGAAGAGAAAACATATTTGCATTTGGTATTGCTTTGATTTAACATTTCAGTGGATACAAATTCTTAGGTGAAACATCAGGAGAGCCATCTGCTGGTTAAAATAGGACCCATGAATATGACTTTAAATCTCATGCTGTTTAAGGACTATAGCATAATTCATTAACTGAAGAATTCAGGTTCTTTAAGACTATATTGATGCAGTACCAGTAAAGCAAATAACCCTGAGAACAATAGAGTGGAATTGGGATGTTTGAAGTAAAGCTTGACTTTTTTTCTGATTTTCAAGGGCATTTAAGTATTCACATTCTATTTACAGACCATATATTTCCAATATTATCTTTATGTTTCAATGTGTCACACAATACTAAATTGGTAAGTGTTCCTTCAGTTGAAAATATTGCTAGTTTTGTGAAAATATTGGTAAAGAGTTCCAGTATTCATTTTCAAATTTTCAAGTTTCTCTCTCTAACTAGATTTCAACAACCTTAATTTTTGTAAGAAGTCAATTGCAATTGGTTTCTCAAATGGAGTATTAAATTAATGTTCACTGTTCAAAATGTTTACTTTTTGCCAATTTAGCACGAGCACATGCAAATGATAAAAATAATGGTATTATCTTTGAAAAAGTCTTTGCATTACCATGACTTCAGAACTGGACTGCAGGAGTTAATTTATTGTTTCCTGTTTACTTTATCAGCAAACTAATCATTAGCAGTAATGTTTTTTTGCTTTTGAACTTTCAATGCTTATAATAATAGTTCTATTTCAAACATTTTTTAATTCCAAATGCTGGCTGTTGAAATTAATGAAGTATATTAGGATAAATAATTTGTAGACATAATTTGAATCTTGGAAAGAAAATGTGGGATGCAAAAATATGAATAAGATATTAAATGAAATGAATGAATTTGGTAGTACAGCACTTATGAAATTTTTGAAAAAAATTACTTTATCTAATCTTGACAATTAGATTATGTAGAGAATGCATGTATAGGTGTATTATTTATTTATTTGTGTATGCTGTATGGTGGAGTCACATTTCATTATTTTTCCAAGTGAGTATCCCATTATAAAGCACCATTTGTTGAACTACCTTTACCTGTTTGTTTTGTTTGTTTATTTGGCTGGTTTGTTGTGGGAAGTGCATGGACTCAGAATTGAATCCAGGTCTCCCGCATGGCAGGTGAGAATTCAACCACCTAAGTATCCTTACACCCCCTAGTTGTATTTATTTTAATTACTTCTCATTTATTTGTTTTTCTTTAAGAATTACTAAGTAAATGGTCAAACAGTAAAAGCAGTTTGTGATAGCATGTTGGGTATCTTCACTAGTATTCAATGAAATATGATTGATTTTCATTAAAGTGATACTTCATGTATGGAAAACAGGATCCATTTTTATATTAATTACAAAATCATTCTAGTGCTATATCAATTTTCATATACCAAAGAAGACTGAAGTAACTAATCATTGTAAACCTTAAACATAAATATTGCATCAAGGGTGAAGATATATACTTTAAATATATTTCTACAGAAAAGTAGAAGGTGAGCCAAAATATTCATATTGCTAAAAGAAAACTGCTATTATGAAAAGCATCAGACCTATGTACTAGAAAATGCCTGCAAGCAGCAATTCTGGATGCTCATATTAGGAGAGTTACTACAAGTGACATCTATTCTACATTCAAATGTCATAAAGAGAGTGGTGCAATGGGAGAGTCAGCACTGGGTCAGCAGATACTGTAAAGCAGATTTGGAAGATGTCAGCATAAATGTAGTGGTAAAACTCATGAGCATGAATGATGGTGCTTTCAAGAAGCAAATAAATATATACACATTCAAGTGGATTTTTGAATGATCCCTGTGTAATTCCCCAAAAAACTGGGACAATGCTAACTGTGTAAGAACCTATAACACATCATGGAAACTAAAATTCATTACAAGACATGGTAGAGTATAATTTTACATAAAAATCAAATGATTTAAATTCAAACAGCCCATAGAAATAACCTGTGCCTGCAGCTTCTTGTAGGAAATGAGCTATCAAAATTAATAACAAAAAATGCATATTGTTTTCATTTTCATTTTTATTATTTCAACACTATCTTGTAGCACTTATCATATGACAGGCACTGTTCTAACTGCTGCATAGATAGTAACCCGTTTAATAGATATAAGAAACCAATGTAATAATTTCTCAGATATTGAGGAAGAAATGAGGGATATTGGAATTTATCCAAATTCATTTAATTAGTCAATGTAGGTAGTAAGATGAAATAGTCAAGTTCTTTTTGAACTTTGGAGAAGAAATAAGTAATTATGAAATTAATAGTATCTGAAAGTAAACCACTAGTTAAAAAAATAAATAAATGTCAGTCTCAAAATAGTACTTGGAATTTTCTTCATGGAAAGAAAGAAGTACTGAGGTTGAATCTGCCATGAGCTTCAATGTAACTTTTTTTTTACTAGCAGTTGTAATAGTCTTTCGTTATGGTTTTACTGTTCTATCACATGGTATTGGTGTAAAGTAGAACCAATAAACGCTACCATATTTGGAGTCCCACGATTTTTCCACTTTAAAAAGCAATATGTTCCTGGTGCCTGCCCATGCAAAAACCAAAAAGCAATATGTTCATAGATTCTCATGTTAGGGTAGCCAATTCTTCATGACTTGCCTGAGACAATACTAGAAAAGAACTCAAGAAAAATTACAAAAACGTCATTAAGAAAATTGATTTAAAATCATCAGTGAAATTTTGATGCCCTTGAGACAGGTGGGGCAAAGTTTCTTTGTATTATGACAGACAGCTGAATTGGCATTCTGAAGATTTTCTTTTTTTATTTTTTTCCAAACAGGCAACTATTGATCTGCACCTAAGGGAAAAGACTAAGAATTCAGGTTTTGTCTAGACAGAGGGCTTCTGCTAGGCAAAGAGAAACCAGCAGAGCAATGGACAGTCTTGGGGCTGGAATACAAAATGGGAGAATAAAAATCGAAATACACAGTGAGAAGAAAAAGGGGGAAAGTTTAGTCTAACAGGCAGGTTGTTATTCACCTAAAAATAGATATGAGATCTAAAATTGCATGGGGTTAGGCAAAAAAGCTGAGAAAATCTCTAGGAAAAGGACAACAAAAAGTATTTCTGCCTTCTCACTATGCTGAGAAAGGAAGGATTCGAGATTAGCACTCTCCACTTCAAGGCTTTGGAAAGATATTCCTCAGACGTGGACTCACCAGAGACAGACACAGCCCAATCAGATGTGAGAAACACATGGTGAAAAAAAGGAGATATTCTGTGCTAGTTTGAAGCTATTATGTACCCGAGAAAAGCCATGACCTTTAATCTTCATCCAGTATTGCTGGGTGAGACCTTTCTGATTATGTCAATGGAGATCCTTCTGATTATTTCTATTCCACCCAATAGTGCATGGTAACTTTTCATTAGGTGTTTCTCATGAAGATATGCCTCCACACATTCAAAGTGGGGTTACCTGCTGGAGTCATCTAAGAGGGAATGATCTTGAAAAAGTTTTAAGGGCCAACAGAACTGACAGAGTGAACAGAATGGAAAGAACCCCAGGGAAGCCATTGAAGAAGTGAGGAGAGAAAGCTAATGGCCTTTCCTGCTGAGATATAAACCCCAAATGTCATCAGCCTTCTTGAACCAAAATATCTTTCCCTAGATGCCTTAGTTTGGACATTTTTATAACCTTGCCTTAATTTGCACAATTTCATGGCCTTAGAACTGTACACTTGCAACTTAATAAGTTCCCCTTTTTGAAAGCCATTCTATTTCAGGTATGTTATATTCTGGTAGCTTACAAACTAGAATATCTCCCAACTAACATTTTTGAAAAATAGCAATAAATATGGTGTGCTATATCCATAGAGAGGTTGTTCAGCCTTTATTTCGGTCTAATAAATATTCTTTTTTTTTTTTTTTTTTTTTTTAAAGACAGAGAGAAGGAAGGAAGGATAGAAGGAAGGAAGGAAGGAAGAAAGGGAAACATTTTTAAACATTTTCTTGTTTTTATTGTATTTTGTTTCTTTGTTTTTGTTACATGGGCTGGGGCCGGGAATCGAACCGAGGTCCTCCGGCATAGCAGGCAAGCACTTTGCCCGCTGAGCCACCGCGGCCCGCCCTAATAAATATTCTTAAGCAAATTACAGTATAGTAGAGGGGATAAACATATGATGAGAAAGTTTGTCTATAGATGAAATGTACTTCTTTTCTGGAGTAGGGTTGAAATGACTCCCTAATTCATCACACTTATTTTATGTGAACTGGCAATATTGAATCCTAGTCTAAAATCATGCAAAGCATCATTAACAAGAGAACAACAAAAATCTGGAAAAATCTTCTACTGTATTTACTGTTGCAAAGAGTATTCATTTCATTTCAAGATAAGTCTCTATGAGATTTATGTTTGAATTGAAAATTTTGCTTTGAAAAAATGTATTGGGTCTACGCTAAGGTGATATGACACTCCTTAGATTGTGGGCTATCATTTTGCGTCCACTTATTTGCTGGGTTTTAAGAATAGAAATACTTTTTAAACACTTTTTTCTTTTTTTTTTTTTTTTTTTGCATGGGCAGACACCAAGAGTTGAACCAGCTCTACAGCATGGCAGATGAGAACTCTGCTACTGAGCCACTGTGGCTTGCCCAAGAATAGAAATACTTTTTATGGATTTAATATATATATATATTCAATTGTTATTTTACATTACTATTTCAAAAAAAAGCTAACTTAGGACTGACAAATGTATTAGTGAAAATATTACTCTTTTAGTTTGCTAAAGGAATCAAAATATAATATAGCAGAAGTGGCTTGGCTTTTTCAATGGGGATTTATTAATTTACCCACTTAGAGTTCTAAGGTCATGGAAATGTTCAACTTAAGGCATCAAGAGAAATGTACCCTTTCTCAGGAAAGATTGCTGGCATCCAGGGTTCTTCTGTCACATGGAAAGGTACATAGTGATGTCCGCTGGTCCTTTTCTCCTGGGTTCGCCTGTCGATGACTCTCCCTCTCTCAGCTCCTGTGGGTCCTTGCTTGTTTATCCTGTGGTGTTTCCCCCTCTTATCCTCAAAAACGGCCTCCATAAAGGGATTAAGACCTACCCTAAAAGGGCTTAATCACATCTCAATTGAACCAACAGGTCCCACCCACTATATGTCTCCCCTATATATTTCTATGAATTGAATAGGTTCTATTCAATTCATAGAAATGAATTAAAAGAACATGCTTTCTGTAGGGTACATGACAGCTGCAAATTGCCACAATTACTAAATTTTGCTCCAATCATTTTGTAGACAGTTACTTACAACAATGTTATGAATTAAATAATTAAAGTGAAGTTGACAAATAACATGGAACTAAACAGTAATGAAAATTGCATAAATTAAATATGTGGGATGCATATAATTCGCTCCAGTATTTGGAAGGAAATATGTTTATTCAACAAAGGAGAAAATTCAAAATCTTGCTATCTAAGCTTCAATCTCAGAAAGTTAGGGGGGAAAAGCATGGTGTAGGAAGGAAAACACATTATATAAGAGAAGAAATCAATAAAATAGGAAAAAGATAAATTAGAAAGATAGATTTTAAAGAATTATCTTATAAAAGTTCATCTGACAAGACTGAATAATAATGCAACAAAAAAAAATCCTATACTACTGATACAGCAGCAGTTTAAAATAGGTGAAAAAACTATAAACAATATGTCAGCATATAATTAGGAAGAAATCTAGGTATTCATATAACATGGTAGCTTCCTGTATTAATTCAAGAAAATGGAATAGACTTGTAATTTAAATAAATTGAAATAGTACTTATACTGTTCCTGAATACCCAAGCCAGGAATGACTTTTTCAAGTCTAAATATAACTCCAATCTTATCTCTACTATTCTAGAAAGGGGGAATGATCCTCTAACTTATTTGCTGTCAACTCTGACAAAAATTATACAGAAAAAACATTTAAACTATTCTTGAATCTGTAGAACATTGAACAGGTAGAAGCAACAATCCTCAATGCAATATTGTGTTCTACTTACCTTGTTAGATAAATGGATGAATAAGACGCAGTTTTCTGTTTATGTGGAGACAACAATTTAGAAAGAGAGACAGTCTTTGGAGAACAATATGTATAGTAAAAGCCAGAAAGTTATTAAGGCTGTGAAATGATATATTTAAAAAATTAATTAGTCTGGATATAATAAAGACACAAGAAGATTTTGAGTGATAACAACTTTTTAGATTTCCTTGGAAAATATATGGATGCAGATAAACAGAGAACTTGAGGGACAAATAACCAGGAAGGAATTTAAAAAGAAAAATGAGGAAACTTATGATATATACAAAGAGAAGGGTACAAAATGAAAGAGACATAAAATAACAATAAATGTAAAAGACAAAAAATTAATGTAAAAGATATAAAATAACAATAAATCTAAAAATGGGAGTATGAGGAAAAATATCAAAAGACAATTCATAGATATTTGTTAACTGCAAAGGGCAGCCAGCAGGAAAAAGTAAATGAAAGGCAATATATTTTTTCAAGTCTGATGACAAAATAATTGCTGCACTATTGAAGAGAACTAATGTGGGGAGTGAGGAGACAGAAGAGAAAAGTTCAAGTTTGGATATATCAGATAATTGTAGCCCAGATTAAACTGAATTCTATAAAATGGTAAATGAATTGGACTTTTAAACTAAAAGATAGAGGAACATATCTTGCTGGATTCGAACTCATGTGATCAGATAGTGAAAGATGTCATCAAAAATCTTACTTTCTCCATAAATCAACTCTAATGTCTTCTGTGTGGTTTCATTCTCAGAGAGTACTGTTTCAGTGGCTTCAGCCATTGTTTATGCATACCCTGTGAGCTTTGTAATTCTGGCAGTTTCCTTTTTTCCCATAATCTGACTAAATTTTTTAAGATTGTCCCTTAGGCTTGCTTCAGTCACATGACAATCTCTGATACTGAGTACAGGGGATGGAATATTTTAATTAATCAAGAAATTTAGCTTTTTTAGTTGTGGTTGGTCCTGCTTGAAACTCATTTGAATGGTGAGGTTGCTAATACATGTGATTACTGTTGTGTTACCTTGGAACAGTAGTGCAAGTACATTGGAAAGTTGTTTGGCTTTGGGGAAGAACAAGAATCATTCACTGCCAAAGAGGATGGTTCAAATTCTTAAACATTAAGTTTGAGATATCAGAAAAAAACATCCTACTAGCCATGTACAGAATCATATAGAGTAGTAGAATTGGGTGTCTTTGCGAATTATAGAGAAAATGTCTCCTATCTTGAGCATAGAATTAGTAACTATAAGGAGTACATAAGGAAATACTAATTTTTTAAAGATGGTGATCATCTGATTAAGCATACATATTTAGCAAGACATTGATTTGAATAGAGTCAAAGAAAAATGTTAAAAGTAGAGAAATATATTTAAAGAAATTCATGAGACTTCTGCTTCTAACCAAAATCAAGTAACAGAGCCTAGATTAACATTCCTCTTGAAGGAACAAAATATTTGAAACAACTATGTTCAAGACATTATACGTAAAGTAAAGAAGAGACCATAATATCTGAGAAATGAAGACCAAACAAAGTAAGCCGTATGTGTCCCAACTTCCTGGAGAGAGTTTGCAGAACATGACAGAGAAAATCACCAATAATCATGAAGACTTAACAACACTGTCACCCAATTTGACCTAGTTGGCATTTATATATTACATCCAACAACAGCTGAAGTTCACACTTTTTTCATATGCACGCAGAAGATCCATTAAGATGGATCATATACTTTGCCATAAAATAAGTCTCAATAAATTTATAATTGTTAACATCATACAAAGTATGCTATGAAAATGGAATTAGATTAGAAATAGAAATAACAAGGAGATCCACACATATACGGAAATCAAACAACATGTTTCTAAATATACCCTGAGTGGAAATTATTTTGAATTGTATTAAAATGAAATCAAAGGGCAGGCCACAGTGGTAGGAGGGCCATGGTGGCTCGGAAGGCAGAGTTTTTGCCTGCCATCCCAGAGACCAGGGTGCAATTTCCAGTGCCTGCCCATTCAAAAAGGTAATGAAATCACAGCTTATCAAAATTTGTGGAAAGTAAATGAAGTGCTTATAGTAATATAAATCGCACTAATACCCTATATTTTAGAAGAAGAAAATTCTCATATAAATGTTCTGTTCTTCCATCTTTAAAAGAAAAGAAAAAGAAGAGCAACTGAAACCTAAAATAAACAAAAGAAAGTAAATGATAAAGGCCAGACAGAAATCATAAATATAGAAAAGAGAAGCAATGGAGAAAATTAATTAAACCAAAAGTTGGCTCTCTGAGAGGCTCAATAATCTTCATAAACTAGCCAGACTGGTATTAACAGTATCAGCAATAAGGTATATCATTACAGATTCTCCAGCTATAAAAAGCATGATAAGGAAATTCATAGATCATCGCTGTCCTGTTACATTTGAGAACTGAGATGAAATGGTCAAATTCCTTAAAAGAAACAAATCAAATCTCACTTAGGCTGAGATAGATAACATGAATATGTTTGAATCTATTAAATAAATTGAATTTGCAGGTTAATATCTTTCCCACAAAGAAGTTGTAGATCCAGATAACTGCGCTGGTAAATTTTGCTAGCTATTTAAGGAAAAAAAAATTACCAATTCTACAAAATATTTCCTTAGAATTAAAGAGGAGGGTATAGTTTCCAAATCATTATATGAGGTAATATTACTCTGACAACAGAATCAGACACTATTTACAAGAGAATTATAGAATATTCTTCATGCATGTAGCTAAATATGTTCCTAACACACTTTGCTTAGACTGTGAAACCATCGATAAATAAAATAATAAATGCATCATAGGCAAATAGGCTTTAATCCCAGGAATGTAATGCTTGATTTGCATTTAAGAAAAAAACCCATTAGCAAATTTCTCCATATTAACAGCCATTTTAATATTAGCACATGACTCATCACATGAAGTGAATCAGGGCTCATCTCAAAATGTTCAGAAAAATATTTGGCATAAACCAACATCCATTAGTGAAAATTAAATGGAGTTATAAATACACATATACATTCAGACACACACACACACACATCCATACACACCATGCCTATTGGTCTGTGAGAAATTCGGCATTATTAAGATGTCAGTTCCCTCATATTCATCTATAGATTCAATGCAATCCCCCCCCCAAATCAAAGCAATGTTTATTTATTTTTTTTAATTTGGCAAACTAATTTTAAAATTGATAAAATTGCAAAGGAGTTAAAGTAGCCAAAACAAATTTGAAGGGCAAGTTTGTGAGACTAGCATCCCTGATTCAAAGTCCTATTTTTAAACTACAGAATACAAATAAGTGTATTTTTGCCATGAAAGCAGATAGGTAGATCAATAGAACTGAATACAGGATCCAGGAATAGACCCATACATAAATATTGTCAAACTATTTTGGCAACAGTGCAAAGAAAATTCGGAAGAGAAAGGGTAGGATTTTCAATAAAGGAGATTGAACAATTGAAGATGCATATGCCAAAAAATTACAAACTTCAGGTAAAAACAAAAATTAATTCAAAATAGATTATACAGGTAAATGTAAAACCAAAAATTATAATTCCACATGAAAATCCATGTGAAAACCTTTTTGTCTTGAGTCAGGTAGGTTTTATAGACACAACATCAAAATAAGATTCATAAAAATAAAAGATCACTTGGACTTAACAAAAATAAGAATGCAAGCTCTTCAAAAGTATGGCTAAACAAATTAGTAAATATGTTGAAGAATTAAAAATTTGCAAATTAAATATGTGATAAAAGATTTTTATTCAGACGTATAAAATTTTTCAAAATCTGTAATAGGAAAATAAACCTATACAATTTAGAAATTAGGAAGAGAATTATACAGACCCTTCACCAAAGAAGGTGTAGAGATGGGAAATAAGCATATGAGAATATACTCAACATGACTGTTCATTAGGGAGATGAAAGTTTTAACAGAAAAGAGAACCCACTGTACATATATTAGAATATATCTTATTAAAAATCTGATTTTACATAGTTTTGGCGATAGTGTGGATAAACTGAATTTTCAATTCTTCAAGTGGGAATGCAAAATGGTGCGTACACTTTCGAAAGCAGTTTTCTCATTTCCTGCAAAGTTAATCATGCAATTTCCTTGAACCAACCATTTCTTCCCTATGTGTTTACCAGAGAGAAATAAAGTCTTAATACATAGACATATATACTGATATTGAGAATACTTTGATGATAATTGTCACAAACTGGAAAAAACCGAAGCACCCATCAACATATGAATAGATAATCAATTTGTGTCTTATCAAAACAAAAAAATTGCTGTGCAATAAAAAGAAGTGAACAATTGATAAATGTAACAGCATGAATAATTCTCAGAATAATTATTTTTGATGAAGACACCAGAGCTAAAAAACAGAAAGTATACCTTTATTATTCCATTTATGCAAAATTCTAGAAAATGCCTTAATATGTAATTACATAAATAGATCATTGATTGCCTGGGTCACTAAGTTTCTAAATCTACTGTAACTTCTATCAACATAGTTTAATTTTGTTGCTTTAAAAACTCGTCCAATAGAAATATAGAATATATCTTTTAATGAAGAAAGTTTTAATTTTAATGATAAATACAATATATCAAAATTTTAATTTATGCTTATGTTTCAATGTTTTATATTTTATTCAGGAAGTTTTATTTTACATTTTCAGTATTAATTTTTATTGTCCATCTTTAATTTTTTAATTTATTAAAATTATAATTGCTTCTCTATTCAGTTACATTAGTGCTCTTGTAATAATTCAGGTGACTATTTATTTGTGGGCCTTTTTCTCATTTCTCAATGATATTCCCTTGAGCTATTTTTTCTTTCCTTGAATAATATCTCACATTCTTAATTACTGTAGCATTACTTAAGCAGCATATAAATTTTCTAGATTTATTCTTCTTTAATTTTGTCAAAATTATTCCATACTATATTAATTTCAAAATGGATTTTAAAATCAGGTCTTTAATTTTTTTAAAATAAAGCAATGACTATCTGTGTTACTAAATTTAGCCTACAAATCAATAAGAACATTTGACCTTTACCAATAATGTGCTTTTCATGCCCTTCCATTTATCTTCTTTAATTCCTACTTACAGTAGCTTTAGATTTCAATGCATAAGTCTTGCAAAAATTGTGTTAGATATATTCTTGTTTGATTTTGAATGTATTTTAATGTTTTTATTTTACTATGAAATTATTTGTGCTTTGTATATAAATATATTTGATGGGTTTTATATTGACCTTGTATTCAACAAACTTGCCATATATCATACAACGTTTCTAAGAGTTATTTTCATATTTTGTAGGGAATATTTATGTAAGGTCATGTCATTTGTGAATAATGACAGTTTAATTTACTCTCCATTTTCTGTATCAGCTTTTATTTTGGAAGTTTTAGATTTATGTAAAAATTGCAAAGATAGTACAGAAAATTTCTACCTACATCACACCTGTTTTATCAAATTATTAGCATCTTATATTTGTAAGATACACTTATTACAATAAATCAATAAAATTATTATTACCCAAAATCTATTCTATTCAGACTTTCTTAGTTTTACAGACTGTCTTTTTCTTCTCTCAGGATCCAATCCAGGATATCATATTTCATTTAGACTAATAACGTCTCCTTAGTCTCAACAGCTTGACTTTGAATGTTTCACAGATTTTCACTGATTTTGATGTTCTGGAACATTTTGAGGAGTACTGGCTAAGTATTTTACAGAATGTCCTTCAATTGTAATTTGTCTGATGTTTCTTTGATGATTAGACTGGGGTTGTATACCTTGTAGAGAATGACAGAGATAAAATGCTATTTTTGTCAAACTACATCAAAGTTATATACCACCACATGACTTGCCACTGTTGGTATTAACCAGGATCATCTGACTGAAGTAGTGTTTATCAGATTTCTTCACTGTAAAATTACTCTTTATCCCTCTTTCCATTTTGTATTCTTTGGAAGAATATCACTATACTGAGCCCACATTTGACGACTAGTTAGTTATGCTCTATCTCCTTGACGACAGAGTACTAACATAAACTATTTTAAGATTTTCTATACAGGAGATTTATCTATTCTTTGCTTGTTTATTTGTCTATTTATGCAGTATAGACCCTGGATGTTTATTTTATACTTTGAGATATAATCCGATATTATATTATTAATTTCCCTACTCGTGTGTTTCAGGTTTGGACATTGGAGGCTCATTCAGTTGGCTCCTATGTCCTTTTAAAATATACTTGCACTATGATAAATCATTAAAAAATTTGTGATTTTTTGTGAGTTTTTCCTAACTTTCTAGCTCTGCAAGATTCTCCAAGCTCATCCCCTAGTACTAAAATCAGCCCTTTCTGAGGCAAACATGATTTTTTTTCTATTAGAGAATGGTGTTAGAAACCGTTAAGAATTAAATTGTGTCCCCCCAAAAGACATGATCAAGTCCTAATTCCTAACTTGTGAATATGAGTATATTTCAAAATAAGATCTTTGGAGATGTTGTTAGTTTAGATGAGGCCAAACCAGATTAAGGTATGCAATTAATGTAGTATGGCTTGTGTCATTGTAAGCAGAGGAAAGATGAGCACAGTTAGTAAGGTAGAAACACAAGACAGAGAGATGGCCATGTGATGAAAGCAGAGATTGAGTTATGCCATAAACCAAGGAACATCATGAATTGCAGGTCACCCAAAAGAAGTCAGAGGAGAGGCATGGAATGAATTCTCCTTAAGAAAAGCATGACCATGCCTGACACCTTGATTTTGGACTTGAAGATACAACAACAATGAGAAAATAAATTTCTGTTGCTTAAGCCAACTAGTCTGTGGTACTTTACTACAGCAACCTTGAAAAACTAAGGCAGAAACCAAGATCTGAGAATAAGATATGCTTATGACTACTGGGTGTCATTTCCTAGTCTTCTGGCATAAAAGTGCAAGAGAACGCATGCATTCATAATAAACTGGATATATGTGCAAACTTAAAAATATTTCTGCTTGTAATTTTCAGTATCTGTATATAGCTAAATGTAAGTTCATTCTGATATTTTACACTCAACCACTATCACGTTGTCCCAGCTGAGGATCCTCTTTCTCATCTGTAACTTTACCCTCCAATGGTGAGAAATCTGGTTCCCACCATCTGGCATCCATTTACTAAACTGTTCAATTCCAGTGTTCATGTATACTGGTATCAAAATTTTAAGCTGACCTTCATGGAAAATAAATTTATCAACTAGAGTACAGTGCTCAGGTAGTGCCTTTTACTTATAATGTTACAGATTTACTCACTTTCCATGTTATTTATGTCACCAACTTTCTGACCATCCTCTTCAGTAGTTACCTCAAAATTTGCAGTGTAATTACATTATTTTGTCACATTCTGCATTTCATCCTGGGAAAACCTGGCCACACCACTCCTTCTAAACCTACACACACACACACACACACACACACACACACACACACACACAAAAAAAAAAAAAAATTTGCATACAAAGTTCACTGTTAGTAGTGTAAAATTTGGGGTTTTGATAAATGAATATTATCATGTATCCATCATTACAATTATAGAATAGTTTAACTGTTCTAATACTACCCTGTGCTTTACCTATTCAATTCTCCCTTCATCCCCTCTGAATCCCTGATGACCACTGATGTCTTTACTGTCTTATATTTTTCTTTTCCAGAATGTCACGTAATTTGAATCATACAATAAATAACCTTTTATGATATGTTCTTTCACTTATCAATATGCATTTATGTTTCCTCCATTCATTTCTGTGGCTTGCTCACTTTTTTATCAGCGAAAAAAATTCATTTTAAAAATATACTGCATTCTGTTTATTTCCTCACCTATTGAGCAGCATGTTGACTACTTTCAGTTTTGGACAATTATAAATAAAACTTCTATAAACACTCTTGTGTAGGATTTTGTGTGACATAAATATTCAAAGATTCAAGGAGTACAATTTCTCGATGATAAATCTGTATTTAACATTGTAGCTAACCAGCATTTGATGAGAATTATTGTACCTCTATATAATCACCAACAATTGATAAATTTTAATATTTTTGTGACTCTAATAAATTTGTGGTATATCTCATTGTTGTTTTAATTTGCAATTCTCTAATGAAAAAATAATGCTCAGCATCTTTTCATATGCTTATCTGCTTATAGTACATCTTTAGTGATACGTCTGTTCAGATTTTTGTCCATGTTTTAACTGTTGGTTTTCTTATTGTTTTGCCTAAAAGTACTTTTTATATTTTTATTACAAGTTTTTTTTTTTTTTTAGCAGATAAATGCTTTTAAAATATTTTGTCTAAGTCTTTGGCTAGTCTTTTCAAGCTCTTCATAATGTCTCATCAATTTTTTCTCTCCTAGGTCAGGCTTTTGGTGTTGATTTTAAAATCTCATCACATAGATTCCATCCTATGTTCTTTCTAGATATGTTATAGTTTTGCATTTTACTTTTAGCTCGATCTAGTTTGTTTCATTATTTACGAAATATGCAAGGTCTAGGCCCAGGTTCACATTTTTGCGTACGGATATTAAATTACCCAAGCACCATCTGTTGAAAAGACTATCCTTTTCCATAAAATTTCTTTAAAAAAAACTTTGTCAAAGGTCAGTAAAACAAATCCATGTGGGCCCATTTCTGAGCTCTCTAATTTATTCTACTGATCCATGAGTCTATTCTTTTGTGACTAGTATATTCTCTTATTTACTCTAGTTTTGTGGTAATTCTTAAAATTGGAACGTATGACTCCTCCAATTTTGTTGTTCTTCAGTATTGTGTTGGCTATATTAGATCTTTTGACATTCAGTATAACCTGTAAAATAAGTTTTCCAATGTGTATAAAAATCATCTGCTGAAATTTTGATTTGGTTTGCATTCAGTTGATGGATTAAATTGGGGAGAATTAATATCTTCATATTATTTAGTCTTTTTATATTACAAGAACTCTGAGTACTTCTGTTTTACTTAATTTTTTAAAATTTTTTCATCAGAGTTTTGTCTTTTCTACATATAGAACTTATATATGCTTTGTGGGATTTATAACCTAAATTTAATTGTGGCTGCTATTTTGTTTTATTTCTTTCCAGTTATTCAATACCAGTATTGGGAAAGCAGTTAATTCTTAATTTTTTAAATATATTCACCTTGTACCCATTGGCCTTGCTATATTCGCTTATGAGTTTCAGGAATTTTTCTATTTATTCTTGGGAATTTTCTACAAAACAATCATCTCATTTGTGAATATAGAAAATTGTATTTCTTCCTTTCCAATATGTATTTAATTTCTTTTTATTTTCATATTTCACTAGGTAAGTCTTCCAATGTGATTTCGTTGGAAAAGGTGAGAAACAAATAAACATTGCCTTGTTGTTGATCTTGTAGGGAAAGTGTCCAGGTGTTAATTATTTTATATGATATAAATTTATGTTTTGGCAGATATTTATATCAAATTGAAGAAGTATCTCTCTATTCTTATTGATTTCTGCCTACTTTTATTTTTTATAAGGGTTCATGAGGATTTGACATAAATTCTTCTTTAATTAAATGTTCAATTCATAAGTGAAGCCATCCTGGCCTGGGATTATCTTTGTGGATAGTTACTGTTAACTAATTTAACCTCTTTAATTGTTATAGTTCTATTCAGATTTTCTAACCCCCCCCCCCCAGCTAATTTTGCTACTTTGTGTCTTTTGAGAAATCTATCCATTTCATCTAAGCTATGTAATTTATTTGCATGCAATTGTTAATAATATTCTTTTATAAACAAGTTCAGCAGGGTTAAAAGATACAAAATCAATACAGCAAAATCAATTTTATTGCTATACATTATAATGAGCCATCTGAAAATGAAATTTTAAAAATTCCCTTTATAATAGCATCAAAAAGAAGAAAATATTTATGCATAAATTTAACAAAAGGAGCAGAAAACTTATACTTTGAAAAACACAAAACATTATTGAAAGAAACTAAAAAAGATTTACGTGAATGGATCCATGATTATACCTTTTTCATGCATCAGAGCAACCTATATTGTTAAGATGACAATTCTCTCAAAATTGACCAACAGGTTCAATACATTACAATCAGAATCCTCACTGGCTCCTTCATATATACTTGCAAGCAGATTCCAAAATTGCCATGGAATTGCAGGGGACCCAGAATAATCAAATCAATTTTGAAAGCAAAGAATAGTCAGAACTCACAACTCCCTGCTTTACAACATATTAGAAAGAAACTTGCAACCAAGAAAGTGTGGCACCAGCATAAAGATAGACACATAGATGAATTAAACAGAATTGAGTATTCAAAAATTAGCTGATATGTCTGTGGTTAAATTATTTTTGACAAGGATATCAAGACCATTCAAGGAAGAAAGAATACTCTTTTTGACAAATGGTGCTGGAATGACTAGATTGCCTTGTGCAAAAGAATGAAGTTAGACTCTTACCTCAAACAAATATAAAAATTAACTCAAAGTGATCAAAGACCTAAATGTACAAGCTAAAACTACCAAATTCGGGGGGGGACAAAAGGATAAATCTTCATAATCTTATATTTGATAATAGATACAGAGCTTTGTGAGGGATTGACTCATTTCTCCAAAAAAAGACATATTCAAGTCCTACTTTCAGTGCTCTGTGAACCCATCTGTAGAGAGTACCTTTGAAGATATGATTTTTAGTTAAAGTGTGTTTTGAAACTGTTGTGTACCCCAGAAAAGATATGTTCTTTAATCTTAATTTAATATTGTAGGGTGGGATCTTTTGGAATGTTGGTATGGAGATGTGACCCCAATTACCAGTGGGATTTTTATTAGGTGGTTTCTATGGAGATGTATCTCTGCCCATTCAAGTTGGGTTTTCATCAGCTTACTGGAATCCTTTAAGAGGGAACCATTTTGGAAAAAAACTTCAGAGCTGACACAGACATAGATATTTGGAAATGTAGAAAGAAAATACCCCTGAGGAAGCTGTTTGAAATCAGAAGCTAAAGGACCAGCAGAGACCAGCCATGTGCCTTCTCAGATTGTCCTTCTTGAGTCAAGTTATTATTCTCTGGATGCATTAGTTGGACATTTTTTATGGCTTTAAAATGGTGGATTTGTAACTTAATAATCCCTCTTTATAAAAGCCAATATATTTCTGGTATTTTGCATTCTGGCAGCTTTAGAAAACTAAAATAGATTTTAGTGCCAGAGAAATGGAATGCTGCAGATTGCAAAAACTGAACATGTTCAAGTGGCTTTTTAAATGGATAAAGGGAAAATTCTGGAGGAGCTTTGAGGAGCTTGGTAGAGAAGGCCTAGAATGCTTTGAAGAGACTTTTGGTAGAAATGTGTGCTGTACAGATACTTCTGATAAGGACTTAGACAGAGAGGATGCATACATTATTGCAAACTGGAAGGAAGGTGATCTTTTTTTAAAGTGGCAGAGAACTTGGTAAAATTGACTGTTGTCTTTTGATGGAAGCGAAATTTTAAAAGCCATTAGGTGAGATACACAGCTGAAGATATTTCCAAATTAAATGTGGGAAGTGCAGCCTTGTTTGTCCTTGCAGCTTTTAGGAAATGCAAGGAAAAGAGATAAACTAAGAACCAAACTATTAGTGCAAAGGAACCAGAAATTGACAGTCTGGAATATTCTGGGTTTTCAAAAAGGGAGATCCCAGAGAATAGTGCCTGATGTGAGGGTTTAACAAAACATGGAACCAGTCAGCCCTTACAAGACAAACTAGGATTGGAGATGAATTTATTCAGAAAAGATTTGTGGCAATTCTATTTCAGGATGGGTATGATCTGAGTATACTGCAGAGAAAACCAATGAGACTGTTGTGGGATCTATAAAATAGAACCACTGCCAATATAGATTAAAAGGGACAGAAAAAGAACAAATTGAAGGAAAATAACTGCAAAGTCAAAACCATGGAAGCTAAGGTCTGAAGCAAAGAAACCTTGGGCCAGGTGAGTGGATCCACCCATGTACTAGAGAGGTTGCGTTTGCCCCTAAGGCAGAGGGTTATCCTTTTGCCTTGATGTTCACGACGAATTTTGGTGCCCAGGTCTCAGAGATGGTGAAGCACATTGCTTGGAGATTGGTGAGAGCTGTGCTGCTGCCTCGTTGTTCTGATGGTGTTAAACATGTGCCCTGGAGAAGACAGAGAGCCCAGGTTGCTGCCCCGATGCTTGGAGAGGGTGAAAAATGCAGTCTCCTCAAAGTTCCCCAAGGTTTGAACCATCACCCAGCATTTGGAGAGAACAGGGCTGTTTTGTAAGCCCTTGGAAAGGGTAGGACTTCTGTTCTATCAAGCCCCAAGGATAAATGACCCACAGACTCTGAAAGCTAATGGAGTTTGCCCTGTTGAATTTAGAAACTGTTTAGGACTTTTGACCCTGGTTTCCCTTCAATGCCATCCTATGGAAATGGAAATATGTATCCTATGACTGTTCCTCTATTGTATAGTGGCAGCAGATAACCTGTTCTGAGCTTCACAGATCAACAGTCAGAGGAGAATTTTTGCTTTACAATAGATCATGGCTGTGACTGACTTTGATGAAATTTTGTACCATTTCTGACTTTGTATTGTATTTGCATTGTTACTGAAATGGTTTAAGGCTTTGTGATATTGTGATGGATTTTGTATATTGAAAGAACATGTCTTTTGGGGGTCCAGAGTGTGGAATGTGTTGATATGACAGTGTTGTGTACCCCAGAAAAGTCATGTTCTTTAATCCTGATTTAATATTGTAGGATGGGAAAGCTGTTTGAAATCAGAAAACAAGGGACCAGCAGGTGCTACCCATGTGCCTTCCCATATTGGCCTTTATTGAATCTATTTATCTTAATCTGGATGCTTAATGGAACAGTTTTATGGCCCTAGAGTGGTAAATTTGTAACTTAATAAGACCCCTTTATAAATGCCAACCCATTTCTGGAATATTGCATTCTGGCAACATTAACAAACTATAAAATAAGGTGTGACTTCTTTGTGAATAGATTCTTTGATTATCCTACTTAAATGAGGACGAGTTGATTCTGGTCTGGCTTTAACCCATATGACTTGAGTACTTATAAGCAAAGGAAATTGGAACACAGTCAGTAAATAGAAACAACAGATAATTAGAAGTCAAGAGTCCCTAGAAATCAGAGGAGCAGACCGAAGAAAACAGAGATCACCATGAGATGGAGGATTGCTGAGACACTTACAGAGTCCGATAGGAGGCAAGCCTTGGCAATAGCTTGATGTTGGACTTCTAGCCTCCAAAACCATGATACGATGCTTTCCCTTTGTTTAACCAATTCACTGTGTAATATTTTTCATAGCATGTCTCACAGACACCAAAAGCATGCTATGACACCAAAAGCATGAGAAACATAGGAAAAAACAGATAAATGAAACTTCATCAAAATTAAAAACTTTTGTGATTCAGGGGAGGACATTTTCAAAAAAGTGAAAATACACTTAGAAGGGAGAAAAAAATTGCACAACACATATATAGTAAGGGATTTGTACCTAGAATATATAAGCACCTCATAAAACTCAGTAATAAAAACACAAATAATCTGATTAAAAATGGGTAAGATATTGAAAAAGACATTTCTTCAAAAGAGATATGCAACAGCATATGAAAAGATACCTGACACAAAGAGCCATCAACAAATTAACAAGCAAAACTACAATGAGATACTACTTTGGAATCACTGGGATGTATTCTCATGTTCTGTCTTTCTTCCTCTGTATCTAGGAATGATTTCCCCTTCTGGCTTATCTCGAGATTTTCTCGTATTCGTAAATTTTCTGCACTTTGAAAATGGTAAAATTGATAGTAAATCATTTTGATCTTTGTCTTGCTTAGAGTTCTTTGAGCTTCCTAGTTATGTGGTTTTGTGATTGTCATTTATTTTAGAAAGTTCTTAGCTGTTATTACTACACATTTTTCTTCTCCATTTTCTGTTTTCTTTTGGTGCTCCAATTTGACATATATTACAACTTTTGAAATTGATCCACAGTTCTTGAATATTCTATTCTTTTTTATCCATTTCCTTTTTTTCTCTTTGCTTGTCAGTTCAGATCTATCTATCTGGTCTTCACGTTTGGTGAAATTTTTCCTATGCCATAGTCTAATTATGAGTCCACCAAAAGCAGCTTCCATGTCTGTTGTGGTGTTTGTTTTTTATTTCCCAGAATTTCTTTTTAATTCTTTATTATATTTTCCATCACTCCTTTTAATTTTTTACTTGTTCTTCCATGTTATCTAAGTTTTCCATTAGAGTCTTTAAAGTTTTTATCATAGTAACTTTAAAATCACTGTCTGATACTTCTATGCTTGTTATAAAAATATTGCGTACCCTATAAAACAATGTTCCCTTAATCCTCATTCAACAATGTAGGGTAGAAACCTTTTTGGATGAGACATTTCCATGAAGATATGGCATGCCAAATTATGGGTGTGGTCTTTTTGTTAGATGGAGATGTGACTCTGCCCATTCAGGGTGGGTCTTGATTAGTTTACTGGAGTTCTTTAAGGAGAGCCATTTTTGAAAAAGCTTCAAAGCCCACACAGCCAGAAATCATTGAAGATGAAGAAAGAAAATTCTCCCAGGGAAGATGGTTGAAATGAGAAACCAAAAACCCCAGCAAATGCCAGCCGCATGCCTTCCCAGCTGAAAGAGGTGTTCCAGACCCATTGGTGTTTCTTGAATCAAGATAATTTTCCCTGGTGCCTTAGTTTAGACATTTGTATAGCCTTAAAACTATAAATATACAATTTATTAAATACCCTCTTTTAAAAGTCATTCCATGTCTGGTATATTGCTTTCCAGAAGTTTTAGTAAATTAATATAACTTCCAGCATATGTGTTATATGAATGAGAGTCTGGTTTTGGGGCTTGACTTGTCCTTTTATATTTTGTTTCATTCCTTTTATTAATGTCCTTTAATTATTTTTCAATAACCAGACATATTATTAGGTAGTGAAAAGTGAGGCAAATAGGTCTTCAGTGTGGTAATTTATGTTAATCTGGGTTAGAGTTGGAATATATTTGTTATTTGCTGTAGCTGTAAGTAGCCATCATGCTAATGTCTTTATTTTGTCTTCCTTCTTGGCTTGGGGCTTCCCTAAGTACCTTCCGCAAAGACAGGCTGTGTCTTGAAGATATTTGCACTGTTGAATTTTGCAACTCTAGTGGTATGTTGTTGAGGAGAAGCATGCTCGATAATCTTCTGACCACCTCTCAGTATTTTAGCGGGCCTGTATTGCTGAGAATAACCTTCTCAAATGTTTCTCCAATGTTATTTTTCTCCTCCCTCAGGTGGGTAGGAAGATGAGAGGGTGCTAGAATGGGAATAAATCCATTCGTCCATCTGTGGTAAGGCTTTGGTAACGTCTTTTGCTTTGGAGTGTAGGTCTGTGTTATGGACAATGCTTTTGGAATATTTTACAACTTTTACTGTCTCAGAGCCATGAGAACAGAGCAAGCTCTTTCAAATCATCGCTGTAAGAATCTGTTGGGGTTTCTGAAGAAAAAACACCACATTCCCCTCAAGACTGAGCCCCCACCTCTGTCTCTAGTCCACACTCAGCCTCAAACGATTCATCTCATTTACCATGTAAGCAATCCTATGAGTTTGTGGTTCCAGTGACTTCTGTTCTATTCAGCAGATCTTAGTGGTGACTTCTTACAATTTGCTGTCTCTCCATATTTTAGGGCCAGGGGGATTTACTATCCTTCTCAGTTCTATGATGGGGTCTCAGAAAAAGTCATTTTATATTAGTTGTTCCAGTTTTTTGTTGTTGTTTTGTTGTTGAAAGGGAAGGAAAAATGACTTCCGAGTTCTTCATATATCTAGGTTGAAACTGAAGTCTGTTATTTTAAGGGCATTTTTCTTTCTTCCTCCTCTAGTACTTCTACTACAATTGTACTTCTAGTACAATGTGGAGCTGTTGGATGTCCTTGTGTTGCTCTCAATCTCCAGGGAATAATGTTCAATCTTTTATCATTATGTATTATTGTTGTATGATTTTCATGGATACCTTTTCCTTTTATTACTGGCTTTCATGATCAGTTATAAGATTTTATCCAATATATTATGGCATATATTTAGATGATTGCATATGTCTTTTCTCCTTTATTCTGTTAATGTGGTAAATTAAACTGACTTTCAATTCTTAAGTTAATCTTTACATTTCCTGCAAAACTTCAATTTGTTATGAAACATTTTGCTTTATGTATACCAATTAATTGATTAGGTAGCAGATTTAGTATTTTTTAAAATATATATTCATGAGAGATATTTGTTTATAATTATTTATTTATAGTTGTTCATAATATAATATAGCATATAATTTTTTAAATGTCAGGTTCATATCTTAAGGTTCAGTTGCTCTGATACAGGAGCAATTTGAAAGAAAGCACATGGAGCTGCTGGTAGAGTGGTCATTTTTAATCATTCCCTCCCCTCTACTCTGCTCTCTCTCTTTCTCATGAGGCCTACAGAGCAATAGTCCCTTATATGCTAAATTACAGAAGTGGCACTTTACCAACAAGTGACTTCATTGTGGGATGCATGATTAGATACATGCATGTTATATCCAAGTGACTTCACTCAGGGGTACATGATTAGATTCATGTATATTACATTCCTATTTACCCCATGTTCTGCTTGCAACTGAAATACTTGTCAAGATTTTAAAGGGTAAAAGAAGATGTATCAGTAAGTGAAAACCATTACAGTTTAAAAGAAAATAATTGAAATAATAATAGCTATCATTTTTGAGAAGTTACTCTGATCTAGCCTTCAGCATTAAGTAGTAATTATCTAACACCATGCAGCAATTACTTACCAATAACATTCTTATTAACGCAAAATATTTTAATGCGAGAGAAACATGATGTATAAAGATTAGAATTTAGAAAAAAATAGAAGATAAATAAAATTTTCAAAAGTTATTTTCTAGTACTGCTAGAAACTTGGCAGCAGCAAGTTATTTGTCAAATCAACTTTACTGATACTTTATTATACTAAATACAATTCACACATTTTTACTGGTATATCTCAATGAGTATTGATAAATATGTACAGGCATGACAGCACCATAATAATTGAATTATGAAACATTTGCAACAGATCAAATATTCTCTCCTACCACCCCCAAAGCTGGAGAACATCAACTGATATTTGGAATTACAGTTCCAGCTTTTTTGAGAAATCATATAAATGGAATTATGTAGGCTGCAGATTTTTGTTTGCCTCATTTCAATTGCATGGAGTTGCAGAGATTCATCCATTACTTTGGATATCAATGGTTTTTCCATTTTATGGATGAGTAATATCCCATACAGTGGCTAAAATCACATTTTTCACATTATTTTTAATCCATTCCCCATTTAATGAAATTTTGGGTGGTCAGGCTTTTGAATAAGACTATTATGGATATTTGTTTACGAGACTTTGTGTGAGCATACATTTTTAAGACTAGGAGTCTTAAGTCATATCACACACATATACTTAATTTTATAAGAAACTGCCAAACCAGTTCCAAAGAGCCTACACTATTTCATACAGCATTATGTGAAAGAGCAAGTAAGTCTCCATTCTCATCAAATCTTTGACTTATCTTACTTTAAAAAATTTAGCTATTTCAATTTCAATGACTTTCTTTAAAGACTAATTCTACTAAGCATCTTCTTATGTATTTATTTTTATTCGTATACCTTCTTTAATGAAGTGTCAATACAAACCTTTTGTCCTTATAAAGAAATGCTTTGTTGTTCTTGTGATTGAGTTACAAATACTCTTTATGGTTTTGGATTAAGTGTTTTAGAAATAGTTTCTCCCAATGTATAGTGTATTTCACATTTCTTAAGTTTTTCTCCCTGAGATCAAATGTGTATGTGCCTAGTTTTGTATGTGGGTGTGTGTGTTGGTTTGAACTGTGTGTGTTCTCAAATTCAGTCTGTTCCTGTGGATGTGAAACCTTTGGAAGTACAACATTTTGATGAGGTGATTTTAGGGTGAGACCCAGCTCAATCAGGATGGGTCTTATCTTATTACTAAGGTCCTTTATAAGTGGAATGAAATTGAAACAGGGAGAGAAAGAAAGCTGCAGGAAGAAAGAAACTATATCAGTGGAATCCAGAAGGGAAGGGAGAAACCAAGAGACACTTCCATGTGCCTTGTTATGTGACAGAAGAGTGAAGGATCACTGGCAGCCACCCTAAAACGCTACAGTTTTCTTGTGTTGCTAATGTCCTGATTTGGGAATTTCTCTAGGCTCCAAGCTATGTGCTAACAAATTCCCATAAATAACTCAACACATTTGATATTATGTACTTAGTAAGCAGCATCAGAAACTAAAACAATGAATGTGGAAAAAGTCAAATTTATCAGTACGTTTCTTTTATTGATCATGCTCTCAAATCTTATTTAAGAACAACTGCATAACCCACGATAACTAAATTTCTCTCTTATATTTTCTTTTTGTTGAAGTCTTTGAGTCATTGTTATGTAAGTTCATTCATGTGCTTGAGGAGTAATCATTGATTAATTTTTCTTTTATCAATATTCAGTGATTCTAGCACCTTCATTGAAAAGACTACACTACACTTTGGATTACCTGGCCAGTTTTGTCCAAAAGCAGTTGAACATAACAGTAAATATTTTTGCTCTATTTCTGGACTCTGCATTCTTTCCCATTGTAATATATTGGCTAAATCAATACTACATTACTTTGAGTATGGAAGTTTTATAGTAAATCTTGAAATTGGGTAGTATAATTCCTTCAAATTATACTTATTTCTCAAACATGTTAACACCTCTAAATCATCTACTGCTCAGTTTCAATTTTAGAAGCAGGTTATCAATTTCTACAAAAAGAATGATATTATTTTGTTTATGATTCTGTTAATTTTTTAGATCAATGAGAAAATTGCAAACTTAAAAATATTGAATCTTTAACCTATAAATGTAGCATATCATTTCTTTTATTTAAATCTTCAAAGCAATGAATTTATTTTTCAGTATATGGTTCTTGTACAGGTGTTGTTAATACTATTCCTACTTCATATTTTTGATGCTAGTATAAATTACATTGTTAATTTGTTCTTATTTCGTATTATATTTTTGCTGTTATATAAGTATATTTGAAACTAATTAATTAGATGTTGTCATTAAAAAATGAAATCCTTCAAAGACCTATGTGTTCAGGGACTTTAGACTATTTTATTTTTTCTGCCCAAACTCTATCAGTTTTTTTTCTTGTTCTTTTCTTCTTAAAATGTAGGGAAAAAAACAGTAAAATGTTGGCTAGGAAGCAGATTGAGTGTTATTTATTCCTTAAAGTTTGGGGAAGTTCTGTAATGAAGCCTCCTAGGTTTTGGAGCTTACTTTGTTGGCAGAATTTTAAGTAGAGTTCCAGTTTATTTAATAAATATAGAGAAATTCCTGTATTATTTCTTTTTGACTGACCTCTGGCACTTCATTTCCCAAGAATTTATCCTGGCCACATAAGCTGGTGCATTTATTGGTACAAAAATTACTTGTATTAGTATAATTTTATATCTTGAAGGCATTTAGTATTTTAATGATTATTATACTATAAATTATATTATTAATATTATTATTCACTTATGAACTGCATTGTTCTTCTCAAGAGCCATCTTTTGATTTTGATTCTCTTTCTCTCTCTCTCTCGTTGATACCTGAACTTATTGCTTTTATTTTCCTAATTCTGCTGATTTTGTATAAATTGTTTTTCAGTTTTTAGCTTCTTAAATAAAAATTTGAATTATTTGCTTTAGATATTTCTTATTTTCTACTGTTAGTAATTAAGGCTACACATTTCCTATAATCAATGTTTTTATATGCATTTCACAGTTTTTGATATATTTTGTTTTTACTATTATATTGGAAATATTGCATCATTCTCAGTCTATTTTTAATTTACTGTATATATTTTAGGAGTGTATGAGCTATCTTCATATATTTAGGGATTTCTAGACTTCTGGCTGTTATTGTTTTCTAGTATATTGTCATGGTGTTCAGATTAGATAGATGGCATTATACAAACAAGTTACCTTTTATTGAAACTTATTAAATGATCCAAAACATGGTGGATGCATTGTGTGCTATTGAAAAAAGTGCATTTTACTGTTGTTTGGGAGATTGTTCTACAGTCTGTGATAACTTTTTGACATGTCAGTTGACTTGGCTAAACTACAGTTCATGGAATAACCCTTTCTAGTACATTCCTTATAAGGGTGAATTATAAGGTATATTCCTTGAATGGATAGAATTAATCAATGGCCATATTTTAGCATACACACAAGATCACCCTGTTATTCAATAAAATGTTATCTAGGTCCCACTTTGAATGAATTTGTGTAAATATTATTAGAATTGCAAGCTAGAATTTATTGGTTTATTGTTAGATTTGAAATGACACAAAATCATTCAGTGAACTTGAGATGGCTCAATAGAAATTATTCAATATACTTATCAGAGAAAATAAACATAAAAAGTGTCACAATGGCTTGTGAATGTTATCAAGTCACCAAACCTGTAAAAAATTGAATCCTCCCAATAGAGAAAAATGTAAAAATTTATATATGTATAAATTCTTATACATGTTCATGTATTTGAGGAAATGATGACTGAAAGATTTATATATTTGGTGATAAATATAAACTAATATATCCAGAAATTTCAGCTAATAGCAAGCAGAATAAATCCAAAGAGAAATGCACATAAGGTATACAACAATCAAATTTTTGAAAACCAAAATAAGGAAAAAAACTTGACAGAACCCATAGAAAAATGGCATTGCATACAGGGCAATATGACAGGGATTAAGAGATGACTTTTCACCCAAAACAATGGCAGTAAGAGAAATATAATGTATTTATATTTCTGAAAAATAAAGCAGAAACTTCCAACCCATAAATTTGTATTCAGAAAAAAGTTATCCTCTAAAAATTAAGGTGGGGTGGGCCACGGTGGCTCAGCGGGCAAGAATGCTCACCTGCCATGCCAGAGGACCCAGGTTCGATTCCCGGTGCCTGCCCATGTAAAAAAATAAAAAATAAAAAATAAAACATTTTTTTCTAAAATTTCTTACTAATTAATATCTTTACAACTTTAACAAAATTACTAAATATTGCATTTAATTTGTCTTTGAAATATGAAATTCATTCTTTTAAATTTGTGTTTCATAGCATTTTAGATGATATTTGTTCTATGTTTGTTTACCAATGTAGTTTTTGTTGCATTGATGGTATTCTATATAGAGGCAGATTAAAGGAAAATCTGGCTTCTACGTTCAGTTCACTCTGATGATGGTAACTCAAGATCTGACATGAACGTTTAATTTATGTGCAAATAACATATGAATTAATATAATTTTCAAGGGAAATGTTTCCACTTCAGCATTTTCTGATAAATTATGACAGTTACAAAATTATTTATGAGCATGTTTTATTGACTAAGCTCATGATATAAACAGCTACCCTGAAGGCATCTGCTAGAACAATCAATGTGACACAAAATGACATAGTCATAATATTGTCTATGTTAATTTTTAAACAGTCCACTTCTAAAAGGTTATGTATTTCTTTAACACAGTCATCTATCAAAAATCATCTCTTTTTATGAGAAAGATGAGGTGTTGCCAAAATAACCATACAGTTAGTGTAAATTGCATACAGAAGTTGGGAATAGCATTTTTCCAAATTATAATGTTTACCTTCACTTCTTGGAAAGAACCTAATCTTAAAATTTTGGTGAACTATAAATGTTTAAAAGATGCAAAAAATATAAATGTGTGTCTCATTGAATTATTAATTTTCAAATGCTTGTGCAATCACAACCAAATTAAGAAATGGATTGATGAATTCATCTATTTCTTCTCACTGTTTTCTAAACCAACCACTGTATTGGCTAAAAGCACCGTATATTTTGCTTGTTTTTTTCTTTTTTTTTTAGGTGCATGGTCCAGGGATAGAACCTGGGTCTCCCGCATGGAAGGCATGGAAGGCAAGCATTCTACCACTGAACCACTCATGCACCCTACTTCTGCTCGTTTTTAATCTCTATTATAAATAGAACCAAACACAAGTATATTATCATGGCAGTCTTCTTTTCACTTAACATTAGGTATATGACATCTATTCATATTTTTGCATTTATTTGCAGTTCATGAATTTTATTCCTGTAAAACATTTCATATTATAAATGCACCACAATTTAAACACCCTATGTGGCTATATTATAAGTAATGTTTTATAAATATTCTCTTGATATATGTGTGCTGTTTTCCTCATTGGCATATGCCTAAGAAATGGAATGGCTTGGTCCTAGATTATAGGTGTGTGTGTGTGTGTGTGTGTGTGTGTGTGTGTATTATATATTTATATATAAATATAAAACATTTTCTTATGTCATTTTCCCAGTTAACACAATCCTCCTAACCTATTCTAACAGCATAGGAGCATTCTAGTTGCTCCTCATTCTCACCAACACCCACTACAATACTCTTGTTTAACATTCCTAGGATTCTTAGAGCCTTTTGAAACCTCAATATATTTTCTTTTGCCCATTTCAGAAAATTCTCAGTGATTTTAATTTCAAATATTGTGTTTTCTCTATTTGTACTTTAGTTTTTTTTTGGAGATTTCAATAACAGATCGTTAAACCTTCTCACTTCATTTCCTACATTTCTAACCACCTCTTATGTTTTCCTTATTTGGGGAATATTTGTTTATTTATTTATTAAATATTTATTTATTATATAATTTCAGTTCAGTAACCCTATTTTCAGTTATCTGCTAATAAGTTCATCTATTTTGTCCTTCATATTGGATATTGAAATTTTCTTTTCTGCATTTATTGGTTCATTTTTACTGTTTTCAATTTTCTGCTGAATTTAAGGATCATGTATTATATGTAACTCTATTTTAATAACCAGAGTTATTTTAAAGTTTGTGTCTGATTACTTCTCTATATATTATGTCCACCAACCTCTTTGTATAATCTGCTGTTACTCTCAGCTTTCTATTACATCACCTTATCAACTTGAATGCATAGTTATATATTTGAATTGAGTTCTAAACATTTGCATGGGGAATTAGAGAGCAGTTAAAGCTAAGGATGCAATTACCTTCTGTTTAAGAGGTTTAATTTTCTACTAGGATTCTAGGACCATTAAGAAATTTTGAGTAACATAATTCAATTTATAGGGATTGAATTGATCAATAGTTGGGTTTTCATTCATAGCAATAGCTTCTTCAAGTGTTGTTTGCTGTTATTCTTAGAGGGGATTGCTTCTCATCCTCTCCTCCCCAAAATGCTGGACTCCAATTTTGCTCTAGTCATAGTCCCAAAAGCCCATTGCAGCCTTTGATCAGATTTTTAGGTGATTAGACATCTATTCTAGTATTAAAAGATGCTGTTTTAATTAATTTCCTATTGGTATTATAAGAAATTGCTATGCATTTAATGGCTTTTACAAAGTTTATTATCTTATGCTTCTGAAGGTCATAGGTCCAAAATGGGTCTCATTGGGCTACAATCAAAGTGTTGGTAGGGTCAGTTCTTTTTTTTTACACATTCTGTTGGGAAATCTGTTTCCCAGACTCTGAGGGTTAAATTTTGCCACCTGTGTGTCTTGCCTCATAGTGCCTACCTTCAACTAAAAAATTCAGCTGCTTAGAATCTTCAAATCATTTTGACCCCTGCTTCTGTCATCCCATCCCCTTCTCCAATTCTAACTTTTGCTTTTCTCTCTTATCTATCGGCCCTTGTGATTACACTAGGCCTAACCTACTGGATAATTTCCCTATCTCAAGATCATTCACTTAATCACATATGAAAAGCCCCTATTGTCCTGTAAGGTAACACATTTACAGGTTCCAGGGATGAGGATATGCACATCTTTTGGCTGCTATTATTCTCTCTACCACACCCTTGTTGGGAAACTGCCCCCAAATTCTAGGTTTGTCTGTGTTTTCTTCTTTCAGAACATGCCTCTATAATTCTTTATGGTCTTGTTACCAGTCCAATAAACTCAAGTGGATTTAAAATATTTCTTCTTGTGTTTTCTATTTTTTTTCTAAGCAGGAGGCTCATTCTAAAGAACCTAGTCTAACAAAATTAGAAATGGACATTCTCTTGGGTAGGAAATTTAACTTTTAAAAAATTGAAGTTCAAAGAAGGATATGGTTACCTTTAGAAAATGCTTATAAGGAAACAGGGGCCTAGATTGTAAGCTTTTAGAGCAGACACGTTAAGTCTGGAGTGGCAATTATTATTTCTGGGTTTTTGAGAGATTGTTTAAACCTGATAATTAAAGATAAGAACGAAGCCAAACAGGTTGAGGTAAAAGTAATTTAGAACATAGGGGTAAGGAAGACAGTGTCTATATTTTAGAACCATACATACTGTTTGAGACCAATGCAAGAAAGGTTTATTTTGTCTGGAACTGAAATTTTCTGTGGTACATAATATAATTCAACCTATCTTTATAGCTTATTTGAATAACTAAAACACAGGGAGTGCAGAATAACAAAGAGGTCCTTTAATCTCTTATAGAGTATTGTAATGCCTGAATATATCCTAAATATATTAAGCAGGTAATCAAAAAGTATTGACAAAGTCCCCTGAGGGATGGGAGAAAGAACATGGAACTGTTAAACCTTACCTTCAGGAAATTCCTTGATACTGTGGTAAACTTTAGGCACATCAAAATCTATAGGCCATGCCTTTGATCATGTAGCTTACTCTTGTGAAGTTTATGTAGGTCACAGAGAAGCTTAGACTACCTATAGGCATGCCTAAGAGTTACTTCTGGAGGATCTATGCTGTTGCTCAGAAGTGGCCTCAGTCTCTCTAAGCTCAAATCTGCGAGTGAAATCATTGCCCTCTCCCATGGCACTGTGGGATCAACAATTCCATCTGGAAAAAAATGGGGAAAAGGAGTGTAATTAATAAAGTATCAGTGGCAGAGAGAGTTCAAATAGAGTCGAGAGGCTACTCTGGAGGTAATTCTTATGTAAGCTTTAGTTGGACCTTGCTACCTATCATAACCTTCCAATCCCCACCCAGGACCTGTCCAGCCAATCCTAAAGAACTACTAAGGCAATATATAAGATTCCACAAGGGTTCCAGGCACTAAAGTAACCTGCCTGAAACCTGCAAGTTCCAGATGGGGCCCTTGTTCAGATAAGTCCTAAAACCCAGCCCAGCCTCTGCAGAACATCAGACAATTTCATCTCCCTACCCCATATTAGTGACAGACCCTACCAATAGAAAAAATTTAGAATTGCCATAGCCAAACACCCCTAAAGAGAGGTATGGAAAGATCAAAAGATGTGGAGTTATACAGAGAAGTTAGAATTTAACAAACAAATATGAATGCTGAATCATCAAATTGATATTTCTTGTATTTTAGAGCAGCTAGAAGTACAAACCTAAAATTGTGAAGTTGTAACCCATGCAAACTCTGAAATATGATCTACAACTAATGGTGGTGCTGTGCTTTGAAATTTATAGCTTTTTTTTGGTATATATGTTGTTTTTCACACAAAAAAAGGAGGAAAACAGTTGATTGTGATGATAAGAAAATATTTATGCTCTCTAGCATCCTATATTCTGGAGCAGCTAGAAGGAAAAATATGAGGGGATTATATGGTAGCCCATGACAAACTCTGGGATCTGTCCTGTAACTACGTGTTAAAGAGTGCTTTGAAAACTGTTGCTTTTTCATTCCTTTGCTTTGTATATATGTTATACTATACAATAAAAAAGTTAAAAAAAAATTGAAGGTCAAGCTCCTATTTCCTCATGTCTTCAGGAAAAACTGGTCTCAGCAAATTAGATTTTCCTGAGTATTGCAAGTAAACAAGAAAAGGGTATAAAAATATGTATTTTAAAATAATAAGATATTTAAGGTAAATTCAACCTTTGCAATGCCTATTTATATGTATATTTTATACATTGGTTATATATATTTTCTCATCATGAGTACAGTACTATATTTTTCTGTTCATATGTGCTTAGATAAATTTACATAGGTTTTATTATCTGTTCTTAATCAAAACTTTTGAGGCATAATTTATATACAGTAAATGCATCCATTTTAAGTGTATAATTTGATGAATTTTGACAAATCTATATATCCAGCTCACCATTACCATGGTCAGGATACTTCCATTATCTCAAATATGTATCTCAAAGATTCTTTGTTGGCAATACTTTCTCCTGTTCTCCAAGCCACAGGCAATGTTTAATCTGCTTTAAACCTCTAAATTAAATATCCGTACACTAGAATTTCATACATTGAATCACACATCATGTAATATTTTTTTTCTGACTTCTTTGGTGCTGCATTATAGATGTGCATTTCTTCCATGTTGTTTGGTCTACAGGTACTTTATTCATTGTCACTGATAATCTGCTTTAGATTTTGTGCGTACAACACTATTTCTTTTCTATTCAGCCATGGAAGAACATGAGCATTGTTTCCACTTTTTAGCTAAAATGAATAAATAGTGTGTGCATATTCTTGAACAAGCCATTTTGTGTATACATTTTTACTGTTTCTGAGGTTAAAAATCTAAGAATCCTTGGCCATATGGCAAATGTGTGATTAATTTCATAAGAAGCTGCCAAACTCTTCTTAAATTTGCTTTACCCATTTTACATACTCACTAGCAATGTATGAGTCTCTCAGATTTCTCACATCGTTGTCAACAGTTGGTATAGTGAGTCTTTATAGTTTTAGCTAATCTATTGTAGTGGATTCTTATTTTGGCCAATATTCCATTTTCCTATTGATCGAAGATGTTAAACTTTTCACAACATTTTTGTTCATTACTATGTCTTCTTATATGATATTTTCCAAATATTTTTCTACTATTAATTGGTTTATCTTTTATTAATATTTATAAGAATCATTTCATATTCAACATATAAGTCCTTTGCCAGAAGCAATTGTAAATATTTTTCTCCCAGTCTAGTTCTTATTCAAATTATTAAAGTAATTTAAGGTACAAAGGCACCTTTTGAAACAAATTATAATTCATAATTTTTGCATCTTATCTGAATAATCCTTGTTTACTCCAATGTCATAAACATTTTTCACATATTTTTCTTGATATTTGTGTAGCTTTAGCTTTTATATTTAGGTAATAAATCATGTCAATTTAACTTTTGTATTCAGTGTAAAGTAGTAGCAAAGTTTCATTTTTTATTAAATATGATTGGTTCCATTTGTTCCTGAATCTTCTTTACTCTGTTGAAATTTTTGTTTACTTTATGGAAAATCACCTAATCATATATTTATGGCTATGTTTTTGAACTCTTTACTCTGTTCCATTAATCTCTATGTTTGTCCTTGTTCTAGTATTACACTGTTATGATGTCAGTAAGCTTCTCAGTTTTCAAATCATATGGTATGAATCTTCAAACTTTCTTCATATAATTACGAACTGTTTATGCCATTCTCAGTCCTTTATGTACCCTCATACTTGTAGATGCTTCTTGTCAATTTCTGTAAAAGTCCCTACCAAAATTTTGATTGGAATTGCATTGGATATATAGATCAATTTGAGAGAAATTGTCGTTAAAAGTGTCAGTTCTTCCAAACATGAATCTCGTATATCCCTGTTTAATTACTCCTAGGCATGGAATTTGGCCTTAAAAGTAAATACATTGTGGGAGAACATGTTTTGGTTTGCAGAAGCTGCCAGAATGCAATATAGCAGAAATGGGTTGGCTTTCTTAGTGGGGATTTATTAGATTAAAAATTTACAGTTCTAAGGCCATGAAAATATCCAAATTAAGGCCTTAAGGGAAGATACCATCTCTGAGGAAAAGCTGCTGGCATCCAGATCCTCTGTCACATGGAAAGGCATTTAGTGAATTCTGCTGGCCCTTCTCTCCTGGGTTCTGGTCTCAATGGCTCTATCCGAATGTCTCTGTGGTACCTTCTCCCTTAGAACCTTGCTTGTGTCTTCTCAGGTGTTTCTCTTGAAGCTCTCTGGGTTTTTACTATCTTTTATCCTCTTCACAGAAGACTCCAGTAAAACATTAAGACCCACCTTTAATGGGCTAGATTACATCTCAACTGAAATAGCCTCACCAAAAGTTCCCACCTACAAAAGGGCTGCCTCCACAAGAACAGATTCAAAGAACATTGTGTTTTCTGAGTTATGTAATAGATTCAAACCAGCACAGAGGGATTATGGGAAGATAGCAGAATAGGTAGCTACTAAGCCCCCATTTTCTACTCTCGTGACAGTCCACCATGGGATACCACTCCTGGCTAGTTTGCTGGTGACAGAAACGAACATATAAATCCTCTTCCTCATGATTAGGAGTAGGCATGGCAAATCACATCATGGCTTTTGAGCAGCATTTTTTGGATCACTTGGAGCCCTAGCTCTGTAGGACAGCCATTATTCCAACTAATCCTGGACAAGGGTGGCAGTGGAGGAGACTTAAAGATGGCACACTTCCTCACGGCTCTGGGGAACAAGTTCAGGGGCTGGATATGCTAGGCAGATCAAGAGAGCTCAGCTTTGGTGAGCCTCTTTTTCCTGATCCCGTTCCCAGGGCATTTGGGACTGTCATCCTCCTTTATGAGTCCTTAGCCCTGTTTCAGCTGGTGAAGACTGACTTGGAAAACTACATTCTAGCATGCTTCTATCCCAGAATTTTCCTTCCAGGTGAAAGCAACTTGAGACAGCAAAAGGACCTATAGAGGTTTGCAACCTTGGGCAAAGGCTTGCCTGCCTTAAACACCCAGGAGACAGTGGTATGTCTCCTGGGAAATAGAGGGAGTATTTAAACTCCTATAATCAGGGAAAACCAAAATAACTAACTAGCACATGTTTAGGGCAAAACAGAGGCCCAGAAAATATGGTGAGGTCCCAGAACACTGCATTTGCCTAGGTCAGACCTTCCTGATAGAGGGGCTGAAAGCTCAAGAAACTCTCTGTCCTATCACCAGTTGACTACAGAAACAAGAAACAGGCATCTCAGGGAATAAATCTCAGAGTCAACATTCTAAATATCAAAGTGTCCTCCAGACTGTGGACATACTGAACAAAGACTTTTTTTTAAAATGACCATAAAAATGCTCAAGGAATTGAAGGAAAATACAGAGAAAGAACTAAAGAATATCAGAAAAACAACAAACAAGCAATATGACAATCTTAGTTAAAAGATAGAAATTTTAATAAAGAGCCAAACAGGTTTACTGAAATTGAAGACACATAACCGAAATGAAAAATTCCCAGGAGGGTTTCAATAAGTAATTCTGAATAATTCTAAGTATAATTTTATTATACCTAAGATTGCAGAAGTTTTGGTGCTTGTATTAGGATTCTCTAGAGAAACAGAACCAACAAGAGATATCTATAAAAATGGCATTTACAAAAGTGTCTCACTCAATCAGGGGGACATAGGAGTCCAAAATCTGTAGGATGGACCACGAGGTGGAAGCTCTTCAACAACTCCGCAGCAGAGGCTGGTTGGCTGAAACAGAAAGAGAGAGTCTCTCTTCTGAATTCCCCTTAAAAGCCTTTGGGTGATTAGTTTAAGCATCACTCATTACAGAAGACACTTCCCTTAGCTGACTGCAGTTGTAAGCAGCTGTGGATACGACCAATGTGCTCATGATTTAAGTCCATGAACTGTCTTTACAGCAACAGATAGGCCAGTACTTGCTTGACCAGACATCTGGGTACCATCACTTGGCCAAGTTGACACATGAACCTGACCAACACAATATTAGAAAAGGAATGAAACCCCTAAAGGATGTTGTATTTGTCTTTGGTAGAGAATTATGACATTGACAGAGAAATGAAAAATGGAGAGAAGAATTGTATGGCCTTTACTATTGTTATTTTGGATATGTATTGTTTATTCCAAGATAAATTGTAATCCATAACCATAATCAGAGCTAATAATATCTCCTATTATTTAAAATGAATAGAATTTTATTATTTAAATATAGCTGTTTGCAACAAAAATCTGAAGGGGAACTAAGAACCAAACGACATAATTATCACTCAATGGCTATTTAATGAAAATGCTTTATTTAGTTTCAGTTAACAATTTCAATATTCATCTGTGTTGTAAGAATATAAAAAAAAAACTTTGACATTCAGGTTTTAATAAAAATGAATCCCATTACATTACATATAAATTACATTTCTGAAAAAGATAATCCTTTATTAACCCCAGTTGGGATCTCAGTAAAGAAACTCTGCTTTGTGAACACCCTGGATTTTTGTCCCCTATCTCATCTCCCAAGACACCCTATTCTAAGCTAAGGACACCTCTCTGAGTCAGTGTACAAGATGATATCACTCATCAAAGGTAACTTTACTACTGACATCACTGAAGACTCACTTATATGGTAATTTCTTTTTTGGTGCAGGAATTCGGCCTAATTACTGCCATTAAGCCCTTAGCACTACTGTTGCTATAATTTCTTCTTTTTGTGGATTTGTCTGTTTACCCAGAACTCAGGCTTTTTAACTCTGTGGCTGCCATTGTTTTTGGTCCTCAGCCCTCCCAAGTTTTCAGACTTGCCATGAATCCCAGACCCCATATTTCTGATACTTATTATCTTTTTGCTTCTCCTCTCCTCCTTGGGAATATGGAATACTGAAATATCACTACCCTGTAAGTTAGGGGATCTGGGTTTTAGGCATATGCCACTCTTAAACTGAACTATTAAAAGCCACTCTGCTATTCTTTAGATGGAAATCCTGATGGTTTATGAATTGGAACTACTATTAAATTAAATTGTTTAAATTATTGAACTATGTCAGCCTGGGTTCCTTGAGTGACTTTTGCAACAGAGTCCATATGTTGACGTATCTAAAACAGGAAAAAATAAGCTTTGGTGTTTTAAAAACACTGGTAATTTTTCTTTGGGTGGGGTGGTGCTTTAATTATTTTCCCCTTATGGTATAATAACCAGATAAATACAGAATTTACATCCAATTTTAATTTTCAAGTATGCCCCAGTTGAGACCTGAGTATTATGTATATAGTAAATGTTTCTGCTTATTTAGTTACTTCTTCCTTCACCATTTCCTAGACCATTACACAGCTTGCTTCTCTCTCTAGGAATCATACTTTCATTGCTCTGCTCCTTTCTTCAAGCTTGTTTGTTGGCCCTGCCAATAGTTGAATCTGTAATGTATCTCAGATAACTTTATTTAAGGGAAAAGCTAAAAAGGAAAGCCACAACTCTAGTATTTTTCTGTCTTCAAATCTTCAATGGCTGAAAGACAAACATTACTTAAGAAATTCTTAGTAAAATCCACTTGAAAGATGAGAATCATCGAAGAAATTTCAGTGATGTCACTAAAATGAAATGCCCCTACTATTGAATTCTGGATCATTAAAATGTTTTTTTTAACTCAGCATGGAATATACATATCTGATTTGTGGAGTTTCACTGCCTGCCGGTGGAAGAAAGATGGCATTGAGTTGTGAGGAACGATTTGGTCTAGAAGAAAAGACTAGCAGAATTTTGAGTAAGACATTCCCTCTCAGGAAAGAGTTCTCATCATATCTCATTTTTACTTATTAAACACAGAAAGAACTCTTTAGGTTTGCTTTACAAAAATCCCAAACTGATTCTTTAACAAAATAGTGTCAACTTATTTTGTTAACGTTATTAAGAAATTCCCTGAATTGTTTGAAAATGGTAGTTTTCTAAACAGCAAAGAAGGAGTATATCCATAAATAATTAATGTTAATTATGCCTCGTCCCAAACTATGGTAATAAAAATATTACATTTTAACAAAGGAATTTAAGGTTAATTAATTCATTCTCTTATTTTCTAAGAGTATACTTCATCTTTAAAGAAGTATATGGAATATGCAGACAGAAGGACTGACACAAAAATGAATACAGCAAAAATCATTCTGTTGTTTCATGATTTTAAAATAACACTCAAGTATATTAGGAAATATCCTATGTAAATAGCTTTCCTCGTATGTCCTCCTATGCTTAATGAATAGCAAAAATCAAGATGGTTAACAGTAAGCAAGGTAGTACTTTAGGTCAGTAGAAAGCAATAGGATGTCCTAGTTCCAAATTCAAGTTCTTCAATGTAATTTTACGAAGTTCAACAAATGGTAATCTCACTAAGCCTCGATCTTTTCATGTTTAAAATAGGGGTACCATTCAATCACAAGATCCATTGTAAGTATTAAAGGTGGTAAGCTTGTGGTGAGCTTTACAATTTCCACGTGAAAGTAGTACTGAATTGCACTGTTCCCCAGTAGCTGAGGATCTGTTCTAATAGGGTTAAGAAGCCTAATGAGAAATCAGGAGATTAATTATTTTAAAGGTTTTAAATTTATTTTAGATTCTGATGGGATTTGTAATCAAGGAATTAGGAAAAACTGCTGTCACAACTTAAGAGCAATTAAGAAGACTGGGAGTTTGGACGGAGGAAAGCAGAGACAGATGAAAGATAGGAACAAATAAGCATAATGAATTGCCTTATGATTTTAGAGATATAGCTTATTATATAGGAGGAAATTTAAGGAACCTCAGAATATATCACTTTAATAATTATTTATATAAGAATTGGATATATTTTTATCCACTTAATGCAATTGATTCAGTCATATGTTTCAACTAGGTACTTCAATAAGTTAACAAAATGTATTTTATAATTTAATAAACATTGCTTCTTAAAAAACATTGGAATAGAAAATTATCTGCACTACAAGCACAGTGATATTTACTACTTATTTCACTAATTATTGTAAAATGAAAGATACTAAGGCTGTAGTGATAGAGATAGAATTTTGCAGATACTCTATTTTATGGAGATGGAGCTGACAGAAGACAATTACCTGGATTGGAATCTTAATTCGACCATATCCTAGTTGCATAACTTAAAACTAATAACTTAATATAGGTTTTCTCAACTTTGGCTCTATTGATATTTTCCTTTGGATAATGTTTTGTTCTGAGCAGCTGCTTTGTGCATAATGAGGAGTTTTGCAGCATCCCTGACATTATCTACTAGATATGAATAGCATGCTCCCAGTAGCAAAAACCAAAAATGTCTTCATACACTGGCTGATATTCTCTGGGGGACAAAAGAACCCCAGTTGAGAACCAATGATTTAGTATTTTTCTGTCTCACTTTCCTCATCTGTAAAATAGGAATAAACATAGTTATTTCTCTAATAAAGTGAGCTGCTTTAGTCCCTGAAAATTTTTCTCAATGAAATGATATGTTATATACATTAAATCTTAAACTATTAAAGATAGTAACTAATGATACCAGTCTATCTGTCTATGTATACCTGCTACCAATCCTTACTCCTCCCAGTTAGCATTTTCTTCCAAGACCTGATGTCAGAATAGGCCCCCACAAAAATACCTGCTGTTTTCTTTCTTTTTCCACCTTGTTCTTTCTTCTTTAAAGCCCCTTTTATCTCATTCTATGCTGCTTCTTTCCTCTCCTTGTATTATTCTGTAATCTCTTTGTTACAATCCATATTCCCATTCCTTGTTCAGAGCCTATAACACCTCAGAAACTACACCCTGTTAGCGCCATTTATCTGATCTCTGAAAGACTACTCATCACTGGTCCTCATGCATCTCCTTATTGGCAATTTCTTCATGGTCTCTTCCAGTAGTTGACATTTCTGCCGACCTAGATAAGCCATTTTGTCCCAAATAGCAACCGTTGTTCTCAGACATGGCTAGATGGAGCTTTCAAATGCCCAGAAGTTAAAGAGAAAAGAGATCAAATCCTGCTGGTCATTAACTGCCACCAAATATTCTTCTCTGACTATCATAGGGCTTGGTTAGCTACAACATAAATGAATGCACTTCAACTACTTGTCTAACTCTAAATTATTTTAGTGGAAATACATTCCTAGAAAAAAATAAATTAGTATTGCATCTCAATTCTGAATAAGGAACAGAATTCCTAATAGCTCACAACCTAGGGAGTGTGTTCTAAGAAAATTCACCATATTAAATATATAATTACACTAAATATAGAGCAAAATGATTAATGAGGACTTCTTATGAATGTTTACACACATTAAACTTTATTTTTAAATATCACTGTATATTAATATATTGTAGTGAAACAGTAGATAAAATAGTCTACATTCTCTCTTCTGATGTTGCCATGTTTGGAAAAAAAGGGATGTAATTAATAGCAAAATGAACCTTCATAAGGATGAAGGAATTATTTTTGGTAGGTACTTAATACAAAAGATTTTAATCATATTTTCATTACGATTATTTGAGTGCAAATCTATTGATAGGTATATAAGTTCTTGACACAGTTGATTTGATGTAACTCGTGAATTTTTCACTAGACGCAATGTCTCTTGTCAAAAAATAAGAAATGCTGATTTAAAATGTATTATAACATTAAAGTCATTTTTACAAGTATTAAAAGAGTTGCACCATCTTTAGGATATTTCATACCTTCTTAAAATTTAGTGTGAATATTCATTCTACTTTTTAATTTTAATTTTTTTGGATAACGTTTAACTTATTTCTCTCACTTTATTGTTTTTCAGCAAATTCTGAGTTTGGATATCTGAGGTAGATGCAATGGGAGGGAAGAATGTTGGTTATTTAAAGTAAAAAAGAATTAAAGAAATTAGATTCATGTTTGAAAATATTATACACTAATATACATTTAGCTACTTTATGTTTATACCTTGCTTTAACTGGAAGAATTTCATTAATGAAATTATTAAAACAAGCAAATGAATAAATAATAAGATAGAGTTTACTTTGATTTATTTCTTAATTTTAAATAACGCTATGATGAGACTATTAATTTTCAATCTGGAATACTGTTTTGCCATTGTTTATCCACATGGTTATTGAGTGGTGTAGCAAAATTACCCCATGTATTTCTTGGCTTCTTATATTTTCCTGTAATAAGGAAATTCATGTGATCTAACTTTGGACAGAGATGTAAGAAAATCCATTAACAAGAGTAACTAAAACAAATAAGTGAAGAGAAAGAGAATTAGTTAAGGATGTCTTATTATTAAACCACATTGTCTGAACTTATAATTAATATTTTTCTTTCTCAACTTTCTAATACTAAGATGAGCAAGAGAGGACAGAGCTGCCCTTGCAGGGCAAAAAAAGATTCCGTGTGTTTTTTCTTTTAAGTAACGATAGTTGAGAAAAATGTTTAATCTTTCAAAGTAATAAAAACATCTAGAGAGGAAAAGTCCTTGAAGTCTTGTAACTTTTAAAGTAGTCTACAGTATTAATGCATTTCAGACATTGCAGCTGTATTTTCTGATAGTTACCTTAGTATTTACTTTATGTCTTTCATTATCTATTTTTAAAATAACAAAATAAAGCAATTTTATTTTAAAACTTAAAAAATACAAAAAGGTGTAAAAGCAAAATGTAATAACCACAGTTTCTACCATCTTTCCCCAATTTCCACTCCATTCACAATCTGTGGTAAACAATTTTAACACACTATAACCTATCCTGCTACATTTTTCATGCTTGCTGGGGCTTGCATTGTGTCTCCCCCCAAAAAACATGTTGAATCACTTATCCCTGGCAACTCAGGGTATGAACTGTTTTGGAAATATGGTTCTTGTTAGAGATGGATTTAGACAAGTTAAAATGAGGTCATGCAGGAGTGGGATGGGCCCTGCACCCAACCTGACAAGCGAACTTATCCGAAGAAGATGTTTCGACACAGTCAGGAGAGAAGAGGCCACTCAGACACTGATGCCCAAGACTGTTCAGCCACTCCCAGAAGCTAGGAGAAATGCATGGAACCATAGCCTCCTTATAGACTTGAAAAGGAGCATGGACTTGCTGACACTTCCGTTTCAGCCTTCTAGCCTTCAGAACTGATAGATGATGCATTTCAGTTGTTTTACGCTACCCACTATGTAGTAATTTGGAATGGCAGCCTTGGCAGCAAAGGCATAACTCATACCAACAAACGTGCTCTCGATATAGATAAATGTGCTTGTTCAGAATGGCATTTTTCACATTTTTGTGCATAGAAAATTATTATATATATTTATTTCTTTGTGAATTGAAAGTATTTATTTTTTTCACATATAAATCAATCATGGAGGGTGTATTGTTAGTTCAGTGGTAGAATTCTTTCCAAACATGTGGGAGATCTGGCTTCAAATCCTGACCTATGCACTCTGTTCTCGTTTGCTAGCTACAGGAATGCAATATACCATGAACAGAATGGCTTTTAAAAAGGAGAATTTAATAAGCTGCTACTTTAAAGTTCCAGGGCTGAGAAAATGCCCCAATTACAACAAGTCTATACAAATGTCTAATCAAAGGCATCCAGAGAAATATACCTTGGTTCAAGAAGGCCAATGAAGTTCAGGATTTCTCTCTCAAGTGGAAAGGCACATGGTGAACACAGTCAGAGTTTCTCTCTCCTCTGGAAAAGCACATGACAAATGCAGTCAGCATTCCTCTTTCATCTGGAAGGTCACATGGTGAACATGGCGTCATCTGCCAGCTTCTTCTCCTGGCTTCCGGTTTCATGAAGCTCCCCATTAGGCATTTACCTTCTTCATCTCCAAAGGTCACTGGTTGGTAAACTCTCTGCTTCTTGTGGTTGTGTTGTTCTCTGCTCTCTCAGAAATCTCTCTTTCTACAAAATGTTTCCTGTTTTATAGGACTTCAGAAACTCATTAAGACCCACCCAAATGGGTGGAGACATGCCCCCAGCTAATCCAGTTTAACAACCACTCTTGATTAAATCACATCTTCAGGGAGACGGTCTAATTACAGTTTCAAACATGCAATACTGAATAGGGATTAGAAGAAATGGCTGCCTTTACAAAATGGGATTAGGATTAAACCGCAGTTTTTCTAGGGTCCATACATCATTTCAAACAAGCACACACTCAAAAAAAAAAAAAAAATTCAACAAATGTTGCTGCAATAATGGAATATCCACATGGAAAATACTGAAATGTGACCCCTACTGCACAGCATAAAGAAATAAAAAATGAAAAAATAATGTCATGGACATCATCATGAGACTATTGCTCTTAGCTATATATCTTTTATTTGTTTATATTTTTGCATGAATACCCATAATTGGCATCATATTATATAAGCCAGGAAATTTTTGGCTCAACCTTTCTTTCTGTTTTGTTTGCTTATGTCCTCCCTCTCTTCTCCAAAGTGTCCACATTGTCAATTCCCCTTCCCCTATATACACACACACTTTATTTTATGTTTGCTTTACAGGATAAATATAATGTTATGGTGTACATGTAATATACAAGTATAATGTAATCCTTTCTCTCAATTACTTTCAGAGGAAATTTCTACCCTTTCAATAGCCAAACCTAAAGTCAGATTGAATTATAGCAACATTTTCTTTGGCCCTGTGTTCTCCATCTAAGATGTTGACTGTCTAGGTCAGGTTATATTCACAGCTGAGCAAATGGCATGAACAAGCACATTTTATTTCTCCATTCCTTATTAGAATCTCAGGTTACATATGAATCATTCTTCAGACTATGAATGCCAGAACACACACACACATGCACTCACACAGTTATAATTGGAGTATGAATATCTATGTATAAATATAAATACATTATATATTTAAGATAGCACACACTGTTTTGCAATGTGCTTTAGCATTAAGCCATGCAAATTTCAGGGCATATACAATACACAGTGACCAATGCAATCAGAGCCTTTTAAAAGAAGGGGCATTTTGATTAAAAAAATTAAAAAATTAGTCTAATACATAAGTTATTTGGATAATTTCATGTAAACTTTTATGACTAATTGCAATGAAAATGCCTAAAAATAAACAAGATGATCCTGTAATAAGCTCCTTGTCAATGGAATTTTTGCTTCTCATGAGATATAAAATATATGTATATATCAACTTTAAAATAAAATTGAGAAGATAGTGAAAAACTTCAGAGTTGGAAGTTTTAAAAATTGTTTCTTCAATTAGCAAAACAAAAGAGCTGGTGGTAAACCTAGAAAAAGGGTGGACAGTTAGAACAACTAGAGGAGAGCCAGAGGAAGAGAGGTTGCCAAGATTTCAGCTTTACTGAGTGAAAAAACAAACCAGTCAGTGATCAGTCACCATTATTCAGCCTCTCAGCAGCCGTTTCAAAAACAGTTCCGATTGTGGCTGTGGTAATACAGTCTGGATTCCAGGAATGGCCAAGCAGTTATGGCAGAGGAAAGTGTTTCTTCTGCGTGTTGGGGTCGAGTGTCAAGGTCAATCCGGGAGATCCTTCAGGAGCCAGCATGAAATCTGGCCTCTGTTTCAGCCTTATGGGCAGTAGTAACATCCCACCAGAATCCACCTGGACCTACAGAGTTATCATTTTATTTTTAAGTTTCATCTTGTGTGCACATATTGGTCTGCAGCTCCAGGGCATAGCATAGACTCTGGCATGGATTTTTGTTTTTGATATTATGTAGAAGTTTATCAGGTGATGAGGTGCAAACACAGATAGCCAGCCAGCTGTCAATGCATAAAAGGACAGCTTTTGCAATATCAAAGGCCCTGGAGGGAAGATGGAAGAATGAGGGCAGTGGAGGGGCCTGGAAGTTACCTAAACTAAGTTCCCATGATGGTCTGTGGGGAGGGTGAGTAAAAGTTCATGTGCATTTTTGGAGTCTTCCCCTTATTTTGACTCACGGGGGAAGGGAAAGATTTTCTAGAGATGCAGGAGATTGACAGTTAAACTATACAATATGAAAAGCAGAAGCAGCAAGGGACATTTGGAAAAGCTGAGGGCAGCTTTTCATTCAAGCTATATAGACATTTAATGTCTTGCTAGTAAATTATGCCATGCAAAATGGCAGAAGCAACAAGGGTCATTTGGAGAGGTGAAGGACAACTCTTATTATTCAAACCATATGGAGATTTGTGCCTTAGTAGTTGGGTTTACAATCTGGGCTAGACTGCCTGAGGTAATCACTCAAGAGGAGAACTCACAACAGGCCAAATTTGATGAGATATTAAATGTAATTTCTTTTAAACCATTGCACGTAATTTTTTATCCTGATTGCAGCAGAGCTTATGGCCTCCAAGTAGCATTTACCAGGAATGAAAAACCCAATGCACTTTGTCATTAATTAGGTTTCTTTTTTTCCTTCTTGTGTTGTTTGCCCTGGTGATTGCTGAGGGTCCTGCATGGATTCAAATCTTCGTTTCTCTCAGAAGCAGCATCTTCTGTCCTTACCCCAGCATCTGCAGAGACATAAAAAGGAAGTGTACATCTCAGCCTTTTTTTTTTCTCTCTCTCTTTTTTTTTTTGATTGGTTAGTTTTTGTTTCTATGTTTTATATTTTTGGGTTTGGAGGATCCCTGAGGGACAAATTGAGATGCAGACTTAAATTTTGGCCTCAAAAGCAACAGTTTCTGGGGTGTGACAAGAGATTTGGAGAGGCAAAACCCTTCATGATTTTTTTTCCTTTTACTTCTTGTTTATTTTAGTGGGTATTTAGTCTGTTCGTATTATTTATTTTTATTTTCCCTTCCTTTTTAAAAAACTATTGTTCCTATTCTGGAAGACTGGGCAATGGGAGAGCTAGATTTACAGAGCTACCACATTACTATATTCAGAATGTCCAATTCTCAAGCAAAAAAAATATAAAACATACAAAGAGACTGGAAAGTATGGCAGTCATAGGAAAATAAAGAATTCAATGGAAAATATTCTGGGGAAAGGACAATCTCTGAAATTGCTAATCAAAAATCTTAGAATAGTTTTCAGTGAGCTAAAGGAAAGTAAGGACAAAACTATAGAAAATGAGGAAAACCATATCTGAAAAAAATGAGAGTTATAACACTCAGAAATGATAAGAACAGTCAAATGGAAATTCTGTAACTCAACAGTACAACAACCAAAGTGAAGAATTCAATAGAGGTGTCCAATAACAGATTGGAAAAGGCAAAGGAAAACGTCATGAACTTGAAGATGAAACAATAAAAATTGTCCAGGTTAAAGAGCAAAAAGAACAAAAAATGGGGAAAAAAGTGAACAGAGCCAGAGAAACATGTGAGAAACCATTAAACATGCTAATATATGCATCATAAGAGTCTTGGAAGGAGAAGAGAGAGAGAATGGGCCAGAAAAAAAAAAAACTATCTGAAGAAATAATGGCAGAAAACATCCCAAATTGATGAAAGATATGAATATACAAATCCAGGATGTTCAATGAATGACATATAGGTTGAACCCAAAAGAAACCAACACCAAGACTTTTTATTTCATGCAAACATAGTCAAGAGAGTGGAGGTGGTCATATTAATAGCAGACAATATACTTCATTAAAAATAACGATCATGAGACAAAAAGGACATTATATACTATAAAAGCGTCAATTTAACAATAAACAACTTTGCACTTAGTGGAATGCCAAAATATGTGAAGGAAACTTTGACAGAATTGTAGGGAGGAATGGACAACTTTACAATAATAGTTGGAGACTTTGATACACAACTTTCAACACTGGATAGTACATCTAAATAAAGATCAATTAGGAAAAAAAGACATGAACAATGCTATAAACCAACAAGTTCTAACCAACATATATAGAGCACATCACCCAATGAAGGAAGAATACATATTCTTTTTAAGAATGGATATTAATTATTCTTTAAGAGAGACCTATATTAGGGCACATGAGAGGAGATAGGGCATGTTTGTTTGTAAAACAAAATTAAGATTAAAAATAAAATAAAATAAATCTGAAAAAACTAATTATTAAGGATTTTGTAGAAACAGGGATTTGAAAATGAATAATATCAATGGACAAGTTTCAAAAACAATTAAGTGTAACCCTTAAAAGATTTAATGAAGATTATAAATATCAGAAGAGAAAAAAAAATTTCACCATAGAACTGCACACTTTAAAAGAATAATAATAATATACAATAAACAAATGTCAACCAATGGAAATCTGAATGTTTACTAGTCAGTTCAGAAGTAAAGACAACCCAAATTACCAGTTCTTTCATGTTTAGTCATGACACAGTGGAGCCATTCTCTTAAGTATGAGGTATATCAAGGCCTGACATATTCTCAACATTTCATAAATTACTTAAATAAAAAAGTAACAAACAGTGAGTGCAAGACTAATTCAGTGGTAGAATTCTTGTTTGCCATGCAGGAGACCTGGATTCAATTCCTGGCCTGTGCACTTCCCCCTTCAAAAAAAAAAAATAATAATTTCAACTGATGGTGCTTCAATAATGGAATAGTGACATGGAAAAATAATGAAATGTGACCCCTATTGTACAGCATATATAAAAAAAAAAGCAGTAACAGAAATGTTGCTTGAGAATACATTTTAAAGCAAATAGTAAAAAATGTGTTATTTTTCTTCTTGATGATTATATTCTTTGAAGTCAGGGTGTGTGCTTTTGCATGCTGTGCATGAATATATACGTGCATAAGAGTGAGAAAAGGATTTCTCTGATGTAACACAGTATTTCAAATAGAATAAATAAGATTTGTATTTCAGTTCTTAGGAAATTTCAGAGGTGAAGGATAAGATAGAATCAAAATGCTCATGATATTAAGAAAAATAGTGATCTGAAGCCAGAATCCTTAATATTTAAAAGTACTTTAAGCACAGAAATCTGATTTTAAAGTCAATCCATTTGATATATTGGTGCATTTAGAATAATACTTTAAAGTCTAAGTCTTCCATTATACTTTTGGTAACGTTCTGAAATTCAATTCCAGTGTGACTAATAGATTTATGATTGCACACTAACTTTTATAATTGCAATAGATGTTCATGTTTTGGATCCTGACACTGATTTTAGTCTCGTGTCCAGGAGACCTTTCTATTTGATTTTTGGGAAGTTGACATTTAACTATCACTGTTCGTTTATGTCTCTCTAGATCAAGATTCTCTAACACTCATATACATCATTTAATATAAAGGAGATATTTATGATAGAAGATCTTTCCCTTTTCTCAGCCTTCTTTATCCATTAACTGAAGAATTTCAGCCTCTTACTGTTCAAAAGCTAATGACTACACAAACTTATCTTCTGAAATATTTAACTTGGTAATAAGTTTAATTTCATGTGCAACTTCATTATTTTATGTTACAAGAAATATTTACTGAATAACTTTTCATGAATCTCTCATGCTTTGAGCATCAGAGAAACATCAATATATAAAATAGAGAAATTACCTCCTTTCAGGGAGCCTTCATTTTAGGGAAGAGGAAAATGGCTGATACAGAAAACTGTATTAGTTTTTCTACCAGACAATGTCATCTGAAATGCAATCCATGTGATCAATTCTGGACAGTGCTCCAAGTCTTTGTATCACTCTGGACCATGATTTTTATTTTTATTTTTTATGAATTAAGGATTTGTGATTTTTTTTCTGAATTATTCCTAATTATGATTTGGCATTCAACAAGATTGAGAACCTAATATAGCCTCATACTAGAAATTCATTGTATGAAATAAATTAGAACTATAACTTGCAAATCACATCATTTATTTTGAGCAGTTTCTTGGGGAAGTGTCAATCTAAGTTTAATTTTTGTTTGCCTATTATATATTATGTTAAAAATATAGCAATACATGAGTGATGATAGAATTTCCAAATAACACTTGCAATTGTCATACCATTTTTATCATAGAAATTCTAGCGGGTGCGCAGTTGTAAACCATTGTAATGTTAATTTGCATTTCTCTAATGACTAATGTTGAGCATTATTTCGCATGTTTATTTGGCATTGGCATATGTTTGGTAAATCTTTTCAGTGCAGTCATTAGGTAGTGAGATTTCACTGCTATTGTTGGAAGATTTTTCATTACTAATTAGATTCTGTTAACTTCTATAGGTCTATTCAGGTTGCTGTTTCTTTTTGAGCCAGTTTTGTTAATTTGTGACTTTCTAGGAATTTTTCCATTTCATCTAAGTTATCAAATTTGTTGACACACACCTGTTCATAGTATCTGATTATACTTTTTAATCTGTATGAAGTTGAGGGGGAGATCACTTGTTTCATACATTATTTTTCTAGTTAGATTCTCCCTCTTTTTTTTCATGGTCAATCTTGATTTTTTTTTATTTCATTGATCTTTTCAAGGAAGAAATTTTTGCTGTTTATCAATTTTCTTGTTTCTGTTTTCTATTTCATTTTTTTCTACTTTTTATTATTTCTGTATTTTTGCTTACTTTGGGTTAAGTTTTTCTAGTTTCTTGAAGTAGAAAGATAAGTTACTGATACATTTCATGAAGGTATTTTCTAATTGCCTTTGTGATTTTCTTTATTTGAACCACAGGATATTTAAAAACTAGTTGTTTAATTTCCAGTTATTTGATTATTTCCCAAATAGCTTTCTGTTTCTTTTTTCAATCTTGATTTGTTGTGGACAGATAACATACACATCGATGCAGTGTATTCACAAAACTCTCCTGAAATAGTTATTTCTTTCAAAGGAAGATAAACTTTTAAATTTTTGCCCTCTTTTTTCATCAAGATACCTGGGATAATGTTCATTAATGTATATGCTAAGATCATTCATGTACACGGTCTAGAGCCTCATAGACTAAAGAATGACTTATACTAGCCCTTCCCCAAATGATCTGTTCTCCACAAAGCAGACAATTTTGGTGTTAAAGCATACACAACAATAAATTCTGATTGAAAAAGTAATACATTAGTTACTATGAAAAGTTGAAATTATTTTCATAATTTTTATGAAGTTTCTTATAATATTATCTGGGAGGAAGAAATAAAATTATTTGTCATAAATAAAAGCTTCTGTGAGATATGCTTAAAACATTATTTAAGGAAAAGCCAAAATGGTCGCACCCACCTGAGCCTCTGGTCTGAGCTGTGCATTCGCTCGCCTGCTGGCTGTTTGCACTCGTGCCCACCGCTGCTGGTCCTTTTTTCTCCGGAGAGGGGATGAGAAGCTGCAGCCACAGAAGAATCACCGTGACAGACCCCGCAGCTGGGGGCCTTGCGCCTACGGGGAGCAGCCTGCGCCCGCTGTGCCTGACGCGTGCTGAGTCACGCAGAAATAATATTGCTATTTGGAACCCATGTGGAACTTCTCTGGAGAAAGGGCAACGATGATTGTAGCTAGGAATTTGCAGGAATTTCCTCCTTGGTCGAGACCACTGCAAGCACTTAAAGCATTGAACCTTCAGCTTTGCCAGCTGCAGCCAGCCTTTGCGTTGTGGTGTTCTAATGGTGCTGCTGGCTGGGTGGGAACCCTTCAGGAGGTTACAATTCACGAGAAACAGAAGGGAAATTGGAAACTAAGGAAAGGCGTAAGTGAAATTCGAGAAGTGGACTCTGTTCAGGGAACTCTATGTGGCTAGAAATGTGGTGATCTGGAGTAAAAGCCTGGCATTGGCAGTTTATAAGGAATGTACGGTTGACAGTCCTGTTCAACTGGCATTGTGGTGTGACTTCATTATGTCTCAGGATAAGTCTGAAAAGGCCTACAGTAGCAATGAAGTAGAAAAATGCAAATGCATTTTACAAAGCTCATGTATTCACATGTATAGAAGGAAAGGATTACATAGCTTCCTTACCTTTACAGGTTGCAAATGTTTGACCCACCAAATATGGATATTTGTTTGAATGAAGATCTACCCAGAGAGCCTCCAGGTCTCTCTCCAGGTCTGCCCAGAGAGCCTTTAACCACTATGTTCAGCATGCTGCACCCACTAGATGAAATAACTCTACTTGTCTGCAAACCTGGAAGTCTTTTTTTGGTTCCTCATGGGTACAGTATATTGTAGATCATGCAATGAAATTCGTTTTCGGCGGAACTGACCCCTCCATAGTCATGACCTATGACAGTGTTCAAAATTTGCATTCCATATGGGCACTGCGGAGAGTCAGACCAGAGGAAGAGAACGCTGTTTTAAAGTTCTCCGAACATGGAGGATCCCCACAGAATGTGGCCTCTAGCCACTCCTCACAGCTCACCTCAGAAGCCTCTCCAAAGAAGACTCCCCGGTGATGCCACCATTCCAGAATTATTTGTGCATTCACAGCCACAGCAGCTCAGCCTCCTGGCCCAGTCTCCAGTCTGCGCTCTTATTCACCTTCCGTTTCCAACATGGCAGCTCTGCATCTTGCTCATGCTCCTGCCTTAGGGGTGCACTCTTTCGCAGGAGTGCAAGTGTTCAACCTTTCAAGTCATAATCAGTCTCCAAAGAGACACAGTGTTTCTCTTTTCCAAACAGCACTTCCAATGACTCCTTTCTTGCACCAGAAATGGAGCCAGTTTTTCCTGAACTTTGTATTGACCGTTTGTGGACAGAAATGATTACGGATAGAAGGTTTGGAATATTTCTTAGAAAAATGTTGCTGGATATCTTGGAAAATACTCTTGCTTAAAGTATCTTTATAATATGACCTGTTATTAATACTTATAAAAATACTTGGCGATATGGTAAGCCTACTGCAGTTTCAATAGAGGATATTAATATATTAAAGTGATCATAAAATAAAAAAAAATATTATTTAAGAACAAGCATTTAGATATTTTTGAAAATAAGTAGTTTGAAGTTAAGAATACTTATGCTAAAATAGGCTGTATTGTAGAAACAAAGAAAGTAATCTTCTAGTGTTTGAACGGTTAATTTTCGTAAAACGTTAAATCAAATTACTTCAAACAGCTTATAGACAGGCCTAAAATGCCACTTTACTCAGAAACATTGGAATGAAATATACAGACGAATTTATTCCAATATTTGTGAAAAATACAGATTGTAATTGTCATAATATGTCTAATGCTCATATAATGACAGTTTATGAATGAATAAGGAATTGTTTTTATTGGTATTGAACTAATAATAAGATAATGAAAATTTAGTTCAGAGGGAGTTGAAAATGTATTCAAAGAATATTGATTAAACTTCTAAAATCTGCAGCCATTATATGTTTACTGCTGATTACAATTGCAAATTACAGAGAAATATGAATAACTTCTAGGATGAAACTCAAAATGTAGAAAATTTAACTGGCAATTAATTTGTAAAATACTGTGCTATCTTGAAGTTTAATTCTATTAATGTAACATCAAAAAAATTTTGACGTATAGTTATATTATATTACATATGTTTGCTGTTATTTCACAATTGTCACTATGATTGATTAACTCTTATGGAAGCTATTAACAACTTAGTCTTTTGATTTTTCACTTTTCAGCTCTGCTGCACTTCACACTTCTAAGCTTGTTATTTTATTGCTTCAAAACCTGTTTGCCTTTGAAATCTCAAGTATCCAACTGTCAGAAAGCAAAGACATTTGGTAATTAATTTAATACCAAATCAGACATCTGCCATGGCAGTAGACAGAGATAATTAGCTATGCATTTTCTAACATTCTTTGTACTTAAAGCACAGGCTGATATTTTTTCCCAAAAACATATATTTCATAATTTTTAAAATATATATTTGATTTATCAGGTAGTGGTAGTCAATAGAAGGATTTATTTTACTGACTTTGATAAAAAATGTCCCATTATCTTTCTTAAACCAAGGAATTCTATATTCATGAGGCTATATTATACTCACAAACAAAGGGTTAATGATATTAAATTCTTTTGGTTGCTAATTTGTTCTTGTAATTCACAGTATTTGTTCTCTGTGCACTGTTATTTGTATATACAAATATTTTACCAATATCTGAAAGTGAACATGTAGATATTACCAGTAATTGGATAGAGAAGCTTTTTTATATTATGATGTTGATATTTTGATTAGAAATGAAATTATTTATAGGATTTCACAATCATTGATTGATAATATTCAAGCCATTAATGACAGACATTGAAGTAACCAGGCAATGCAGCCATCTAAATGCTGCTGCTGAGACCAAATTGCAGAGTAAGGCTAATATTTTGTTCATTCCTAGAGATGAATACATGTACAAATGCAAAAATGAATAATTCCTTATAAAATAACTAAATGCAAAATAAATCCCATCCATATCCTTAACCTAACTTGAAATTTACCCCTTTGTCTTTCTGTATCAGTTAACAATGGCCAAAATAATGTAAAACAAATTACCCTGAAATTTCATGTCTCCAAACAAGGATGATTCATTCTCACTTGTGCATTTATACATTGAGTGGGTGGGCTTACTTGGTCTGGTCACCAAACTGAAGATTGCAAATCTTCCTCATCTGTCTCCATCTTCTATGTATCAGCAGGCTATCAGAGACATCTTACCATTGCAATGTCAGAACAAAAGGGTCTTTCTAATGGTACAAACTCATTTCAATCTTCTATTTACATGAAATATGCTAGTATTCCTTGGCCCAAGGAAACTACATGACCTTTCCCAAAGACAAAGCGTCAGATGCCCTGCCACCAGTGGATGAGAATACAGAAATACATAGCAAAAGGCATAGATCTAGAAAGAAGGGAAAAACTTAAATCAATTACTCAATCTACTATACCTTCTAAGTATCTTCTACTATAAACTCATGAGATACAATAAGCATTTCATGAGCTTGCCATAAACCTTCATGCTTTGGACATTGAATATCATTTTGCTCATGCTTTTTCCTCAATTTAAAATAGCTTCTCTCTCTATCTTCTTGTTGTTCTTTCAATATAAAGTATTTCTTCTTAGTGAATTATTATTGAAACCACCAACCCACAGCCCATATTAGGTATATTTCCTCCAGCATAAAATGAATGTTTCCTATATCTCAGTTTTATCCCTTCATTTCATTCTACTAGTTGTCACTCCTACACATGACAGGCAATCCATGATTTTGTTGGTTAATCAAGGAACAAGCAATATCAAAAATGTCACATCCATATTTTAACACACACTCAAAATCACAAGTAATTCTTTATTTACAGGTGAATTTGCAAGAAGATAATTTTAAAGTTAAAATGCATATATACATATTAGTATACAAATTTGATTTTAGAAATGTATTTTTTAGATACTATAGAATATGTTTTTAGTCTATTTGTTAATGATCCTGGATAAAGGTACTTAAAAAGTCTTAATATTAAGCAGAGAAGAAAACCACAAAATCTTCCCAACTGGCTGGTGTTCTGTAGATTCTGGCATTCATCTTTTGTGTCATTGCAAAGTTTCCACATGTCTGTTACAAGCTGTATTGACACATAGGGTAAGGTCTTAATCTCCTTCAATGTCTCTTTTATGAGCCTAATATAGCTCCTGATATTGACATCATTAAAAAGACTAGATGTCTTGGTATTTAATAGTTTTGAATACTTGAACTCTCTTTTAGGACTATGTGGTAGTTAGATTCATGTGTCAACTTGGCCAGGTGAAGAAGCCTGTTCTATCACTGTGGACATGAGCCAATGACATGTGAACCTCATTTGTTGCTGATTACATCTACAGTCGGCTAGGAGATGTGCCTGCTGCAATGAACGATGTTTGATTTAATTGGCTGATGCTTAAATGAGAGCACTCAGTGTAGCACAGCCCAAGCAGCTCAGCATACCTCATCTCAGCACTCGCAGCTCAGCCCAGGCCTTTGGAGATGCAGAAAGAAATCACCCGAGGAAAGTTGTTAGAACCCAGAGGCCTGGAGAGAAGGCCAGCAGAGATCGCCCTGTGCCTTCCCACATAAGAAAGAACCTCAGTTGAGAGTTATCTGCCTTTCCTCTGAAGAACTCTACATTAACTAAATAAATCCCCTTTTATTGAAAGATAATCCATCTCTGGTGTGTTGCATTCCAGCAAGCTAGCAAACTAGAACAGACTAACTTCTAAATTCTGTCTTCCCGTCTTTTGGCTCCTTGGGATCATTCACAAAATAGAAAACAGAATATTAACTAAATAAATGCAAGTTGAATGATCGGATATAATCATCAAATAGCATTGTTTTTTCAAGTCCTACATATTTCTGACCTGAAATGGAAATAGTGGTCTACTACATGAGAATATGAAAATCAATTCATATGAATTGATGATAAATATGGATGTCAACTGCCACCCTTTATTGACATCTTTATGTAGAAACTGCTTTTTTTTGGTCCCCACTGCTTGTGAGAATATCAGGTATTATCCACTTGAGGAAGTTGAATTCTCCCCCTCTCACAGCACTCCTCCAAGAGAATTTTGCAAATACTTTTGTATTCTTGTTCAAATCACTCTGGGATTTATGAGGACATCATTCTGGACAAACCTACAAAACTCATGCACTGTTCAAGGTTCCATGTACTTATCATGTTCAATTAAACAGTCCACACAAGTCATATTAGGAAATACACTAGTCAAAATATTAATTTTGTACTGAATAAACATTTTTTTACTTTAATCTCACATGTAAGTTACAGTTTTAAAATATGAATTACTATCTGTTTTCAACACCTTGCAATATTGACATTCCTTTGTTCTTTCTCATACAAAAATATTTTTTTTAATTTGTACATTTAGTCACTATCATTATATACTCCAGGCATTCCCAGATAATACCATCTCAGTCTTTATCATCTATCTTTCCTTCTGATTTCATTTGTTCCCCCAGCCCTTCTCCTGCTATCATTCTCACATTCAGCTTCATTCAGTGTTCTAACATTATTGTATTACAGTTAGGTAGTATTGTGCTATCCATTTCTGAACTTTTACAATTCAGAAACTGCTCTTAATAAAATGATTGTTGGCCTGTAATTACAATTTTTGATTTTATGAAATGAGTAAATGTAGTTTTCTTTATGCTCCCAAACCTTAATTACTACCAAGGTATCATTTTCAGATAGGGGACTTTTATTTAGAAAGTTAAAGAGCCATATGTAATAGAATGTCCCTTATACTTTATGCATATTTTATTTATACACATATTGTAATAATTATATAATCCCAATATATATTCAGGAAATATTTACTATACATTAGAAATTCTAATATATAGTTCTAACAGACATATAATCATGCTGAATGTATATTATCAATAGTACATTATATATATTATATAGTAATTTACAGTTATAATGTGTTAGACAGAAATTCCAATATATATGTATATATATTTTAACTGTAGCATGTATAATTCTAATCTGTAATGGCAACATTGAAAGTCTTATCATCTCTTTTCCCTGTTTATTGCCATTCATCCTTATCCAGCACCACATTTCTCCTCTCTTTGCCCACACAAACTATGCAATGGCTGCTTCCATGGTATCGAAGAATAGGGGTCCTGAATTCATATGGTGGAGGAATCACCTTCTGGAATTTTATGTTGAGACAAAAATAAAATAATTACTGACTTGAAAATAGTTAACTTTGGGAACAATAAATACACTCTCTTTGGATGATCCTAACACTCAATGAGAGAATTTATTCTGCCTTAAAGATCCATGGCAGTTGGTGCAAGCAACTAAATCGTGAAATAAATTATAATTACAGACTAGTTCTAGTTGTCTTGGGTGAAAGGCTACACTGAGAAGCATGATTGTGTTGCAATGAGAAGCCATGGTAGGAGGCGAGTTTGCCAATTCCCATTGTCTTACATGTTTTAATGTGGAAGACTGATTGATCCTCTTAGGGACAGATAACTGAACTTCGTGGAGAACACAGAGTGATACACAAACTTCAACAGAAACTTACTGAATTTCTTGTTTATAATTCACTCAAAGACTTTTGTAATTCATTTAAAAATATGAAAGCAGTGTATAATACTTTATTATTGTCTGTTTGTGGAAAAGATCATAATGAATTTTTTTTCTTGGCTTGTTTAGCCACTCATTTGTTGATGGGTATTTTGGCTGTTTCCATGTCTTGGCAATTGTAAATAATGCCGCTATACACATTGGCGTGCAAATGTTCTTTTGTGTCCTTGTCCTCTTGTCCTCTGAGTAGATGCCTAGCAATGGTATTGATGGATCAAGTGGCAATATTATACTGAGCTTCCTAGGAACTGCCAAACTGACTTCCACAGTGGTTGTAACATTTTACATTCTCACCAACAGTGGTGAAATGTGCCTCTTTCTCCACATCCTCTCCGACACTTGTCATTTCCTGTTTTATTGATAATGGGCATTCTGGTGGGTGTGAGATGATATCTCATTATGGTCTTGATTTGCATTTTCCTAATAGCCGGGGAAGTTGAGAATCTTTTCATGTGCCTTTTGGCCATTTGTATTTTCTGTTCTGAGAAGTGTCTGTTCATGTAGTTTGCGCATTTTTGTAATTGAATTGTTTGTCTTTTTGTTGTTGTGTTGAAAAATCTCTTTACATATTCTGGATACTAGACCTTTATCTGATATATCATTTCCAAATATTGTCTCCCATTGTATAGTCTGTCTTTTTACTTTCTTGACAAAGTTCTTTTTACTTTCTTGAGGAGTTCCCATTTATCAATTTCTTTCTTCAGTGTTCATACTTTGGGTGTAAGATCTAGGAAACTACCTCCCATTATAAGATTTATAAGATATTTCTGTACATTTTCCTCTAAAATTTGTATGGTCTTAGATCTAAAGTTTAGGTTTTGATGCACTTTGAATTAATTTTTGTATAGGATGTGTGTCATGGTCAGGTTGGTGTGTCGACTTGGCCAAGTGGTGGTAACTGTTTGTCTGTTTGGGCAAGTGCTGGCCTGTCTGTTGCAATGAGGACATTTCATAGAATTAAATCATGATCATGTCAGCTGCATCCACAGCTCATTCCATTTGTAATCAGCCAAGGAGAGTGTCTTCTGCAATGAATGATGCTCTGTCTAATCACTGGAAGCCTTTTAAGGAGGATTCAGAAGAGAAAGACTCTCCTCCTATTTCAGCTGGTGAGCCTCTCCTGTGGAGTTTGTCCAGACCCTCCATTGGAATCATCAATCATCAGAATCATCAGAATGACACTCCCAATCCATGGAGTGAGCTGGCAAAAAAGTTAGTCAAAATATCCCCATTCAATTCTCCTGATGCTTCGCTTGTATGAAGCCAGGCTCTGGGGGATACTGTTTTTGACACCTTTACAGAGTTTTGTGGAAATTAGAGGTATACAGATGTTGGTTGGTTGTTGTTAGACACACTGGCTACATTAAGTAGTGAAAGGGGTGGGCTTAAGGCTTCAAACAAGAAGCTTAAGCACCATCTGACAGACATAGAAGTTTCTATGAGTATCCTGAAGGAAAATCTTATTTCCTGTAGCTGTAGACTTGAGATCTCTGAATATCAGACTCAGAATCTTATTTTTAGAGTATCATCTTTACAACATAAACTGAAATCTCAATGTTGCATGATGTCTGCCATTAAAGTGAAGGCATTGGGGTGCCCACGCCCCGCAGCAGCCGAACCGCCCACCCTCCTTCTCCCCCCTCTTCCCCCTCCTGCTCTGGCGGCTCTCCAACCACCACGGTGCCCTCTTACCCGCCTTCACCGGCTCCTCCGCCACCAGCCTCAACAGCCTTGCCGCCCTCACCTTTCCTCCTCCAGAACAGCTACTGGGGGAGTGGAGATAATACAGAGCAGCTCCCGGAGCCAAGAGGGAGATCAAAGGGACAGCGTACCCCATCCTGGAACAGCTGGGACAGCGTACCCCATCCTGGAACGGCTGACTATCTGGGAGAACCAGCTCCAGTGAGATCACCAAGGGGCACGGGCTTTCCTGGGTGGGATGGCAAGCGACCGGAATCCCTCCCTTCCACCTTCCCAGGCCAGCTGGTAGAATTGGAGAGGCGGTCCCCTTAGGCCGCGGCGGCTGGTGCCCCCACCACGCGAGGCCCCCTGGACCAACTGAGATAGTTGGGTCGGAAATCCCCAGACTGCGGAGAACAGTGACCGGGGGATCCCTTCCAAACATGTGACTCCCCCTTCCAGCTGGGAACAGTGCACTTTCCCGGGCTGTGACAGCTGGCGCCCTCCCGCCACGCTTGGCTCCCCGGGCCGACTAGCTAATTCGGCCGGACGCTCTCCTGTGCTGCGGCGGCCGGCGACCCTCCCTGCATTCGGAACCCCAGGCCGGCTGGCATTCTTCCAAGATGCTTCGGCTGCCGAACCTCCCCTACGGCGAGAATTTTCCAGAGTTAAAGGACCCACAGCAACTTTCACTGGTGGAACCCGTAGACAAACGTGTGCCACGAGTGCCACCTACTGGGCAGGATAAGAAAAACAGAACCCAGAGATTGCACAGAAAAATCTTTCAACCTGTGGGGTCGAACACCCAGGGAAATCTGACTAAATGCCCAGACACCAGCAGAAGATAACGGATCACGCTCAGAAAATTGAACATATGGCCCAGTCAAACGAAGAAACAAATAGTTCAAATGAGATACAGGAGCTGAAACAACTAATGCTGAATATACGAACAGAAATGGAAAACCTCTTCAAAAACGGAATTGATAAATTGAGGGAGGACATGAAGAAGACATGGGCTGAACAAAAAGAAGAAATAGAAAAACTGAAAAAACAAATCACAGAACTTATGGAAGTGAAAGATAAAGTAGAAAAGATGGAAAAAACAATGGATACCTGCAATGACAGATTTAAAGAGACAGAAGATAGAATTAGTGATTTGGAGGATGAAACATCTGAATTCCAAAAAGAAACAGAAACTATCCGGAAAAGAATGGAAAAATTTGAACAAGGTATCAGGGAACTCAAGGACAATGTGAACCGTACAAATATACGTGTAGTGAGTGTCCCAAAAGGAGAAGAGAAGGGAAAAGGAGGAGAAAAACTAATGGAAGAAATTATCACTGAAAATTTCCCAACTCTTATGAAAGACCTAAAATTACAGATCCAAGAAGTGCAGCGCACCCCAAAGAGATTAGACCCAAATAGGCGTTCCCCAAGACACTTACTAGTTAGAATGTCAGAGGTCAAAGAGAAAGAGAGGATCTTGAAAGCAGCGAGAGAAAAACAATCTGTCACATACAAGGGAAGCCCAATAAGACTATGTGTAGATTTCTCAGCAGAAACCATGGAAGCTAGAAGACAGTGGGATGATATATTTAAGTTACTAAAAGAGAAAAACTGCCAGCCAAGACTCCTATATCCAGCAAAATTGTCCTTCAAAAATGAGGGAGAAATTAAAACATTCTCAGACAAAAAGTCACTGAGAGAATTTGTGACCAAGAGACCAGCTCTGCAAGAAATACTAAAGGAAGAATTAGAGTCAGATACAAAAATACAGAAGAGAGAGGCATGGAGAAAAGTGTAGAAAGAAGGAAAGTCAGATATGATATATATAATACAAAAGGCAAAATGGTAGAGGAAAATATTACCCAAACAGTAATAACTCTAAATGTTAATGGTCTGAATTCCCCAATCAAAGACATAGACTGGCAGAATGGATTAAAAAACAGGATCCTTCTATATGCTGTCTACAGGAAACACATCTTAGACCCAAAGATAAACATAGGTTGAAAGTGAAAGGTTGGGAAAAGATATTTCATGCAAATAACAACCAGAAAAGAGCAGGAGTGGCTATACTAATATCCAACAAGTTAGACTTCAAATGTAAAACAGTTAAAAGAGACAAAGAAGGACACTATATACTATTAAAAGGAACAATTAAGCAAGAAGACATAACAATCATAAATATTTACGCACCGAGCCAGAATGCCCCAAAATACATGAGGAATACACTGCAAACACTGAAAAGGGAAATAGACATATATACCATAATAGTTGGAGACTTCAATTCACCACTCTCATCAATGGACAGAACATCTAGACAGAGGATCAATAAAGAAATAGAGAACCTGAATATTACTATAAATGAGCTAGACTTAACAGACATTTATAGGACATTACATACCACAACAGCAGGATACACCTTTTTTTCAAGTGTTCATGGATCATTCTCAAAGATAGACCATATGCTGGGTCACAAAGCAAGTCTCAAAAAAATTAAAAAGATTGAAATCATACACAACACTTTCTCGGAACATAAAGGAATGAAGTTGGAAATCAATAATAGGCGGAGTGCCAGAAAATTCATAAATAAATGGAGGCTCAACAACACACTCTTAAACAACAAGTGGGTCAAAGGAGACATTAGTAAATACCTAGAGGCAAATGAAAATGAAGACACAACATATCAAAACTTATGGGACGCAGCAAAGGCAGTGCTAAGAGGGAAATTTATTCCCCTAAATGCCTTTATCAGAAAAGAAGAAAAGGCAAAAATGCAGGAATTAACTGTCCACTTGGAAGAACTGGAGAAAGAACAGCAAACTAATCCCAAAGCAAGCAAAAGGAAAGAAATAACAAAGATTAGAGCAGAAATAAATGAAATTGAAAACATGAAAACAATAGAGAAAATCAATAAGACCAGAAGTTGGTTCTATGAGAAAATCAACAAGATTGATGGGCCCTTAGCAAGATTGACAAAAAGAAGAAGAGAGAGGATGCAAATAAATAAGATTAGAAATGGAAGAGGAGACATAACTACTGACCTCACAGAAATAAAGGAGGTAATAACAGGATACTATGAACAACTTTACGCTAATAAATACAACAATTTAGATGAAATGGACAGGTTCCTGGAAAGGCATGAACAACCAACTTTGACTCAAGAAGAAATAGATGACCTCAACAAACCAATCTCAAGTAAAGAGATTGAATCAGTCATTCAAAAGCTCCCTAAAAAGAAAAGTCCAGGACCAGACGGCTTCACATGTGAATTCTATCAAACATTCCAGAAAGAATTAGTACCTACTCTCCTCAAACTCTTCAACATAATCGAAGTGGAGGGAAAACTACCTAATTCATTCTATGAAGCCAACATCACCCTCATACCAAAACCAGGCAAAGATATTACAAAAAAAGAAAACTAAAGACCAATCTCTCTAATGAATATAGATGCAAAAATCCTCAATAAAATTCTAGCAAATCGTATCCAACAACACATTAAAAGAATTATACATCATGACCAAGTAGGATTCATCCCAGGTATGCAAGGATGGTTCAACATAAGAAAATCAATTAATGTAATACACCATATCAACAAATCAAAGCAGAAAAATCACATGATCATCTCAATTGATGCAGAGAATGCATTTGACAAGATTCAACATCCTTTCCTGCTGAAAACACTTCAAAAGATAGGAATACAAGGGAATTTCCTTACAATGATAGAGGGAATATATGAAAAACCCACAGCTAATATCATCCTCAATGGGGAAAAATTGAAAACTTTCCCCCTAAGATCAGGAACAAGACAAGGATGTCCACTATCACCACTATTATTCAACATTGTGTTGGAAGTTCTAGCCAGAGCAATTAGACAAGAAAAAGAAATACAAGGCATCAAAATTGGAAAGGAAGAAGTAAAACTATCACTGTTTGCAGACGATATGATACTACACATAGAAAACCCAGAAAAATCCACAACAAAATTACTAGAGCTAATAAATGAGTACAGCAAAGTAGCAGGCTACAAGATCAACATTCAAAAATCTGTAGCTTTTCTATACACTAGTAATGAACAAGCTGAGGTGGAAATCAAGAAACAAATCCCATTTACAATCGCAACTAAAAGAATAAAATACCTAGGAATAAATTTAACCAAAGAGACAAAAAACCTATATAAAGAAAACTACAAAAAACTGCTAAAAGAAATCACAGAAGACCTAAATAGATGGAAGGGCATACCGTGTTCATGGATTGGAAGACTAAATATAATTAAGATGTCAATCCTACCTAAACTCATCTACAGATTCAATGCAATACCAATCAAAATCCCAACAACTTATTTTTCAGAATTAGAAAAACCAATAAGCAAATTTATCTGGAAGGGCAGGTTGCCCCGAATTGCTAAAAACATCTTGAGGAAAAAAAACGAAGCTGGAGGTCTAGCGATGCCGGACTTTAAGGCGTATTATGAAGCCACAGTGGTCAAAACAGCATGGTATTGGCATAAAGATAGATATATCAACCAATGGAATCAAATAGAGTGCTCAGATATAGACCCTCTCATCTATGGACATTTAATCTTTGATAAGGCAGTCAAGCCAACTCACCTGGGACAGAACAGTCTCTTCAATAAATGGTGCCTAGAGAACTGGATATCCATAAGTAAAAGAATGAAAGAAGACCTGTATCGCACACCTTATACAAAAATTAACTCAAAATGGATCAAAGATCTAAACATTAGGTCTAAGACCATAAAACAGTTAGAGGAAAATGTAGGGAGATATCTTACGAATCTTACAACTGGAGGCGGTTTTATGGACTTTAAACCTAAAGCAAGAGCACTGAAGAAAGAAATAAATAAATGGGAGCTCCTCAAAATTAAACAATTTTGTGCATCAAAGAACTTCATCAAGAAAGTAGAAAGACAGCCTACACAATGGGAGACAATATTTGGAAACGACATATCAGATAAACGTCTAGTATCCAGAATTTATAAAGAGATTGTTCAACTCAACAACAAAAAGACAGCCAACCCAATTACAAAATGGGAAAAAGACTTGAACAGACACCTACCAGAAGAAGAAATACGGATGGCCAAGAGGCACATGAAGAGATGCTCAATGTCCCTGGCCATTAGAGAAATGCAAATCAAAACCACAATGAGATATCATCTCACACCCACCAGAATGGCCATTATCAACAAAACAGAAAATGACAAGTGCTGGAGAGGATGCGGAGAAAGAGGCACACTTATCCACTGTTGGTGGGAATGTCAAAGGGTGCAACCACTGTGGAAGGCAGTTTGGCGGTTCTTCAAAAAGCTGAATATAGAATTGCCATACGACCCAGCAATACCATTGCTAGGTATCTACTCAAAGGACTTAGGGGCAAAGACACAAACGGACATTTGCACACCAATGTTTATAGCAGCGTTATTTACAATTTCAAGGAGATGGAAACAGCCAAAATCTCCATCAACAGAAGAGTGGCTAAACAAACTGTGGTATATACATACGATGGAATATTATGCAGCTTTAAGACAAGATAAACTTATGAACCATGTAATAACATGGATGGACCTAGAGAATATTATGCTGAGTGAATCCAGCCAAAAACTAAAGGACAAATACTGTATGGTCCCACTGATGTGAACAGACATTCGAGAATAAACTTGAAATATGTCATTGGTTAACAGAGTTCAGCAGGAGTTAGAAACAGGGTAAGACAATGGGTAATTGAAGCTGAAGGGATAACAGACTGTGCAACAGGACTAGATACAAAAACTCAAAAATGGACAGCGCAATAATACCTAATTGTAAATTAATCGTGTTAAAACACTGAATGAAGCTGCATCTGAGCTATGGGTTTTTTTTTGTTTTTGTTTGCTTGTTTGTTTGTTTGTTGTTGTTGTTTTTTATTATTATTACTACTTTTATTTCTTTTCTTTATATTAACATTTTATATCTTTTTCTGTTGTGTTGCTAGTTCCTCTAAACCGATGCAAATGTACTAAGAAACAATGATCATGCATCTATGTGATGATGTTAAGAATTACTGAGTGCATATGTAGAACGGTATGATTTCTAAATGTTGCGTTAATTTCTTTTTTTTTTCTTTCCGTAAATAAAAAAAATAAAAAATAAAAAAAACGAAAAAAAAAAAGTGAGGGCATTGATTGGAAATTAGTGGGACCCTGAAAAATGGGATGGTGACATATGGATTGTTAATGATGTTGGTGGTAAGATTGAGACCCTAGGCCATGCTGAGTCTTCTCTAGATAACCCTGTAATAGTCTGCTCTGAGGGCATAGCCACCCCACCTCCAGCCTGCCTTGAGGAGTTGGCTACCCAAGCTCCTCCCAAAGAGATTTGCCCTAGAGTGATCAATCTTGTTTCACCAATTGAAACTGCAGATGAATGCTCTGAAGCAAATGGCTTGGAAGATATTTGTAATTCTTTTCCATGACCCACCCCAACCACCCCTCATTTCTTTCAGCCCTATACATAGACTAAAGTCCCAACAGACCCCTACAGGTGAGGTACAAAGTATCACACATGAGAAGGTACATTATACTCCAAAAGAACTGCATGAGTTTTCCAATTTATATAGACAGAAATCAGGGGAATATGTATGGCAATGGACTTTAAGGGTGTAGGAGGAATATAAGACTGGATCAGGCTCAATTTATTGATATGGGCCCACTAGGCAGAGATTATGCATTCAATGTTATAGCTTCAGTGGTTAGAAAAGGTGTTAACAGCTTGTTTGGGTGGTTGGTTGAAACGTGGATCAAAAGGTGGCAGACATTGCCTGAGGTTGAAATGCCAGAACTGCCTTGGTACAATGTAGATGAGGGGATCCAGAGGCTTAGAGAGATTGGAATGTTAGAGTTGATTTATCATGCAAAACCTGCTCTTACACCCTAGGAATATCCCAAGGATGCATCTTTTATGAAAATAGTGAGAAATAAATTTGTGAGACTAGCACCATCATCCCTGAACATCACTGTAGTTGTGCTTCTCTTTAGGTCAGATATTACTATAGGAGCTATGGTCACTGAGCTGGAATTCTTAAACACAATGGGGATGACAGGATCCCAAGTTGTCAGAAGCCAGGTGGCAGCACTTAATTGCCAATGACAGGGTAGATGTGCTCTTATAATAGACAGCAAACTCAAAGCAGGAGTCAAAATTATAGGACTTGCAGAGATTTGTGGCATTGGCTAGTAAATCACGAGGTACCTAGAAATACAATAAAAGGGAAGTCTGCTAAATTCTTGTTTGAGCCATATAAACAAATTAGGTGAACAGAAGTCTAACCCGAAATGCAAAAGCACAGAGTCATGGCTCCTTAATCAATTTCCAGATTTGAGACCGTTTACAGACCCAGAACCCCTTGAATGAAGGGGAGGCCAGGTCCCTTTGGAGGAGAACCCTGTTACACTGCCACAAATTTATACTGTAAATCTTCCTCCAAACCTTCCCCAAGGAGACTGATGACCTTTTACCAGGGTAACTGTGCATTGGAGAAAAGGAAATGATCAGATATTTCAGGGATTATCAGACACGGGTTCATAAGTGACTTTAATTCCAGGGGACCCGAAACATCACTCTGGTCCACCAGTCAGAGTGGGGGTCTATGGAGGTCAGGTGATCAATGAAGTTTTACCTCAGGTCCATCTCACAATGGGTCCAGTGGGCCCCTGGACCCATCCTTCAAGTCCTTAAAAGTAGCAGTAATCTCTGCAATTCCTCCAGGAATCCAGTAGTGCTTCTGATGTACTATTTTGTTAGATAGGAAGCCAGTTCTATTGGCTTCCACTTGGCCTTTCCCACCATAATAGCCCTCACTGCGTGAGTTAGAGAACCAATGTGGGGATTCTGCCAGTAGCTCAGTATGTCTATACAAATTATACATTCTGGAACTGGAGAAATAACTACAGAATGGTGTGGTGATTCCCACCATACCCCCATTCAACTTTCCTATTTGGCCTGTGCAGAACACAGATAGATCTTGGATACGACAGTGGATTATCATAAGCTGATAACCAGGTGGTAACTCCAACTGTAACTGCTGTTCCATGTGGCATCATTGCTTGAGCAAATCAATATATCCCCTGGTACCTGGTATGCAGCTATTGATCTGGGAAATGCTCTTTTCTCAATAGCTATTAGTAAGGACCACCAGGAACAGTTTGCATTCAGCTGGCAAGGTCAGCAATATACTTCCACTCTCCTACCTCAGGGGTTTATCAACTCTCCAGACCTATGTCATAATCTTGTCTGCAGGGACCTTGTTCATTTCTCTCTTCCACAAGACATCACACTGGTCCATTGCATTGATGATATCATGTTGATTTGACCTGGTGAGCAAGAAGTAGCAACTAATCTATACTTACTGGTAAGGCATTTGCATGTCAGAAGATGGGAGATAAATCCAAAAAAATACAAGGGCATTCCACCTCAGTGAAATTTCTAGGTGTCCAGTGGTGTGGGACGTGTTGAGATATCCCTTCTAAGATGAAGGATAAGTTGCTGCAACTGGCCCCTCCTTCAACCAAAAAAGAGGCAGAATGCCTAATTGGTCTCTTTGGATTTTGGTGACAGCATATTCCTCATTTGGGTGTGCTACTTCAGCCTATTTATCAAGTGACCAGAAAAGCTGCTGATTTTGACTGGGGACCTGAACAAGAGGAAGTTCTGCAATAGGTCCAGGCTGCTGTAGAAGCTGCTCTGCCAATTGGGCCATATGATCCAGCAGATCTAATGGTGCTGGAAGTGTCAGTGCTTTGGCAGGCCCCTGTAGGAAAATCACAACTCAAACCCTTAGAATTTTGGAGTAAAGCCTTACCATCTGCTGCTGATAACTACTCTCCTTTTGAAAAACATCTTTTGGCCTGCTACTGTGCCTTAGCAGAGACTGAACATTAACCATGGGCCACCATGTTACCATGAGACCTGAGTTGCCTATCATGAGCTGGGTATTGTCTGACCCACCAAGTCATAAAGTTGGGTGTGTGCAGCAGCACTCTATTGTAAAATGGAAATGGTATATACAAGTTAGGGCAAGAGCACGTCCTGAACGCACAAGTAAGTTACATGAAGAAGTGGTCCAAATGCCCATGGTCTGGTCTGCACTCCTACCACATTACCTTCTCTTTTTCAGACCAGAGCTATGACCTCTTGGGGACTTCCTTACAGTGAATTGACTGGGGGAGAGAAAACTCGAGTCTGGTTTATAGCACGATATGCAGGTACCACCCGAAAATGGACAGCTGCAGCACTACAATCCCTTTCTGGAGTGTCCTTGAAGGAGAGTGGTGAGGGAAAATCCTCCCAGGGGGCAGAATTTCGAGCAGTGCACCCAGTTATTCATTTTGCTTGGAAGGAGAACTGGCCAGAGGTGTGTTTGTATACTGGCTCATGGGCCGTTGCTAATGGTTTGGTTAGATGGTCAGGGACTTAGAAAGACCATAATTGGAAAATTGGTGACAAACAGGCCTGGGGAAGAAGTATGTGGATAAACATTTCTGAGTGGTCTAAAAATATGAACATATTTGAGTCTCATGTGAATGCATACCAGAGGATGACTTCAGCAGAGGAAGGTTTTAATAATCAAGTGGATAAGATGACCTGTTCTGTGGATACAAGTCAGTCTCTTTCTCCAGCAACTGCTGTCATTGCCCAATGGGCTCATGAACAAAGTGGTCATGGTGGTAGGGATGGTGGTTATGCATGGACTCAGCAACATGGACTTCCACTCACCAAGGCTGACTTGACTACAGCCACTGCTGAGTGTCCAATCTGCCAGCAGCAGAGACCCACACTCAGCCCCCAATATGGCACCATTCCCCAAGGTGACCAGCCAGCTACATGTTGACTGGTTGATTACATTGGACCACTCCCTTCATGGAAGGGGCAGCAGTTTGTTTTAACTGAAATAGACACATACTCTGGATATGGGTTTGCTTTCCCTGCACACAATGCTTCTGCCAAAACTACCATCTGTGGGCTTACAGAATGCCTTATCCATCGTCATGGTATTCCACACAGCTTTGTTTCTGATCAAGGAACACACTTCACAGCAAATGAAGTGTGGGAATGGGCACATGCTCATGGAATTCTCTGGTCTTACCATATTCCCCATCATCCAGAAGCAGCTGTATTGATAGAACAGTGGAATGGCCTTTTGAAAACTCAATTGTCATGCCAAATAGGTTGGCAATACCTTGAAAGGCTGGGTTAATGTTCTCCAGGAAGCTAAGTATGTTTCAAATCAGCATCTGCTGTATGGTGCTATTCTACCATAGGCAGGATCCATGGGTTTATGAACCAAGGGGTGGAAATGGGAGGGGCATCACTCACTATTACTCCCATTGATCCACTAGGAAAATTTTTGCTTCCTGTCCCTGTGACCCTGAGCTCTGCTGGTCTACAGGTTTTAGTTCCAAAAGGGGGAGTGCTTCCACCAGGAAAAACAACAATAATTCTATTGAACTGGATTCTAAGACTGCCACCTGGTCACTTTGAGTTTCTCATGCCCCTGGACCAACAAGCCAAGAAGCGGATTGCAATATTGACTTGGCTGATTGACCCTGACTATCAGGGGGAAATAGGACTGCAACTACACAATGGAGGTAAAGAAGAGTTTTCTTGGAATATAGGAAATCCCTACGACGTCTTTTATTACTACCATGCCTTGTGATTAAAATCAATGGAATACTGCAATGACCCAATCCAGGAAGGACCACCAATGGGTCTGAAATTCCAGGAATGAAGGTTTGGGTCACCCCACCAGGCAAAGAACCACAGCCAGCTGAAGTGCTTGCTGAGGGTAAAGGGAACATAAAATGAGTAGCGGAAGACGGTAATGATAAATATGAACTACGACCATGTGATCAGTTATAGAAATGAGGACTGTGATGCTGTTATGTTCCTGTTGTACTATTCAAGTTGTAAGATATCAAGTTTAAGAATGAATATTACCCAAGGATTGGCCCCCTGTTCTGGAGAGAGTTAACGTTTTTCCAGTTATATGCAGGATACTTGAGTATTGTTAGGTGAAAGAAAAAATGTGCATTTTAATGTTTTTTATTTAGAAATTAAGTATGGTTTAAAGTGATATATATAGCTGTCAAGTTGACAAAGGGTGGACTGTCATGGTCAAGTTCATGTGTCAACTTTGCCAAGTGGTGGTACTAGTTTTTCTGGTTGGGCAAGTGCAGTCCTGTCTGTTGCAATGAGGACATTTCATGGAATTAAATCATGATCACCTCAGCTGCATCCACAGCTGATTACATTTGTAATCAACCAAGGGGGTGTCTTCTGCAATGAGTGATGCTCAATCTAATCACTGGAAGTCTTTTATGGAGGATTCAAAAGAGACAGGCTCTCTTCCTGCTTCAGCTAGCAAGCCTCTCTTGTGGAGTTCATCCAGACCCTACATCATAATTATCAGCTTCACTGCCTGCCCTGTGAATTTTGGATTCTGCATTCCCGCAGTCATGTGAGATGCTTTTATGAATTTTATATTTGTGAGTGTTCCCTGTTGATTCTATTTCTCTAGAGAACCCTAAGTAATACAGTGTGAGATAATGGATTTTCATTCTTTTGCATGTGGATATCCAGTTCTCTAGGCACCATTTATTGAAGAGACTGTTCTGTCCCAGGTGAGTTGGCTTGACTGCCTTAACAAAGATCAATTGGCCATAGATGAAAGGGTCTATATCTGAATACTTTGTTTAATTCCATTGGTCAGTATATCTATCTTTATGCCAGTACCATGCTGTTTTGACCACTGTATCTTCATAATACACCATAAAGTCAGGTAGTGTGAGACTCTGACTTCATTTTTCTTTCTCAGGATATTTTTAGCTATTCAGGGTACCCTGCCCTTCCAGATAAATTTGGTTATTGTTTTTTCTATTTCTGAAAAGTAAGTTTTAGGATTTTTAATTGTTGTTTCATTGAATCTATACATCAATTTAGATAGAATTGATATCTTGACTATATTTAGAAACACCACAGGTTTTTGAGTGTTGATCTTGTAACCTGCCACCTTGCTATACTCATTGATTAGCTCTAATAGGTTTGCTGTGGATTTTTCAGGGTTTTCAACATACAATATCATATCATCTGCAAACAATTAGAGTTTTTCTTCCTTCTTTCCAATTTTGATGACTTGCATTTCTTTTTCTTGTCTAATTGCTCTGGTTAGAACAAGGAATTCAAACTCCAGGGTCTGGACAAATGAAGTGATTAAAGTAAGCCTACAACCTCTATGTCTTTTCATTGGGGAGTTTAATCCAGTAAAATTTAGCGTTATTACTATACGGGTAGTACTTTCTTCTGCCATTTGCCTTTTGGATTTTATATGTCATATCTATTTTTTCTTCTTTTTACCTTTACTGGTAGCCTTCATTTCTATACTCTTCTCCACACCTCTCTCTCTTGTCTTTTTCTGTTTCTAGTGCTCCCTTCTGTATTTCTTGCAGAGCCAGTCTCTTGGTCACAAATTCTCTTAGTAACTTTTGTCTGAAAATATTTTAATTTCCCCTTCACTTTTGAAGGACAATTTTGCTGGATACAGAATTCTTGGTTGACAGTTTTTTTCTCTTTTATCTTAAATAAAATACATAAATATAGCCCTTCTCCTAGGGAAGGTACAGCCTCCAAAAAAACTGTCAGACAAGCTTAATTCTGCCCTTACTTGTGGCAGTTGGAACCTGTGAAGCCCTGCAGCTGTATCCAAAGAGCAGTGGAGCTGTAGAAACACAGCCACAAAAAAGGAAAGAAGAAAAAAATCCTTCTCAGAACAAGACCCCCATACCTCGGGTTTGGCAATCAATAGCTTAAGTTGATATGTTGCTTTGTGTATGTCCAGGTCCTATGTGCCCCTCCTTTCCTTGAGGGCCCAGACCCTTTCAAGTATTTTGTGCTGTCAGATCCCAAAAACCTCTTTTTGGTTTGTTTGTATTTTCTTTTTCTGTCAGCTCTGCCCCTCTGTGCTGAGGCAAAAACAAGCAACCTCAGCTTTTACTAGAGGTTCAGCTGAGCTGGAGGCCTATTTTTAGTAGTCTGAATTTGTTAATTAAATACACAATAGGAGCTTGGTTGCTCTCATCCCCTGCTGCTAGTAAGGTCTCTTTCCTTTCCTCTCTGGGAAGCAACCTGTTGGGGAGTGGCACTGGCCGCTGTGACTTGGCGACTCACATTTCTGGGTGGGCTCACAGCTGGCCCAGCTTGTTGAGATTGGGATATGTTGTGTCCAGTCACTGATGTGGCCCCAGCAGTTGTTCTCTACTGTTCTGGAGGATGAACTAAATCCCACACCTCACTAAGCCACGATCTTGGCTCCCTAAACTCTTCCATGCTTTTTTGAAAAGCACTATCAAATTCACAGATTGAGAGATAATATTTGCAATATATATATGTATAATTATGGATTCACATCCAGAAAAAAAGAACTCAGAAACCTCAATTCTAAAAAAACAAATTAATGATTAACACATTTTGAAAAGCTGATTCACCAGTGAAAAATATATATATATATAAAGTAAGCAGAAGAAATTAATCAGCTTTGTTAGTCATCATGGAAATTCAAATTAAAACCACAATTAAATGCCACTGCATAATTTTTAGAATGGCTAAAATTGAAAAAGACCGACCCTATCAAATTCTGGCATGGATGTGGAGGGACTGGAACTCTCATATAGTACTCGTGGAAATATAAAAGAATACAACCACTTTGGGAAACAGTCTTGCAGTTTCTTAAAAAGTTAAACATACACATCTGCCATATGGTCCAGCTATTCTATTCCTTCACATTTATCCAAGAGACATGGATGCGCATATCCATGCTAAGATTCATATACAAATGTTCATATAAGTTTTATTTGTAAGCTGAAAACTGGAAATGGCCCAAATGTCCATCCGCAGGTTAATCCAGGTGACTGGATTAACTAACTCTGCTGTATCCACACAATGCACGATTAGTCACAAATCAAAATGCTGATTAATATAATACCATGGATAAATCTCAAAATAACTTTGACTAGTGAAAGAAGCAAGACAAATAATAAAAGAAGTACATATAATAATCATATGATTTTAAGAAATGAAATCAGTTCTATAGAAAAATAGCTATAGCAAGCATATCAGTGGTTGCACAGGGCTGGCAAGGATTAGAAGAGGTTAGAAAGGAATATGAAGAAACCTTTGAAGGTGACAAGTACATTCAGTATGCTGTTTGTGATGACAGCATCATGGATATGAGTACATGCAAAACTTACCAAATTGTACTCTTTAAACATGTGTGGTTTAAATTACATAGGTAAATATGTCAATTATACACCATAAAGGTCTTTAAAAAAATAGACAAAAATAAACTAGCCGTAAATCATTGAATCTTTTTGTTTTCTCAGGACCTATATGTATGGTGTAAAGAGGCAAATAATTAAAGATATTTTGTTGTTGTCATCATTATTTGCATTGTTAAAAAAAAGAAAACATCTTTCACACATATTGAATACAATTTGGACCCATATACAGAAAAGTGCCTCCATCTCTTTTCTGGTTTATACTTTAGTCTGAGGCACAGAACAAACAGAACAGAGAGAACATGAAAATGGTTAAAATCATTCAAGAGGAAACATAATCTAACAGCAAGAGAGTGAGAAAACTTAATCTTGGTTGTCTGTGCCCCTTAGCAAGAAAGTAATCCATGTGACCATGTGTGCAGGGTTACCTGCCGGCCAGATGCCAGTTTCTTTTGTACATGTGTAACTCTGGAGAGATTACTTGCTACTAATACTCTCCATCAATGCTATTAATAAAAAGTACATTGTCATTACCATACAATATCTACTACCTGGGGCTGCTGAGAGGCTAATTAAGTAATTTGTGCAAATTACTTTTAGATGTCTCAAGGAATAGAATTTTATGGATGTCAATTATTGTTTTGAGGTATTTGTTTCTAATTGTTGTCTTTGAATCAATGAGTACTTCCATCTGAATGTAATATGTTGACTGTTTTCCCTAAGTTTATAATGTGTTGATAATTTTCCCCATTTACATTCTCAGAGATGTAAAAATTTGTTCAAATTAATTATGCACATAGAATTTTTTCAAGCAAGTAAATGAAAATTGCATTAATATAAATTTAAAAATAATTCAATATGAAAACAAATCCTGACATGATTCTACTTCAAAATAATTATAGAACGTAAGTACATTTTAATGAAAATAGTAAGGATACACAGAATTTTTGCATGCCATTAATTATGAAATAAACTGTTCTTCAAAAATCAAAATAATTTTAGCAATAATCTTATTTTGAAACTTTTTTTGAGAAGGCATACCAATGATGCAACAGCTAGACAAAGAATAAATATATGCATGATTGATACAAAGATTCACAGATGTAGGATTTAACTTAGAAGCTGGTCATTCAATATAATAAGCTGAGTTTTTTTAGCATTTACGAAACAAAGATGTAGTATGAACTGCATAAAGGGGTTTCAGAACTATCTTTTTATTATGGCTGGGAAAATTATGGAAATTTCCTCATACTTTAATGAAATTAGAAAATGAAAATGACTAAGGCAGACCAATTATGAGTCAATAAATGTCTGAACATAGCTTTAAAATAATAATTTCTGCTTTTAATTTAGAAAATGGTAGAGGATATATTCCTTGAAACAATCAATAAATTAGTTTTCCACTGTAATTACATTTTAGATTTGGGTATGTTTAAAGATAAATTCCAAGTATTTCAATGTTGGGTTTGTAATTCATATAGGGATTTATATCTGACTTGTGGACAGAAAAGATATATCAACATATTTAATAAGCATATTTATCCATAGGTATAGCTTTCATGTTATATTACTTTATATTATCATATATTATATTAATTTATTCTTCTCCTTTTCTACTTATATATCTTAATTTTTTACCTAGGTTTATATAGATTTATAGTAACAGCTTCAAGCTGAATATATTTAAAACTATAAGTGTGCTATGCATTTCCCATAAACCAGAATACATAAAAGTTTAAACATTTATATTAATTATATTTCACACTGTATTTTAAATATATAACAAACTAAAAAGCAAGAACATGCATTAATGACTTACGAATGATTGTAATAGTTTACCTTCTATGGATAAATATGAATGAACATTGATTAAAATATTTAGTTTACATCCTAAATCCAACTAACTGTCACTCTTAGAAGATATCTTTTTTTGTGTGAGATTATAAAAACTGTGTGAGAGAACAAATTTATATATATCCTAAAGTTCCTATAATAAGCATTCAAATAATACTAGTAACAAAAAATAATAGAAGAATACTGGATTATAAATCTCAAATATCCTTAATTACAGCCATGTAAATTGACTGATATATCTACAGACTTACATTTTGTGACTTTAATTTGCAAAAGAAGCAATGTAAATAGTAGAAAAACATCGGGTAAATGTTAGGCTCTCTCTCTGAGTTTAATAGCAACTGGCAAGTGACTTGGCAAATCGCTTAATCTCTCTAAAGTCAATTCCTTCAACTGTAAAATGAATGACTGTACTAAATGAACTTTACACTTCCATCTCTGTGATTTTCTGTGTCTCTGAAAAATACTTCTAAACAGTAGGATGTAAAAAGCTATAATGAACTGCTAAACCTGAGTTTCCTATTTATTTGGTAATATATTAATTTCCCAGAAAATTGCAAATTCATTGGTACATTCTACTATGCTTATTAACAGGATTTCCAGGGTTAAAATATCCTAAAATGATATATGTAGCATATGTATCTCTCTGTAGCTTGAAATGTTTCTCTCAGCCTCACCATCTGACTCACTGTTGCAAATAATTAAATGTCTCAACTTGTCAAAGGTAATTTGTGCATAGTAAGATGTGGCTTAGTGTTCAGGGTCCTGAAGAGGGAAGTCTAAACGGGTTGGAAATTGGATTGCACTGTTAAAAATATGAGGAAACTATAGTCTTAGACTGTATACATTTAAAGCTTTCTCAATAAAAGGAATCTATCTCTCGTTTGAATTTTACTATACTATGCTATAGCTATGAGGATGCACAAGTTATTATCCTGTTCTCTTAGGAAAATAATGTGTACTGTTTTCACATTTTCTGTTACAATATTGATCTTTCATGTTATTTGATTGAAAACATTATTGATCTTTCATGTTATATGATTAAAAGCAAGGTTTAGAGAATGTTTTAATTAAGGGTTCAGCCAGTTTAATTTCTTAGAATTAAAATTCTACAGTTCACACTAAACAACAAGTTTGATTAATAATTAGCATTATATTACATGCTGAGATGCAAATATAGTATATACAAAAAATTTAAACACTTTTAGATATAAACATGCCCGAATGTAAATATGGGGATATTGCCATTAAAAAATTGATAGCGTTGGTTTGCAATAGGTCAAATAAGTGAATTATTGAAAATTGGAAACATTCTATATTATTTTCAATTTTCAAATCTTCCATGTAAATTTAGAAAATCTTACTATCTCATTTATTAATTGAGTTATATTGTGCTTTTCATTTTTTTCTTACTGTAAATAATAAAACTTTATTATTTTGTGCACATGCTAAAATTATACAATTATTGCTTCAGATTAGTGAAAAAATAGATTTTATTAAAATAGCTTAATCATATTAATATGAGCATTCTATTGCATTTCACCAAAGGAGAATATCATTAATTTTCCCTGAAAATCAAAACACCAATACAAAATCGATTTTAGGAGAACAGAATTTTTAAGGGAAATGATTTTATATTTGACCACTCTGAGCATAGAAACTTGGCATTTTAGAATCCAAGAGTTTTCATTCATTTCAGCTTTCAAAAAATGGGTGTTCTATGACTCATGGCTTCAGTAATGTTACAAATGATTGATGATTAAGAATTAAACTACACATTGAGATCTAGGACTGTGAATAGATCCACTTCTTATCTTCTGCATCCCTGGCAATATGTTAATCATATTATGGATATAATTTGTAATCTTCCCAACCTTCCAATTAGGTATTTTTCTTCATTTCGTTTGAAAGTAATTAAATAACCTATCTTAAATTGCGCAATTAATGGTCGACCCATGAATTGTACAATTTGGATAATTATATGGTATGTGAATGTATATATGTATAATGTGTATAATATAGCTCAATAAAATTGCATTAAAAAGCAATATTACCTACAATTACAAAAACTCTTCTTTTTACCTTACTATATGTACCAATATAAAATAACTAAAAATAAATTATCATCTTACTAGGACAGTTTTGCTTTTCTCCTGCTGTCTTAGGGAAATATCAATAGATCCTACTTATAATATCCAAAATATTCTGGATGATAAAATTGTATGGTCAATCTAAATATAAATGAGTTTCTACTTTAACAACTAGTCCTTCTTCAAAAGAAAGTTGTGAAAAATGTACATTAGTTTTTTATAGTCTCTATTCTGGTAATGTTCGGTTTCTTTTCTGTGGTTCCTTGTCTGTTCTTTTCGCATTATATCTGTCAAAGAATGCCAGTCCATTTTATCAGGAAACATTACTGAACTCATAGTTGTTTATTATCCTGTTCAATGCATAGTTCTTTAAGTACCAAATTGTCCTTTAATTTCTAGGAAAGTCCTGGCAAATTGCAAGCTGCCTACTTTGTTTTTTGAAGAGTTAGGATAAAATTTAGCTCTTTTTCATCATGCAGCCCCTTTTATGATTGCTATGGTTATTTAGTTATAGCTTCTTGATTATGCTCTCTCATGGATCTGGCTGGGTCACTATTCAACACGTTGAGGGGATGGGAGGTCTTAAATTTTTTCTTACAGTGGCATTTGAAAAATGGATCTTTCATTTCAGAGTGCCATAACAGTTCCTGAAAAAGACCATGAACCATTGCCAGTCTCAGCAGCAAAGAAGTAATACTGATTAATCACTCGGTGACCTGCACGGAGCAGGTTATTACACGTAAACATCCATTTCTTGGAAGGAGCACTGTGGAGGTGAGTTTTCTAGACTTCTGGCCTTGAACAAAATTTATTTCTCCACATTTTTTCTTAAAATGCTTAAGACTCACTATTCCTCTACCTAAAGGGATACGGAAAATATAGAGCTTGAAGAATAGATTGTGAGAAAGACCGATGTTGATATTACTCCACTTATTAGGAATGTGAACTTGAGTATGTCACTTAACCACCTTATGTTTCTTAGTTCTTACCTCTGTGTAAAGATTTTAATACATGATGTATAGTGTTTCCTTAGGGAAGATATGAATTGAGGGCAATAGACTTTTAAGTCTAAAATCAAGGTCATAGTCCTTTCTCAAAAAGTTTAACTACTATGGTACGATTATTAAAGCATCCAGTTTTGAACTTCAAGTTTGCAACTCACCAGGACTGCAAACTTGAATAAATCACAACATGATATCAATAAACCCCCCAAATAGTCTCTAATGCAGGGTGTAAATAAAAGCTAATTCATTTTGTTACATGTGAAAACATTTTTAACATTTAAATTTGTCTTTAGTATTATATTTGAGAGGTTTCCAGTACATACATATTTTCCCCTTTTCCTTGAAAATAGATTATCAAATAAGTCTCAGATAAAGTAATGGCATAAACAAAACTCAAACACATTATCCTTCTTGTTATTGGACTGGTAGAATGCATTATATGGAAAAAATAAAGTTTTAAAGATTTATTCATAAAGAACAAATATATATAATACTTTGCCCACAATGGTTAAGATAAGATTTCTGTAACTATTTAGAAAGATTTGTGGTTTCTAAATTTCTAGGTTCCTCAGGTGGAAAAATATTTACAACTTTCAGCATCCCTTATGAATACATATTTGGTCATTAAAAAGAATAAGGTGAAATGTTCAAAACATAAAATCAATGACATTTCAAACCTACTATTTTAGGACTAACATATTATTGTGGAAAAGTTTTGTTTATCATAGTTAATGCTTTAGAAATTTTTAGATACTTCAATAAGTTAATGTAAATGTTTTTGCTCTAAAGTACATTGTTTTATGGCAATTACTACTCTGATCGTAGTAGTTAAAATTTATGATCCCCTTATCAATATTACCATTATGTTTCCAAATACACAGAATTGTTTACATGTTTGGAAGGTAATCAAAAAATTTCTTTAAAGATGTTGGTCTGAGTAAAAAGTTTTCACCCTTTGTATTCATTATGTAATCTTCACCCACCCATGACATTCACAAAGAGGTCCATATCTTTATTCTAAGTACAATTAAGCCTCCATCCTTTTTAACATATTAAGAACAAATACGTCTATTCAGTTTTCATTTTAATGCACATTTTAATTTCCCCTTCCTTTTTCTTTTCTAATTTTGCCAAACGGACATTCTCTTTATATGTAAGAGAAGAAAAGTTCCTGTTGGCTCAGGGAAAAACATAGTTATTTTGATGTTTTATTTCCACAGAATATGTTTTTTTTGTAAAAACTTAAATTCTTTTGGACTCACAAGTTGGTTCACTATACTCTCTACAGCTCTTCAGTGTATTTCAGACAGTCCAGCTTCTTATTGTTTGGTAACATTCAAGGATAATTAACATTATGAGAAACATATCAGGTAATTTGCATGAAAACTGTATTTCTATTGGAAATAGAAACAAGAACCTACTTCACGGTGATATTCCATCATTCACTGACATGACTGAATAATTATAGGTGAGTTCAAGGAAATAAATAATGGTGAACTTGTCTTTGCAGAATAAGATGAAAATTAGTAGAGGAGCCTAGATTTCACAGTTAGACATTGCTTGAGCAGCTACAAACCTTACACTGGATTTCATTGCTTGTGCTCTTTGATGAAGAAAGGGATAAAGTTGAAATAATGAACCACTCTCCTAAGAAAGCCAGAGTACTACTTTGGAAACTTAGCAACTCTTATGGAAGTGTTTATAAGAAGGCATCCAGATGAACAGAGAAGAATAACTGAAGGAGTGGACAGAGGCAAATAGCAGCAGTATTGTCAGAAAAATAATAGTATTTTCAGTGTAGCAGAATACCCTTCCACATACCATCATCCCAGTCCCTGTTCTCTGAAGTTTATAGTTAAAATCCCTATGGCAGAAAAGAATGAATTCCAATGATTAAAAAAAAAGAAAAGAAAACCATAGAGCATTGATATTTTGAGAAGTGGTCTCTATTGGTACAATTCTACCCACCAGCAGGTGAAATTTGGGTCATACCAATCTAATGTATTAGCCATCTCTATTGATGAATTAAGGAACCTCACATTTATTGAGTTCTTAGAATCTGTGCCATGGACTCTTTGAAGAATTTATCACTAAATTTTTATGATTTTATCCTCATCCAAACTAAAGGCAAGTAAAACTGCTATCACTTTTCAGATGAAGAGCTGTCTTTTCTTGTGTCACACAATTCATGATATGTAGAACCAGTGGATGTAAAACTAAAGTACAAAATTCCCCAATATTTTACATATTCTCATGACATACTTTATCATGAAACAATTCCTTATCAAGTGTAAAAATGCATTACTTAAATACCAGAAGAAAAATACAAGGTTTGTTTCCAAGCATAAAGTATTATTCTGAGGAGCTTTGGGCCAGAAGCCAAGTACAAGAGGAAATAATGTTAAAAGTGGTAGAGAAAGAGAGTATCTACTGTATTTTAACATTCATCTTTATTAATTTAATCCTGAATATGCACTCATAGTATTTATGGACCAGAGATGTGTTTCTTATTAAGTACCCCACAATAAATAATAAGCATATCCTCCCTCTCACATGCCAGTGTACATACTCCTAGGACAATCCAATGAGAGCCAGATTAATTATCCTATGTGAGTAACTGGTCACACCACAGGTAAGGATGAGTTAAAAATGACCCGTTTCTGCTTATAAGGAGAAGGAAACAACTGTACCCCTCATTCCTGAAAGGATCTCTTTCGAAATGCAATGGGCATAAATCCTAATTCCACCCTTTTGTTTATATAAGTAAATCTCTCTGGGAGTCGGCTGGCCCTGCAAACTTGGGTTTAATCACCTAGAGCTGTCTCCAAGTTGTGGGACTCATTCCTCCTTGAAATGTAAAGACCTGAGGTATATATATATATATATATATATACACATATTATATGTATATATAATTCCTGAACAAACCTGGGTGCCTATCCTGGGATGTAAGCATTTGGTAAGCATTTGGGGAGATAAGAGAAGTTTTAGACAAGTGAATATACGTGTAATTCCTGTGGTACTTGAAAATGTAGAAGTGAAAAATATTTTTTAACTTCATGGCATACATATTTCTAGGGCTCAGGAACCTAGAAATCTTGCAGAAACACTGAGAAATACAGGGAAATTTTGTTTCCCTAGTATCATAACTAGTTTCAGAAAAGAGCAAGGAACAAACATATGGCAAAGCACTGTTGACTATAAGATGTAGGGAAACTTTAATTAGCATGACATTTTCTGCTCCTCTTAACAATTACTGCAAATTATATTCTTATCTGCTAGACTGGATTTTGTCCGGATTAACTTCGGCAGGTAAAAAATATGTACTTCCCCTTATTCAATATACAATGAGCACAAAACTAGAGGGACCATTCCCTTTACTCCTCAGTTTAGAGATACAAATAAATTGCCCCAGTTTATCTTCTGTTTATACATACTCAATGTAACTAGTTCAAGGTAACTAGAGCAATCATCTAAAATGTACAGTGTGTGAAGTTCCAGTTCTTGGAGGGATCTCAGTAATTCAGGAATGCCATTCCTATAAAAAACCATAAAGTGAAATGTGTTGAGAAGGTGGCAGATTACCTGAGTAAATCGAACCAGAATGAAGTATGAAAATTACTGCCATGATACCCTCTTCTGTGGGTCATATTCACTGCCAGGTCTGGATCTCCGGATCATCTAAATGTATTGGTTCAGGCATCTCCCACATCACAGGTCCAGAGTTCTGTGCCCTTGCTCTTATGTGCCACCTTTTAGGAGTACGATGGCTTCTTTTCTAGAGCTTTGTACATTGTAAAAATACCACCATGGAACCTAGGTGTAAGATAAATGAGTCGACTGTATTTCATTCAAATCAAATCTGATTCAGTACATGCATATCAGAGTCTAGAAAAAATCCAATATGAGGTATTTTCTGCGAGAATCATAACCTAGGGTTTTGACAAAAGTAATTTCTTTGTGCCTCCTGGATCTCACAAAATTGTTCAAATTATAAAATGAATTTACATTATGAATTGGAACTTTAACTTCATTTCCTTTAAAATGGGGAAAATACTGATTTTATCAGGAAGCTCTTTTAGAGCTTTTTTAAAAAACTTCATCACTGTCCCCTTCTTCTCCTAGCCAAAAGCTGCCTACATTCAATTTGCCTTTGAACTGTAAGAAATTCTTCAGGATCTTTTCTAATTCTTCATAAACTAGCAGTACGCCCCAAATTAACACTGACTTTTAGGAATTGCTCATCTCTCTGTGGCAGTTAGCTAAACTAGAAATGATTAGTCATATCAATTGAGTTTATGTGCAGGGATTGAAATTAATCATTCATAAGTGAAATTCTGTATGAGTATATCTAACATTACTGGTTTTGTTTTCATAATTTAACTAGTGAAAATTGCTGCTCAATTCTCCAGAAGCCGACAATGCTATAAAGATTATTGTGGTAAATGGATGTAACTTTGCTCAATCCAGGCCCCTCTAGTATAAGAGTAAATTTAATTACAGTAAAAATCCTTTACCCATCCTTTCCCTACCCAAATGATAATCAAAATCTTGATGCTTTCCCAAACTGGGAATATTAATGTAGGGTATCTGATATTTATTGCATCATTTAATATGATGGAATCCATTCAAATAAAGATTGTTCCTGTTTTGACTTCTACTTTCTATCTAAAAAACACAAAATATTTGGAAATTTAATAACATACCTCTAAATAATCCATAAATCAAATGGGGAATCAATAAAGAAAGAAATTTTTCATTTGGAATGATGGTGAAAATACAGCATTTCAAAATATGTGGGATATAGCTGCAGGAGCATTTCCAGGGCAAGTTATATAGTATTATATGATCAATTAGAGAAAAAATATGTTCCAAAATGAATGGTTTGGGTCCTCCCCTTAAAAACTTAAAAAAAAAGGGAACACATTAAACACACAGTAGGCAGAAGAAGAAAAATAATAAAGAAAAAGCAGAAATCAGTGAAATAGAAAACAGGAAAGCAATAGAGTAAATTAATAAAACCTAAAGAAGAGTATCTGAATATATATATATAATATATATATATTATATATATATAATAAGTTTTTCACTAATCTGTTAAAGAAAATAAGGGAGAAGACAAAAATTAACTGTATCAAAAGTGAAGGAAGAAATATCACTACCATATTACAGACATTTAAATGATGCTGTTGTAATTGTATGCCAGATATTTCAACAACTTAGATGAAATATGAAAACTATTTAAATGATTGTATCAACAAATAATAAATAGAAAATTCCCGAAGCCCTATTTTCTGGGGAAAAATATTTTTATTTCATAAGAAGCAACTTCACAACAAAGGAAATCTTAACATCTAAAAAAAAGATGAATTCCAGTCTTTAAACTCATAAATTAGAAGAACGCACACTTCCCAGCACATTTTATGAGACTCCTATAATTCTGATACTAAAAGTATATAGTCTATCACATAAAAGAAAATAAGAAAAAAGAAAAGAAAACTTCAGAAAAATAATGATTTATCAGGAGATATGCAAATGACCCAAATTCCTCGAGAGACAGAGACTCCCAAAACTCATACAAGGGGAAATAGATAATATGAATAGGTCTATATTCATTAAAGATATTTAACCAAATATTAGTGAATTTCCAAAGTAGAGTACACCAGGCGCAGATGGTTTCACTGGAATTTTGCCAATCATTTAAAGAATACATAATATAAATTCCTGAAAATCTCTTTCAGAATATAGAAGCAGATCGAAAATTCCTAACTCTTTCTATGGGGCCAGAATTACCATACTACCAAGAACTGGTAAAGACATTAAAAGAAAGGAACATACACAGACCAATCTCTCTCAAGAACATGCATGCAAATATTCTCAGCAAATATAGAAAATTAAATCCAACAATATATAAAACCATTATATCCCATGACTAAGCTGGATTCATTCCATCTATGCTGTTTCAACATTTCATCATTTCAACATTTGCGTTGTTCCAACATTCAAAGATCAATTAATGTAATTCAGCAGAACAATTAATGTAATTCAGCAGAACAAAAATAAAATCACATGAACATATCAATTGATGGAAAAAAGTGTATCACAAATCCAGCACCCATTCATGATACAAACTCTCAGCCATCTAAGATTAAAGAGGAACGTCTTTGATTTTATAGAAAATATCCCTAACACCTAGAGCTAACATCATGCTTACTAGTGAGAAAATGCTGCATTGTAAGTGCAAAAACTTACATGGCTTAAATGCTAAAATTAAGTATATATTAAAACCAACTATATCTACCTTCTAGGATTAATGCCAATAAAATAATTCAGTTTAAATAAGATAATGTATAGCCACTTTATTTTCTAATTGCTTTTAATTGGATTTAAATATATATATATATTAGACCATATTTCAGTTTACAGAAAAATTGTGAGGTTAGACAGGGAGCTCCCATGCAACCATACCTAGTTTACTCAATTATTAGTGAGATATATTTCTCAAAATTAATGAACAAATGTTGATACATTATTATTAACTAAATTCTATTCTTTACTCAGACTTCCTTCTTTTTTACTTAATGTTCTTTTTCCACACTGCAATTAATTTTCATGTTTTCTTAGGCTAATCTTGGCTGTGATGGTTTCTCAGACACTTTGTTTTTCTTGGCCTTGATGGTTTTAGGGAACACTGATAAAAAATGATTACTACTGATATTTAGCTCTTTGTTTTCTATGTTTTATGTGCTTTCTTCGCCTGCATTATTCCATCCCTACCATCTTTTCTTTCAAGTAGATAATTTCTGCTGTAACATTTTAATTCCCTTGTTGTTTATTTTCCAACATATTTAATTATTTTCTTAGTGATCGGTCTAGGGATTACAAGTCATGTGTTATTATATAATAATATAGTTTGGATTATTACAAAACTAATGTCAAAAATATTCATCAACTTTGCTCCTATATAGCTCTGCTCATCCAACTTTCTTCTGTTATTGTCACAAATTATATTTGCATATCTTGTGTGTCTATGAAATTACATTGGTAATTATTGTGTTATGAAGCTGTCTTATAAATCAGATAGGAAAAAATCTACAAACAAAATAAATGTATTTATACAATCATTTGTATTTATGTATTTTTCTTACCAGTGTTCTTTATTTCTTCATGTGGAGTCATGCAACCGTCTCGTGTCCTCACGTCTCAGCCTATACAGCTGAGTTTAATCTTTATTTTAGAATAAATATGAGAGTGACTAACTCTTTCTGTTTGGTTTAGATGAGAATAACTTGCTAGATATAGAATTCTTGATTGAAAGTGCTTTACCCCTGCCCCTTTTAGCACTTCGAATATGTCATTTCAGTGCTACTGACTTCCATAGTTTTTGATGATAAACCAGTTACTTATCTTTTTGAATAGCTTTAGTAGGTGATGAGTTGCTTCTCTCTTGCTGTTTCAAGATTCTCTCTGTCTTTGTCTTTTGACAGTTTGATTATAATATCTCTCAAATAGTGTAGATCTATTTGAGTTGATAATTTTTGGAGTTCTTTGAGCCTCTTGGTTATGTGGATTAATGTTTTTCATCAAATTTAGGAAGATTTTGCTCAGTAGTTCTTCAAATACCTTTTTTTTTTTAATTTTCTCTTTCTCCCTTCTAGGCTCTCCTTAGATATGTGCTGGAATGCTTGATGGTGTTAATATATGCACTTAATGCTATCATTTTCACTTTAAGTACTATGCCTGCTGTTGCAAAAATTTTGATAATGTTATTTCATTTAATTTAGTTCATACGTTTTCAATTTCTATTGAGACTTCTTTGAACCAGGTGTTATTTAGAAGTATATTGCTTCAATTCCAAGTGCTGGGGCTTTTCCACCTCTCTTACTGTTATTGATTTTTTATTTAATCCTATTGCACTATGAGAACATACTTCATATTATTTCTATTATTTTAAATGTGTTAAATTTTGTTTTATGCTTGATCATGTGGTCTATTTAGTGAATGTTCCAAGTAAGTTTGAGAAAAAAAAGTGTATTGTGTTATCATTTGACAGAGTATATTATCAATGTTAATTATATGATATTGATTGATTCAGATAATGCATATACTAATTGATTTTCTGGGTACATGAATTATCAATTTCTGAGTTGAATAGTGGATATGTCTATTTCTTCTTTACTTCTATTGTTTTTTTCTCTGTATTGTTATGACCTGTTGTTAGGTGCAAACACATAGAATGTAGTTTGTTTGCACAATTCCCTAATAGTTACATAATGGCCCTTTTATCCCTGATATTCTTCTTTATTCTGAAATCAACTTTGCTTCTTCTTGCATTTCATGTTATGAACTTTATATTGAAATATCTTCAAGCTCACAAGTTCTTTCTTCAGATGTTTCCAGTTTACTTATGAACACTTCAAAAGTATTTTTCATTTCTGTTATTTTTTATTATGAACGTTCTTCTGATTCTTTCTTAGAGTTGTACTTCTATCCTTACATTGCCCATTGTTCTTACGTTGTATACTTTTTCTGCTAGAGTTCTTCACACATTTATTTTTAAATTTCCTCTTTAATAATACCAATGTTATGTGTCATATCTCAGTCTTGCTCTAATGCCTGCTTTGCCTCTGATTTCCTTCCTTTTAGCATATCTTTTAATTTGTGTGGTTGAAACCTAGATGTATCCAGTTATAGGAAAAAGGTAAATAGGATTTCGGTATGAAGGCTTTATGTAATTCTGGGTAGCAATTGGGTTGTGCTAATATTTCCTGCAGTTTTAAATTCCAGAAGCTTCTTAGTTATCTAAAGTCTTTGGTTTGTCTTTCTTCTGATTTTGATCTTCTCTAAATTCTTTGCAGAGAGAATTAGCATTGTGAAACTCTTTCAGCTATATCCACTATTATTATACTGGAACCCTATTGGTGTCTTGTTAAAGTATGGGGGAAGGGAGGATTTTTCTAATCTTATGATTAAATTTCAATCTTTTAATGGATCTCTATTTGTGTTGTGGTCTTCACCAGTATCTTAACTCTCTCCCCTTGTTTAAATGAGGAAGGCTAGAAGGAGATATGCCCTTCCCACACACTGAAAAAGGCTATAGAAAAGTCTATAAGCCTATGTTGTGGAGAGCACTCTTGGAATATTTCACAATGATTACTCTTCTTTTTTCTTTGCCAGACCAACAAGGCAACGTTTCTTGGATTTTCACAGTGAGAATTTGATTTGATTTCTACTGTTAAACCCATAAAAGTGTGATGGCCCCTCTTAGACTGATGTCCTCAGGAGTTTTTCATTTATCCCAGTCCACAAGCAGGATCTTAAAATTCATAAAAAGTACGATTTAAGGTTTCCTACCTGTTTATGGCTCCAGGAGCTTCTGTTCCAGTTCAGCAGATCTTAACTGTGACTTCCCAGATTCACCTTGTTCTCCAGATTTGAGGTAACATCTGTGCAACCTGAGTTCTCAGATGTGTCCAAAACAATCAATAATTTTCAATTTGTTTAGTTCTTATTCTTGCAATAACATGAATGGTGAACTCTCAGTCTTTACATGTTGGAACTGAAATTGAAAATCTCAATTATGTTCAAATTTAATTTTCTACAATAGTATACATTTAGAAATTTTAATACACTGCTGAATGGATTCTTGGCGTGGAATAAAAATGGCCAATATACAATTCTAGGAGATTGACTCTAGAGACATCAGAAGGCAAGCAAAATATATATATATATATATATATATATATATATATATATATATCAAGTAAGATGGTTACATTCAAAGTGAATAAACCATGGGGAAAATGTCATCTAAGCAAAGTTAAAAAATAATTCAGTTTTGAAAGTAGTAGAGATGATGATTATGCCAAATTACTTCTTGAAATATTCACATGATTAAAAATAATTATTATTAGATTGATTCCAAAAGATAATTTGAAACCAATATATAATTGAATTATACTGAAATATTTAGATTAAACTATTACTGTGGTGGTAAAGGAGAAAAAAAATAGAGAACAGTGGAAAACCAATACGAACAAAAGCTTGGTTCAAATAAGGCTGAACAAGATGCCAACAAGTAGAAAAAAATAACCAAAATATATCATTTGCAAAGATTAACCTATTTTTGTATATTAATGCTTTCTCCCCTACATAAATCTTTAGTTTCTAGCAAAGGAGCTTACACAGATGTCTTATGCTTAGCGTTAAATCAATTAATTAGTTAACTATTCATTCATTAATTTAATTAATAGTAATAAAGTATTATAGGCTAGTATTATGTGATCAAGCACTATGAAATTCAGATCTACATTCTAGAAAGGATAGGTAAGATATTAAGTAGAGAATTTTAAATAGATAAATTCTTGGAGTCCTGCCTTGACTATTTAAAACACGATGTGCATGTAAATATGACATTGAGGTATGTGGATGGTCTAATATATTTTATAATTTGTTGGATATTTGGGGTAAAACAAGAGAAACAATAATTATGATGATAGAATTTGAGTACCTGGAGGAGCATTATCCTCCAGAAGTACATCTCATAATGAAAGCAGTGGGGAAGAACTGAAGATGTATAAACAAGAGATTTACATGAATAAATTCATGTTTAAATAAACATTTTACCTAGCAGTGTGAAAAACATAGTGGTTGGATGGTAGCAAGGCACAAACAGTTCTGGTTTAAAACTGTTGTAATAAATAAGATGATATACTTTGGGGGTGCATAATGACTCTTAGTGATTGAAGTAGATGTGGAGAATTGTGCCTAAATAGAAAAGACATTTTCTTTAGTCAAATATGTGGTATGCAATATTGTGGCTTGTCATGGTCAGGTTCATGTGTCAACTTGGCCAAGTGCTGGGACCTGTTTGTCTGGTTGGGCAAGTGCTGGCCTGTCTGTTGCAATGAGGACATTTCATAGAATTAAATCATGATCACGTCAGCTGCATCCACAGCTGATTCCATTTGTAATCAGCCAAAGGGGAGTGTCTTAATCTAATCACTGGAATGAGTGCTGCTTAATCTAATCACTGGAAGCCCTTTGAGGAGGATTCAGAAGAGACAGGCTCTCTTCCTGTTTCAGCTGACGAGCGTCTCCTGTGGAGTTCATCCAGACCCTCCATCGGAATCATAGGCTTCACAGCCTGCCCTGTGGATTTTGGACTCTGGGTTCCTGCAGTCATGTGAGACACTTTTATAAATTTTATATTTGTGAGTGTTCCCTGTTGATTCTGTTTCTCCAGAGAACCCCAATTAATACATGGCTGATACCTATATTTCTGTTATAATTGACCACTTCCAGATAAAGAATATAAAAAGAGGAACAGAGTTTTGAAGAGATTGTAGAGTCATCCTTTTACATAATTTATTTTCCCTGATTTCCACTCTTCTTCCGAAGCACTGAAACCCATCTTGTAATGTTGATTTGTCTGGGGAATGAAAAACATCTCAATGTTCTGTAATTGGTCTGAAGTGTAGGCACTAATGCATAACACCTGCCTTTCTGGGAGAAGAAACCTGATGAGCGAAGGACCTAGAACTTGAATGTTGAATCTTTCCTATGAAAATACTCTGGCTGGTATCCTTATCAGGTTTCAAACATGTCTGCACATATAGGAATCTACAGTTTGGGTTCAATCAAAGAGATGTTTCTCAAGTGTGAAATATTTATCACTTTTAGAAAACTTGAAATTTTTGGCATCAATTGAAAGTAAAGTCAAAGCTATTGTTTGATCCAGTCACGACTCTGATTATAGCTGCAGTGTATTGAGGAAAGCCCTCAGAATGTTTAGACTGAGATTACATATGTAGTACTTCATGCATAATGGCTTCACGAAATAATTTTATATCACTCTATTAAAACAGAATGAAAATTTGATCTTAAATGGTTTGACTTTTTAATGATAAAACACTGTAAATCAAATATCTTTTAGATTTTTTTATAGACTATGTACACAGTTAAGCCTTTATTAATCTGTCTTGGAATAATTACAAACACTCAGAAAAAGAAAAACCATTAAGTAAGGATTTGGACTGTTGTGTAATCCCTGATTTTCATTACCAGAATTTAGTTGTTGATATTTTCTTTGTAGCATGAAACTGTTTTGTTTAAGAAGCTTAATATCATTTTTTTTTGTATTCTCTATGGTGCAGTCACATTTCATTCTTTTTCCATGTGAATATCCCATTATTGCAGAACACTTTGTTGAATTTTTGTTTGGTTGGTTTATTGTTTGTTTGTTTGAATGATTGATTGTTTTGGGGGAAGTGCATGGGCCAGGAACTCAGCCTGGTCTCCCGCATGGTAGGTGAGAATTCTACCACAGAACTACCCCTGCATGCCCCTGTATAATGTGTTTTTAATTTTTTAAACAGCATTTATGCTGTAGGAAGGAGTTGTTGGCAAAATCATTAAAAAGTTGTTTATTAACTTGCCTCATCTTTTTGAAAATGCCCCAATATTCTCCACTTTCAGTGTTCTCAGAACTGTTGGCAAGCTGCAAGCCTTCTGTTAGAATTCTTAAAAACCTGTCCTGACTTTCTTAAAAGAATCCTACTAATTGAGAGCATCTTGATTTTATTTTCTATTTAGAAGAGTTTGGTTTTTCCAAAGCTTATAAATGTGCATACTTTGTATTCTCATTTTCGATATATGTTTGTAATTACATGGTACCTGATGCCACGTGTTTTGAAACTGGTAGGAAGGAAAACATGATGTTCACGATTCATTAACTCAGTTGTTATGATTGAGTCAGTTTTAGTGGTGAGAAACACCTTATAGCAATTAACTATACTAAACACAGGAAATAATAAAAAGTCTCACATGTACTGCAAAATCTCAATTGGGACAAGTGCCCTGAAATTCAAGGAACTTATATTTAAGGACTTATGTGACTTAAAATGAATTTCTCAAAAGAATTCTTAATGAAATAAAAATTAATCTGAGCAAAAAGGTAATGAGTGGAGAAGTGAAAGAAAAGATCTCTAAACAGAGGATGCTGGATTTGCAAAATCCTATGGAAGGAAGGAGCATCTAACAGCCCTGAAAGAAAGTCAATATGTCTTGAGTTCATTAGTAAGGGAGAGTAAAGTACAAGATGAGACAAGAGGGTAGGAAAAGTCAAAATTTTAACATGTTTGACAGTCATGATTGTTTTCTTAATCATATGAATAATGACTACATCAAACAAAGAAAAATAAAAATTTCTAGGAAGAGATCATTTTTACCCCATTACTGCAAATATATAAATATATCTGTATTAATAACATGGGAATCTATATGTATATCTAAGGAAAATTAATTTATAAATACTCCTGTTCCCTCCAGCTCAGACATTACAAATCTTTAGCAGTTTTATTAGTGGTTTTATCACTTTTACGTATCCTTAGGATAGAGTAAAACATCCAAATACTTATTTTGATAATAACAATTTTGGGTAGAAACAAGAGGAAACCGAAGAGAGTTTATGCTTCTAGTTTAGGAAATTAGTGAATATCTAAAATTATAAACATCATTTCACAGAAAGCCAGAGGAGTGATTATTTGTTTTCATTTCAAGGTAATAGAGTTGACTTTGAGAGACTGAAATACCTAAAGTTCAAAATAAATGACAGCATGATAATTGAAATAGGTAGATGTCTAATCAATGAACTACTTTGATCAAACTGGAGGGGGTGGTTTTGTATTGAGTAAAATTATCTGACTAGTCTAAAGAGAAGGAAAAATGTTTTTCTAATATTTGCAATGTAAGTAAAGTAGCAGTATTATTAACAGTTACCTGTTCAAGTAACAAGCATATGAATACATGACTTATGCGGCCTCTGTCACTTAATTCATTGTCAATTAGTGTTTTTGTAACATGCATTATGATAATAGATGCATTTTTCTGTCAAATAGCTCATTAAAATGAGAGCTATACTATATAAGAATAGATTACATAATGAAAAATATTGGACTACCCTTTCAAGGAGAAAAATCCATTTCCCTTATGTAAGTTTTCAAATATAAGAATCTGCTTCATGCCTGGAAAATCATGTCTTATTAAACATAAAGCTAGTTCTCAAAATCTGATGTAATTACAAGTCAGCAAGCAATTTAAATTTTTTTTCAAATAGTGATCCACTAAGAAAAATTTAATAATTCTATTGTGTGAATACTTAATTAATTTAGGTAAAAAAAATGCATGTATTTTTCAATTTTGAAGTTAATACAATTTACAGACTCTTCCTTAGTGGTTTTCACCTGAAGCCGGAATGATTTCTTTTCTCAATACTATTTATCACCTCTCTATAATGTACCATCAATCACCTTTACTCCTTATTCCAAGGTCAGTGTTTTCCTTTCCCTGACTTCTTCCCCTTAGCAGATAAGCAAAGTTAAAATTAACCTATGCTAAATCATCTCCCCAATTTCTCACCCAATGATTACATGATTTAAGATCTTTAAATGCCCTTTCTAAAGAACCTTTGTTTCCACTACCTTCCATCATATGTGCTGTATGTCTGCCAGATTGGCCAAGACGGGCTAGACTCTAGATGTATCCTAATATCTTTTTTTTTCCCTCTGACTTCATTGTCCTTTCCTTGGGGCCTATGATGCTTTTCCCCTTCTCTCCATCTTGGTTCATTACAATTTTTTTATTAATCAAATACCTCGCCAAATAGAAAATCATCAGTTAGGAATCACCACATATTTTCAGCAAGTATTAGTATCTGGCCTTCTTTAATCTCATATTTTGTCTCCTTGCTGCAAGGCATGGTCTTCATATTCTGTCTAGGGTTACAGTCATTTGTGTTTGATACACTAAATGGAAGAAATTCTGCTTTAATGATCTTTATGTGAACCTCACTGCCAAGTCAGAACCTTTCCTGTAATTGCTGTCTAGCAAGAACCTGACACTTGTAATTGTGTCAGTCGCGGGCCAGTTATGAGAGAACATTCAAGGATGATTCATTATGCTTTTCTGTAGCCAACTGTTCTTGGAACTTGTCTTAAGCCAAATGTTCTTGGATTCTAATATTAAAATGAAAGATAGAGTCTTGTTTTCAATCTGAGAAACCAAGAAACTGACTTTCCGATGTCAACAGTCTTAGTAGGTCATTTACTTTAAAATATGCACGTGTTATTTAATTGAACAAAGTTAAAAATACTAATATTTTCTATTTATAGTCATTGCTATATTGACATATGTATTGACATGAAATAATTGTTTATGACACCTCAATGTATTTTCTTTCCTGTTGAGTTTCCAATGGTTCATTTGCTTCTTTTGAAAATATCTCTGACCATTAATATAGGATATGTAAAAGAAAACTTATATGGATTTCCGTGTAAATATCTGTGTTATCTGAGTACAAATGCTCATGAGGTATGTTTCTGGACTAAAAATATTTGTGGACCAGCCTCATTTTTCAAGAACATTGCAAATTACTACTTGGCATATTATTTAAGGACCCGTTATGTTTTTTCTATTTTCCTTAACTGGTTTTTGTATATTTGGTTTATGTAGCTTAAGATAATTTATTTTGAATTTTATTCCTAATTAAATCTTAATTTATGAGTAACATATGATCTCATATTCATAAACTCAAGCAAACACCTTGTATCAAAAATATCATAATTTGATCAGAACACTTTGTTTTTTTTATTGTACAATTTGTTTTTCTTGAGTAACAGATAGAGACAACTTAGCATGGCAGATGGCGAGTGGGCGGACACCTAGTAGGCATAAACTGTTGTACAAAGCTTGAAGCCATGGAGAATGAGTCTGAATAAATTGGCAAGTCACTGGATAATCTGTATGCAAAGAAGCTAGTATGGAATCGAGTGCTTGAATTCAATAATAAAAAGATATTATTTCTTAACACAGGATGGTTTTTTGTTTAAGCAAAATGATCGGATCTGCACACTTTGCTATATAGATTGATATCAATTTATAATGAATAGTCAAAGAAATAAATATTCATCGTCAATTTTTCATGCATCCTCTTGTTAACAAGAGAAGCTTTATAAAAGGAAATGTTTATACAGAAAAGCTTTCAGAATGTCAAATGCTTTGCTATAACAGGAAAAATGCAGTCAGCAAAATTCATAAAGCAAATGTGTATATAGTTTTACGGATAATTTAATTAAAAGTAAAATAATTAAAAGTAAAAAATTAAAAGTAAAATAATCTAGCAATGTTGTTAAAATCTTGGTCTTTGGAAAAATTCTTCAGATTCATTAATTTTAATATTGATTTAATTAATTATTTTACTGTCTTGCCTTTAATACAGAACACAAAAAATTTATTTTAGTTATGCAGCTCAATTTGAAGTTACAATATTTTAATATTAATTCCAAGCACATGTTAAATGTTACCATAATATAAAATAGCACAATAAAATTTCAGATATTAAAATCTCTTCAAGCCAAGTAGGTACAGAAATGTATGATTATTAAGAGTACAGACTCTGTAAACCTAGGACCTTTGCTCTGATTTCTGTTTTATCACTACTTAATAATGCTGCAATGTTGGAAAAATTATTTAGCCTTTACAGTTGGTCTCAGATTCCTCATCTATAAAGTGAAGATGCTATCAGTACTTCACAAAATTATTGTGAGGATCATACACGCAAGTATGTGTAAAACATGTCCTGACAAAGGGTAATCATATAATATGCTAGTAACCATTTATCAATATTATTTTTAAACATTACTGAAAGATAAATATAGTGGTGCAAAATATAAATATAATGGTGTATATATGTGTATAAATAAATAAAAAATGATGAATAGGTGATATTACATGTTTAGATGATAAATAGTAATATCTAGGTTAGCATAGCTATGGATGTAAATGATTTCTGTATTTTTCTATATCTTGCTCAATATAGAAGAAATTCTAAATGGATATTGAGCCTATGAAGGGCCTATTTGCAAACAGAGTCATTGTAAAAGTGATGACTTGGCATTTAGAAAACATTCACATTACTTTTTTTTTTATTTTACAAAAGTAGTTTTTATTAAGATATATGCATATACCATACAATCCATCCAAAGTGACCAATCAATGTCTTTTACCAGCTTCAGAGTTTTGCATTCATCACCACACTCAATCTTAGAATGTTTTCATTACTCTAAAAAGAAAAAAAAAAAAAATACAACTTAACAGTCACCTCTCAAACCCTCTAAACTTTTCCAATCCTACATAACCATTGACCTATTTCTGTTTCTTTGGATTTGTTTGTATTTACATTTTATATAAATGAAATCCTACAAAATATGTAGTGTTTTTTGTCTGATTTCTTTCGCTTATAATAATGTTTTGACTTATCATATTGTTTTTTTTTAATTAGAGAAGTTTACAGGTTTACAGATAAGCAATGTAAAAAATACAGTGAGCCCATATACCAATGATTCTATTGCTGACAATTTGAATCAGTGTGGTACATTTGTTATGACTGAAGAAAGAATATTAAAATGGCATTATTAACTTCCATTCATAGTTTACATTATGTGCACTTTTCCCATATACCACTCTATTATAAAACCTCGTGTTAGTGGTGTACATTTGTTATAATTAATGACAAAACATTCTTATGCTTGTACTATTAATCCTGGTCCATCGTCCACAACAGGATTTACCGTGTTATTCAGTCCCATGTTTTATCTTCTAAATTTCATTCTAATAGCTGAGGAAGGTTAGAGGGATTGAGAGGTAACTGCAAAAGAGTAAACGGTTTTCTTTTTGAAGTAATGAAAACATTCTAAAATTGATTTTGGCAATGAATACACAACTCTGTGAATATAGTAAAGGCCATTAATCATACACATTGGATGGATTGCTTGGCATGTGCATATATCTCAGCAACCCTAAACTTCTACTTAACTCCACAATCATGGACAAAATACGGTGCAGTTAAACTACACTCACTAATGTGCTACAATTACCACCACCCATTTTCAAACCCTTATAATCCAATAGAAATTCTGTACAAAGTAAGCATCAACTGTCCTTTCTCTATCCCTTGGTAACCTATGTATGCTCTAGGTTCTAAATTTATTAATTTACTTTGATAATTAGTTCATATCTGTGAAATCCAACAATATTTATTCTTTTGTGTCTCAGCATAAAATCCTCAGGCTTCATGGTGTCACATGTATGAGGACATCATTCCCTTTTACAACTAAATAATATTCTGTCATATGTCTACACCACATTTTGTTCATCCATTCATCGGTTGATGGACACTTGGTTTGTTTCCCTCTTTTGGAAATTGTGAATAATGCTGGCCTGCAAATATCTGTTGGAGTCCCTTATTTCAATTTTTCTGGGTATATACCTAATAGCAGGATTGCTGTGTCATATGGTAACTCTCTGTATGTCTTCTTGAGGAATTGCCGAACTGTCTTCCACAGTGGCTGAATCATTTTATATTCCCACCAGCAATGAATGAGTGTTCCTGTTTTTCTCTTCATCCTCTCAACACTTATAATTTTCTGCTTTTTTTAAAGCAGTATTATTCTAGTGGGTTTGAAATTATATCTCAATACATTATTTGTATTTCCCTAATAGCTAGTGACATTGAACATTTTTCCATGTGCTCTTTAGCCATTTCTATATCTTCTTTGGAGAAATGTCTACTCAAGTCTTTAGCCTATTTTTAAATTGGAATGTTGGTATTTTTATTGTTGAGTTGTAGGTTTTCTTTATATTAAACTCTTATCAGATATGTGGTTTCCAAGTATTTTCACCCATTGAGTAGGTTTTATTTTCACTTTTCTGACAAAGTCTTTTGATGCACAAGAGGTTTTCAATTGAGAGGTACCATTTATCTATTTTTTTCTTTTTTTGCCTGTACTTTGGGTTTAAAGTCTAAGAAACCGTTGCTTAACACAAAATCCTAAAGATGCTGCCCGATATTTTCCTCTAGGAGTTTTGTTATCGTGGCTATTTTATTTAGGTCTTTGAGCCATATTGAAATAAATTTTTGTATATGATATAAGATGGGGGTCCTCTTTCATTCTTTTGCATATAGTATATCCAGTTCTCCCAGCATCATTTGTTGAAGAGAGAATTGAAGAGAAAACAAGAAAGACTTGGCAGCCTTGCCAAAAATCAATTTCCCATAGATATAAGTGTCTATTTGTGAACTCTTACATTGCTATCTTAATGATGTCATACAGAAGCATTAAGGTTTGAAATCAACTTAATAAAAGTAGTTTAAGCCAAACAAAAATTTGAAATTGAAATTCAAGAGAAAACTTCTATGAGAATATTTGGGTAGAGGAATTCCATAGTTAATAAGTCAGCTTGTAGAAATACCAAAAAATGCATTGATTTTATATATGATATCTAAAGTAAATGTCATAGACTCAAAAGATATGCATTGAAAGTTATCTACTTGTTTCTATTATGGGCAATACAAAAGACTATATTCCTAGAAATAAAGCATGAGACAAATTTACCTAAAGTTGTTTCATATTTCCTCAAGGAAATGCAAGAAGACTAGTAGGTCTCAAACTAGAATACAATTCAATATAGAAATCTGTTGAATATTTATTTTTTTATGTCTAGTTTCTGTGTCCTGATAACATAGGCATAGCCTGAGAGTTAAATTTAAAAAGTGAGATAGAACAAATGGCAATATATATCAAGATTCCAAATGAAAGAATCATAGAGCAGGGAATTACTCAGGAAGGATGGTGAAGATGGTTGAAGATGATTGCCTCAAAATGAAATAGAGTAGGTAAAAAAAAAAAAAAAAAAAAAAAAAGCTATGTGTTTTGGTTTGCTAAACCTGCCAGAATGCAGTATACCAGAAATGGATCAGCTTTTATAGAGGGCATTTATTAAGTTACAAGTTTACAGTTCTAAGATCTTAAAAGCTTCAAGCTAAAGCATCCAGAGAAAGATACCTTGACTCTGAAGAAAGGCTGATGTCTGTCATATAAGAAGACATAGGGCTGGCATGAACTGGTCCTTGTTCCTGGTTCCATTGTCTTTAGCTTCTGATTCCAGTGGCTTTCCCTTTATGCATCTGTGGGTTAAGACTTACCTTCTCTGGGGCAAAACTCTGGGTTTCATCTCTTAACCTAGAATCTCATGGAATGACACATAGTGATGTCTGCTGGGCTCTGTCTCTTACCTAGGTTCTGTCAACCCTCTCATCTTCTGGCATCTCTTGCTACTTCTGCACTTCCAAACATCTGCATCTAAACTTTTTCTTAAATGTTTTCTTGTGTTGGCTGTTTTAAGGATTCCAATAAACCAATCAAGACCCAACTTGAGTGGGCAGTATCACATCTCCACCTAATCAAAAGGTCAAGCCCACAATTGGGTGTGTCACATCTTCCAGAAGTGACCTATCAAAAGGTCCCAAATGTGATATTGAATCAGGATTAGAAGAACAGTTTCTAACCAGAACACTGAAAAATATGTAAAGTTTCAGTTTTAGAATCACTGCACTGCCTCTTATGACTGTTGAACAATCCATGAAATTGATATATTTGTTCCTATCTTTACGTCAAGAAATTTGACATATAAAAAGTTCAAAGAATTTATCAAAGTATATACAGAAAATTCAAATGAAGACAGAATTGCTACCAAACTCTGTGTGCTTGCTATACTACTTGTATTAGTTAGGTACAAGTGTCAATTTGACAAGGTGGTGATGGTTTCCAGTTGTTCTGCTGCTGTGTGCTTTAATTCACAGCAAATGTGAATTGAATTGCATCTAAGGTTTGATTACATCTGCGTTTGGCTAAGGGAAATACCTTCCTCAGTAAGTGAGACTTAAAAGAAGTCAGAAGAGAGGAGCTCAGAGCCAGCTCACACACAGACATTTGGAGATGCAGATGGGAATCACCTGGGGAAAGTTGTCTGAACCCAGATGCCAAGAGAGAAGGCCAGCAGATGTCACTGTGTGCCTTGACATGTGACAGAAGAAGCCACAGGAAATCCAGTTCCATCTGAAGAACTGTATTTTTGGAACTGAATAAATTCCTTTTTTAAATGTCAGTCCATTTCTGGGGCATTGCATTCTGGCAGTCTTGGCAAACTAAAACACTACTTAAATAAATAGAAATTAATACCTGTGGATATGTCTGGGTATTGGTAAAATCCTCAGAAATAATGGATAAATTCCTTGAAGACCTATTAGTAACTCTCAACAACTGTATAATTATGTCCTAAAAACAAATGATGTGTTTTTCCTGTTTTAACTTAGTTATCTCTTCATTCACTAATAAAAGTATATATATATATACGTATATATGCTTAGTATTTGAAGCCATTTTTGAATGTTTTAGTGAAACTACTTTTAAGTGTTTAAGAAAATTTTATTGAAGAGAGAAAGCAAGAGGAAAAGGACAAAAATATTCAGTGATTTATAAAATTTATTGAAATCCTGATGAGCCAGGCATTTAAAATTTATCAACTAGAAGATACAACAACCTGATAAAGTAAATCTCTAATTTATTATATTAAATATATTAAACTAAAGCTTAGGATGCTAGGCATCCTATGAAAACATGTACAAAATGAAGAAGGCAGATTTAAGTGTCAAATTTAAATTACTTTTATTTTATAGTCTTTGGACATTCCACTGAAGGTCACCCATGAAAAATGTCATTCCACCAAAGTTGCATATTATAATAAAATATTTCTATACAAGAAAGGAGCATTACTTGACTGTATAACTCCTGCGTCCTTAATCTCAAGCAGTAATCAGTGTGGTTAGAATAAGCAATTGGAAGGAATAACCCAACAAATGATGATCACATGGGTGAAAGAGGAAGCAAGGAATGAAATGTGATTATGAGTGGTAATGGAAATAAAATTTATATATTCAGCAGATTTGAACCTCTAGACGTGCTGGGAAACAGGATAAGTTGAGTAGGCATTTGTATTCAACGTGGGAGAATCACTACTTCTATGATGCATGAAAGTACATTACACTCATCTTAGCTTTCAATACTCCAAAGTTATCAAGGATTAGAAAATAATCTTGTCTTGAACTCAACAACAATATTTAACCTAATAACCCACAAAGTTTTTTAGATATTGTATATGAATATTTCCTTTATAAGGCTATCAAAGTAATGGAATTCCTCTTTCCTTTGCAGTATTACCTTCTGTGATAACCAGCTAATTTTCACTATAATTGTCACAAATTTTAGTGCTTTCCTATGAGATTTCCCTTAGATTTTTATTCTTTTGTTTTGTACTATATATTGGATTGGATTGGATTGGATTGTCCTGCCCATATGAAAACTTTAATGTCCTTTTAATGGAAGATGTACTTATTTTTAAAATACACTGCTATTTATTTTATTTATTTTTATTATTTTATTATATTTTATATTATTATTTATTATTATTTATCTCTCACAAAGTTGAGATAGTACTTGCCTTTTAAAATTATGAATAATTTACAATATAAAGTCCAAAATTTGATAGAAATTTATATAACCATATTCCAATTATCCACAGTCAATCAGCAAATTTAAATTATTGAAGTATGTATTTTAGATATTTTTAAAATAGGCAGATATATCTAAAACCACATCTGCCCATTAAATTCTCTCAAGCCTAAGATGCAACTTTTCTTCTGAGGTATATTTCCATTTTTTTTTAATACTTCCACCATTAATTATAGAAATATTATAAAGTATGATTCTGATTCTCTGTGTTTTCCACACTTATATAAATCATATGGTTTGTCTATATATTTTTGGAGAACTTCCTTTAAATCTATGTATATGTTATACATTTTGTGAACCTATATCAATATCTTTATTTCTACCTATAACAATATTTAAAGGCCTAACTCTATATATTTTAATTAATTCTTACTGTCTTTAAAATGAAGTGAATAAACTGCAATAAATCTTAGTTAAAAATTCTAAGTTTTCCAACTGATGATAAGCATTCAAAAGTTTCCTTTTTTACTCTGTCAATTAGAATTAGAAATTGTTAGATACTTTATATAATTATGTATAATTACATATTGTTAGATTTGTATTCACATTTTAACAATATTTTTGTTCACTTTTATCTTTCACATTCTATGTTTTATTTCTGTCTCGAACTTCCTCCATTTTTAAAGGACATCCTGTAAAATTTTATTCAACAAGGACCTGTAATCAATGTTAATACTTTAGGTACTTTTGTCTGAAAATACATTATTTTAATATTCACTCAAGAAAGAATAATTTTGCTTGGTTTGGAATTAATTCCTTTAGAAAATATTTAATGAATATCAATCTGCAGCAGACATTTATTTAGATGTTCTGTTATATCAGCAATAAAACAGATCAAAATCTTTGTCCTTGCCATGCTATGTGCTAGTGGGAAGAGGATAAGAATAAAACAAATTGAGTTTTATATAATAGACAGAAAGATAGATATATAGATAACAGATGATAGATAGATGATAAAGATATTTAATAAAATGGTGAAAATGAAATAGCAAAAAGTAAAATGAAGAAAGGAGTATTTAAATTTAGGTGGTCAAATAATGAGGGAAAATCTCATTTAAAAAGGCTTGAATAAATGCTTGACAGATATGATGGACTAAACCAAGTAGCAAGAAGCATTGCTTGTGGAAACAATTTGATGGAATAGGTTGGATGACATTTGTGCCGATCTGAATCTGTGGTGGACCCCAGAAAAGCCATGCCCTTTGATCATCATTCAGTATTGCTGGGTGGGAGCATTTTGATTATTTCTATGAAGATGTGACCCACCCAATTGCGGGTGGTAACTTTTGATTAGATGATTTCCATGCAGGTGTGTCTCCACCCACTGAAGGTGGAGTTGCTTGCTGGAATCCTTTAAAAGAGGAAACATTTAGGAGACAGTCCTTTTTGGTAGAGCCACGTGAAAGCCAGCAGACACTGCCATGTTTGCCATGTGCCCTTCCAGCTGAGAGAGAAATGTTGAAAGTCATCGGCCTTCTTGAACGAAAGTATCTTTCCCCGATGCCTTAAATTGGACATTTCTATAGACTTGCTTTGATTGGGACATTTTCTTGGCCTTAGAACTGCAAACTAGCGACTTATTAAATTCCCCTTGTTAAAAGCCACTCCATTTCTGGTATATTGCATCCCGGAAGTTAGCAAACTAGAAAAATGTTGAATCAATAGGAAGTATGACTATGTAAATTAAGCACAGATTCAGAAGTGAAGGTGTTAGGAAACAAAATCATAGGAGTAATGGTGAGGCTAGATCATGTCAGGCCTTGTAAGCCATTAAAAACCATTAGGTTTTATCCCATGTGTGATAGTAAAGGACTAAAGTGTTTTGTGCAGAGCAGCAACATGTTTGGATAAACTTCAATAGAACCAATCTGCTATTGTTTTTAGAAGATACTAAAGCCAAAAAAGGAGGAAGAAAGATATACATTATCTAGTGTGAGATACAGGAATAGAACAGATTGATAATTGTGAAAGAGGAGAAAATTAATTATTGAAAATGAAGATAATTTTACCTTCTTTCTTATCTAAAAATAAGGAGGAAAGACAATTTAGCTCTATAAAGTTCTATTTTATTAGTTACTTCTATTTAGGTTTTATTTTATTTTGTCTTCTGAATCTGAAAAAAATGATGTTGCCATCACCTGTGTGTGTGGGTTTGAATCTGTTGTGGACCACAGAAAAGCCATATCCTTTAATTCTCATTCAGTATTGTTGGGTGGGATCCTTTTATTGTTTCTATGGAGACGTAACCCACCCAATTGTGGGTGGTAACTTTTGATTAGTTGGTTTCCATGTAGACACGTTTCTACCCATTCAAGGTGGGGTTGTTTACTGGAGCCCTTTCAGAGGGAACCTTTTGGGAACAAGCTTCAGAGCAGCCAGAGCACCAGAACCAACAGAGCCAACAGAATAGACAGAGCCCTGGGGAAGCCATTGAAGAGAAAGCTAGCAAATTTTGCCATGTGCCTTTCCAGCTGAGAAAGAGAGACCTTGAATGTCATCGGCCTTCTTGAACCAAGGAGTCTTTCCCTGGAAGCCTTAGATTGGATATTTTTTGTAGCCTTGCTTTAGTTTGAACATTTTCATGGCCTTAGAACTATAAACTTGCAATGTAATAACTTCCTCTTTTTTTTTTTAACTATTGCTTTTTTATTTATTTGATTTGTATGTATTTTTTTTTTTTTTTTAACGTGGGCAGGCACAGGGAATTGAACCCGGGTCCTCTAGCATGGCAGGCAAGCATCCTTGCCTGCTGAGCCACCATGGCCCGCCCAAATCAAGTACTTTTTTTTTTTTTTTTTTACATGGGCAGGCACCGGGAATCAAACCCCGGTCCTCAGGCATGGCAGGCAAGCACTCTTACCTGCTGAGCCACTGTGGCCCAAATTCCTCTTTTTAAAAGGTGTTCCAGTTCTGGTATATCACATTCCGGCAGCTTGCAAACCAGGACACTGTGATAGGGAAAGCTGTGGTTGAAACAGTACATGAAGAAAGATGTTAAGAAAAAATTAAGATGCTTTCAAGATATTAATCTGTGTCTTGTGGTCCTCAGTTTGTATAAAACATTTCCACATCGAAATTAATGCTTCCATATCCTATCACAAACTCTATGTTATGAGAAATCAGAAAGAGCAAATGTAAAACTAATTACAGATATTGAATAAAAATGAAGGTTGCTTGAAAATTGTAGTGTCCATTGCTAGACTCTATGTATTATAAAAATAAAATCATATATGTTCTAAGATCTTTATATTTCCCTTAATATATTTGTTTAAGAAAAAATTCAATCTGCAATTTCCCTAAAATATTCTAAATATAGTTTATATTCAGATTATTATTTATTTAGTTCTAAAGATCTAAAACCCATTAAAATAATAAAGCCTCAGAGAGGAAAAAATATATATAATACCATTCAAAAATGTGTCTGAAAAAAATTTAGCCACTAGATGAGTGCAGCAAATATTTTCTCAGATTCTCTTCTGTGACTCTCTATATAGATTTATTTTACCTGCCATACTAAACAAAAGATTTCAAGGTATATTCAACTCTGTGAAAATAACGAATATGGAAATGTTAGTCTGTGAGTCTACATGAGTTTTGAACTTGGATCTCTACAAATAAAATCCAAATTTGGGGGACTGTAAAGCTAATTATAGGCATACCTCAGAAATAGTGCATATTTGCTTCCAGTCCCCCACAACAAAGTGAATAGTGCAATATAGTGAATCACAAGATTTGTTTTTATTTCCCAGTGCATATAAAAGCTATGTTTACGCTATACTGTAGACTATTTGGTGCACAATATCATTACATCAGAGCTCCCGGGTGAACAAGAGCTATTCACTGTCAATGAGTAGTAATATTTCCAAATGAATCTTTTTTTTTTTCTGAGCAGTGGTTCTCTGCATAGGGCTTAAAATATTCAGTAGACCATGTTGTATACAGATAGATATACTGCCATCTAAGATTTATTGTTCCTCTTGTAAAGCACAACCATAGTAGATTCAGCGTAATTCTTAAGGTCCATAGGATTTTCAGACTGGCAAATGAGCATTTGCATCAACTTAAAGTCACCAGCTGCATTAACCCTTAATGAGTAGTGTCATTCTGTCCTCTGAAGCTTTGAAACCAGGCATTGACTTCTTCTCTATAGCTATGAAAGAAGATGGCATATTCTTCCAATAAAAAACTGTTTCATCTACAGTGAGAATCTGATGTTTAGGGTGGCCACCATCCTCCCCGAAATTCCTTAAATGACCTGAATAACTTCTTTCTGCTTCTAGATTGGCACTTTTGTGTCTTCTTGTACTTTGATGTTATGGAGCTGGCTTTTTTCCCTAAATCTCAGGTTTATGGTAAACTATAACTACTTACTGAAAGGTTTAGGAGGCAAAAGGGTGAGAAAGAAGAATGGCAGACTGGAAAATTTAAAGCCAGAGGGTTTATTTCTACGCTCCCAGGATGAGCTCACCAAATCCAAGACGGAGGGAGGTGAGTCAGTGCCTGGGTGATGGCCCTGGGCGGTTTTTAAGTAAGGAGGTCAAGTGAGGTCCGGAAGGGGCGGTTCTTTGGAAGTCAGGTGGTTGGGGAGGGCGGTTCATCAGTTCCAGAAGTCAGGTGTCCGGAAGGGGCAGTTCCAGAAGCCATATTGGGAGGAGCGACACAGCCTCCGCTGCTGCAGTTACAGTGCCCTTCCCCATTACCCCGACCTAACACTTACCTGAAAACTTTTCTTCTGCAGCTTCCTCAGTTCTCAATGACTTCACAGAATTTAAGAGAGTTAAGGGCTTGCTTTAGTTTAGGTCTTTGTTTAAGAGAATGTTGTGGCTGGTTTGACCTTCTTTTGAGACCACTAAAGCTTTCTCTATATGAGCAAGAAGTCTGGTCTGTTTTGCTTTCTTACTATTTGTGTGTGCCCTGCAGTTAAAACTTTTAATTTCTATCAGTAAAAGTTACTGCATTCCCAACTTGGCTAACTGTTTGGCACAAAATGTCCAGCGTTCCAGCTGTCTCAGCTTTTGATATGCCTTCCCCACTAAGTTTCATCATTTCTTGCTTTTGACTTAAGATAGATAACTGTAACACTTTCCTTTCATTTGTACAGTTGTTAATGGACAAATTTCAAGTTGTTGTGTCTCAAGAAATAGGGAAGCCCAAGGAGAGGAATACACCTGGGAGAATGGTTGGTTGGTGGAGCAGTCAGGACGCAGAGTATTCATCAATTAAGTTTGCCATCTTATATGGGCATGGTTCCCGGCTCCCCCAAGCAATTACAGTATTGACATAAAAAATCACATAGGTCGCAAATCACTATAGTAGATGTAATAATTATGAAAAAGTTTGAAATATAAGAATTAGAAAAAGTGACAAGAGCCACAAAGTGAGCACGTCATTGGAAAAACGGTACCAACAGACTTGCATTATGCAGAATTGCAACAAACTTTTGATTTGTAAAAAACACAACATCTATGAAACATAATAAAATAAATGCTACAAAATGTTCAGAGTGGCTGAGGCTTTTGTTTTTACTGGTCAAGACAATAAGTTAATGGGTACTCAAGGAGTGTGACAGTGTTGCTGAGAAGAAGCTGTGGGTGGGGAAGAAATTATGGGCAGCTCCATTGTAAATTATAAGCAATACAATATAACCATATAAAATAATCAGAAAATAATTTATTGTTTGGCATAAAAATATCCCTCATGTAATGTTATTTTCAGAAGTAGTATTTGTTATTAACTATTGTGTTTTATTTACTTAGTTTTGAATGTTTCCTGACTTATACTAGAACCCTGTTTAACAATGACATAAAAAATGCCATCTGGAGTCATGAATATTACAAATAATACTGCAGAAAAGTTGATTTATAATGTTGCTGAAAAATGAGAGCTAAAATCTTCAGCCATTTTTGAGTTAAATCAAGTGTAAAATAATTATAAGGTCTCCAAGTTCTTGTAGGAGTTTTTGCTATGAAATAACTTGAAGTGCAAAAGGTCTAAATTTGCAGACATTGCATGCACTTATTCCTCTCCAAGGAATTGTGTAAATTTAGAGCTAGAAAGTATAGCAATGTTGAACCAAATATTGATTTTCATAAATGTAAGAATAACAAAAGTCTAGTTTATAAATAATACTTTCAGATCTGATAGAATACTAACATGAAAATTATAAGTCTATCTTCTCCCTTTTGTAGTATTATAAACATTGAATTAAAGTCACTATTCTTAAAAAAATACTTCAGAAAGTTCTGATAAAATATGAACATACAACATGTTAGCTTTCATTATTGTTTGCAATTCCATTATACCATCACACCAAATTGTTAAAGTGCCTCTAAGTTTATCTGAATTATAAATTTTGAATTTTACCTTTAAAAAGACACAGATAATACTGATATATTGTGTAATGATTTTGTTAAGCTGCCTTTTCATTAGTTTTCAGTTTAACTTGTATTTGCAGAATACATATTTAATTAATGTGAACTTTATATTCAGTTTCGTATCTATTACCAACAGAAAACTTACTCTCACAATTGTACCCTCCATTTTTGGCATTATTAGAGTCTCCTTTTTCATTTAATTCTTCCTTTCTGCCTTCTAGTATTCATTGTTCTCAAATTATAATAGAATAGTAAAATGCAAATTATTCCATCTGATATATCTACATACTTCAAACATTCTTTTTTAGTTAACTGGTTTCTTTGACTTATAATCTCGGTTCAGTACCCTTCAAAAAAAAAGATGAATTAATTTAGGTTCAGATTTAATTCATTATTCAGATATCAAATACATTTATTTAGTACCTACTTTCACACTTACTGGGTAGAATATTTTCCTTGATGTCTGTATCAGGATTTTATTGCTCATTCATCTAATAAACAAATCTGCAAACATCTTCGGAAATTTGAAAGGATTTTGGCCCAGCAGAGTTGCACATTTAATTTCAAATTTTGAGGCATGTTAGCAAGGGTCTAGCTGTGAGGCAGAAGTCACAGAATAATTTGAACAGAGAAATAGTAACACAAACAATTAGTATCCATCTGGTGATTTAAGTTAATGAGAGATTGTAAGACAAAAGATCTCTAGAAATATGGGAAAAGTGCTATAGAGAGCAGTCACAGCCATTACAACTGAAATTTAGCACCTGTGGAAGAATGCCCCTGGCGCTGAGAGTCAGACTTGGTTGGATGAGGCGTTCCCTGCCTCAGGTGATGATAAGTGAAGACACTGTGGTACCATGTTGGTGGAATTGTTGGAAATCCTCCCTCTTAAAATTGATAGAATCCTTACTCTAGATGCCTGGGAAAGCTGTTCATGGAATGGTGTTTCATAAGATACAATGCACCACAATCATGCAACTCAGGGGTGGGACATTGAAGAAGCAATGAGACCTTTGAGAGCCTGGTGCTGGAGAAGTTGCAAACTCCTAGAAACAAGAGGTGCTCTTCTACAAAAATTCTTCTGTTGGCATGGTGTGGAAGCTGCTGGCCTCTAGATGATGCTGGCCACAGGGGACCGCAAAATCCAAACACTGGGGAAGCTGTGAGCACTGCTGGAGCCTTGTGCTGGAGAAAGCTTTAGCAAGTTGTGCAACTTGAATTTTAATTCTAATGTTACTTAACACCAGAGCGCATAGTAAAATCACTTTTTTTCTAAATTAAACAAACAGGAGATGATGTTCTTAGATTGTCTAAATCCATTTTTAATATATTTAGCCTGATGAAAGAAAAACACTTTGGCAACCAACTACAAGTACACAAAACTATTTTAAATATTTTGTATAAGTTAACATAAAAGAAATTTGGTAATGTATCAATAGTTGTCATCCCCATAAATTAAAAGCAAAAATTAAAACTTACTTTGTGAGCAAACTCACAACAAAGGCAGGACTAATAGAATGCTAAAGTAAGGAGAAACCAGCAATTACCAAAGACATTGCTAATGGTGGTTACATTGGTGTGAGGCTGTATGACTCCAGAAAAACCTGTTCTTAAGCCTAATCAAGCCTAATGTATCAACTATTGATACATTACCAAATTTCTTTTATGTTAACTTATACAAAATATTTCAAAATAGTTTTGTGTACTTGTAGTTGGTTGCCAAAGTGTTTTGCTTTCATAATAATGAAAGCTAACCCATTATAACTATGACTGATAAGGCTGTTTCAGTTAAGGTATGACCCACCTCGCTCAGAATGGGTCTTAATCCTCTTACTGGAGTCCTTTATAATTGGAGTGAATACAGAGAGAGAGTCTGAGAGGCAAAGAGACAATGAGATAGACAGAGAGAACAATGGAAGAAAGATGCTGAACTCATTACTGAATCCATTTCTGTGACCTATGATTCCTTGATTAATAGAATAACTATCGTCCAGCACACACAAGTACTCATGCACATGCACACACTAAAAAGATTGGCTTTTAAATACCTGGATAGAAAGCTGTTTCTTCATCATATGCAAAAGACTCCCTATTTTTAAATAGTGCAGATTATTGTGAGCACCTGCTATGATGAAAATCTACTCCATAAAGCACACTCTAATAAAAGAGAAACTGATAAAAGGGTGATTTTTTTACACAGAATATAATAAAAAGTACTGAAAAAAGACCAACGATAAATGAGGAATTTTATATTTATTCAATGGAATATTTTTGAATGTGTGAGAGTAATGGAGATATTTTATTAAAGAAAGGTCAATTTAAGTATTTGTGATTTCTCATCACTTTTTTTAATGCAGTATATTACAGAATAGATACAGCGATAATCTAGAAGAAAAAAATAAATCAAACACAGAGCAAGGACATGATGGGGAATTATCTTATTTGAAAGTAGATGAAATGGCATGCATATTTCCTCTCTATTCTCAAAAAGATACTTGAAAATAATAGAAAATCTCAATAGCAGTGGGGCACAAAAGATGTTGTCTTCAATGAACCAGAATTTTGAGGAATTTCTGGAAGACATGAAACAGATGGGAACAGATGGAGGGCAAAGCAGATCAGTGCAGAAATGCCAGTGATTCAAAGTATGCAAAAGGGGAAAACCTGGAGGAATAAAAGAGCAGGTTTTCTAAACTGAGCCCTGAAAACAATCAAAGCTCAGAACAGAAGGGGCTGGGAACAAGGCAAGTTGGATAAGAAGGCAGAAAATGAAGAGATTTAGATTCTGGGCTAGTGAGTCCCACATGAGGTGGCTGGTACAATCCCAGTTGCCAAATACTGTTTAAAAATTAACTGAGAAATATGGCATGGAAATCTGTCAATGCAAGCAGCAGAGACAAAGAGAAGAAGAGATTTACTAGAGCAGACATTTTGGTGGCATTAATAAAACTTGGAAGGAAACTAATGGGTTGGCATATTTGGAAAATATGCTAAATCATTCTGATATTTTCTTTCCTTTTGGGCTATGGAAACTAATATTCTAACTGGACACAAAATCCTAACAAATTCTCGAGTTTGGGAGATTGGGCAGTTTGGGGAACAGTCTGCGGGATCAAGTTCAGGATATCTGGAATCTCTTCCAATAACCAGTACTAAACAGCTGGCCATAGACTATACACACAGGCTTAATTTAATGTGAAAAGCAACTTAAAAAGAATCATGTCACCTAGGTAACTCCATAGCTAAGTTCCTGATTGAAAGTGCCCATCATCTGAGGGAAGGCAAGATCCAGTTAGACCAAAATCTTCATATCGAACCATCTCCCAATTAATCAACACATGTATTAAAATGCCCCTTCTGACAAAACCCTTGAATTTTGCTAGTTTGAGATTTGTGAACAGAACTGATAAATAAATGCTCTTTTTATAAATTTTTACTTGGGGGGTTGATGAAATATTTAAAACTTTGCGGTTTACTTATTTTCATTCTGGGAAGATTTGTTAATACGCTTTTAAAAAAAGCCAATGTAAAATCTTCATATATAGAATAACCCTGATAATGAGAATTAACTTATTCTTGCTACATAATATAAATCTGTTAGGTCTGCATTTCTGAGTTGACACTAAGAGTGATTAGAGGAAAAGAAAGCAAAATATTGACTCAAGGACCAGTTAAGGGTAGAATTGGTTTACTGAACATTCTGGTTATTTTGACATTATCCTCAAGAGTCTATGATTCACTTTTGTTTTCTGACTATAAATAGTTTTACAAAGATTAAAATAATGTCAGAATAGGTTCAGAATATGCATTAACCTTCCACTTGTTGATGCCACAAACATCCCAGAGAAACTTGCCAGGAAAATGAGAGGAGCCTGCATTAAAAACAAGGGTGGAGTATTAGCATACTAGATGTTTACTCTAACAGCCTCCTGTAGAACCACCATTCTTCCCTCCAGAGGGGCTGCCCCATCTACTTCCCTACGACAGTGAGTAGTTATGTTTCTCTCTCCACATTTTCCCTGGCAATTGTATCTTCCTGTTTATTTTTAAACAGATCTATTCACACACCATTCAATACACCATGCGTTTATAATCAATTGCTCCTAATATAATTTGTACATTCACCACTACTATTTATATGTGAGCACTTCCATTTCTTCTGCAAAGAAAGAAGAGGGAAATAAAAGGAGAAAGAACAATAAAAAGACTATCATACCCTTCCCTTATACCCCCCTCTTATTGGCACTTAGCTTTGGTAAATTGCCTTTGTTACAATTCATGAAAGAATATTACAATGTTACTGTTGACTGTAGACCCTAGTTTGCATTAATGGCATTTTTCCATATACCATCCCATTTTTAGCACCTTACAATGGAGACATACATTTGTTTTTCCTCATTAAAAACTTTCTTATATACGTACATTAATCATCATCATTGTCCACTCAATTTTTCACTGCTGCACAGTCCCAGTTTTTATCCCCTATCTTTCCTTCTGATGTCATATATTCCCCTAGCCTTCCACTTTCAACTGTACTAACACTCAAGTTTGTTCATTATACTTAGAATATTGTGCTACCATCGCACAGTATTGTGTAGTCATTACTGAATCTTTATAATCAATCCTGATGAACATTGTACACCCCTTCAGCATCAAATGTCCATTGTCTATCATATATCTGTCTTCTGTTAACCTTCATTCTCAATATGAACTATCAGATTTTACTCATTATACTTAGTTCACCACTAGTAGCGGGATTTCTAGATCATTTGGCAATTCTATACTTAGCTTCATGAAGAATCATGAAAATGCTTTCCAGAGCAGCTTCACCACTCCATATTCCCACCAATAGTACACAAGTATACTTGTTTCTACACATCCTTTCCAGCATTTGTAGCTATCTTCTTTTTATAATACCCATTAGAGTAGGTGTGAGTTGATGTCTCATTGTGGTTTTGATTTGCATTTCCCTAACAGCTAGTGAAGTTGAGCATATTTTCATATGCTTTTGAGACATTTGTATTTCCATTTTGGAAAAAGTATCTATCCAGGTCTTTTGCCCATCTTCACTAAGGTTGTTTACTTTTTTGCTGTTGAGTTATAGGATCTCTTTATATGTTCTGGATATTAAGTCCTTATCTGACCTATGGTTTCCAAATATTGTCTCCCATTGTGTAGGCTGCATTTGTACTTTCCTGACAGAGTTGTTAGATGCACAAAAGCATTCAATTTTGAGGATATCCCATTTATCTATTTCTTCTTTCATTGCCTGTGCTTTGGGTTTAAGGTATGGGGAACCACCTCCTACCACAAGATATTTAAGATATTTCCTTAAATTCTTTTTTAAAAGTTGCGTGGTCTTAGCTCTAATGTTTAGGCCTTTGATCTATTTTGAGTTAATTTTTATATAAAGTGTGTGTGCTGTTTTAAATGGATGTATGTCCCTTAGAAAAGCCATGTTTTAATCAAAATCCCATTTCATAACGGTAGAATAATCCCTATTCAATACTGTATGTTTGAAACTGTAATCAGATCATCTCCCTGGAGATGTGATTTAATCAAGACTGGTTGTTAAACTGGATTAGGTGATAACATGTCTCCACCCATTTGGGTGGGTCTTGATAAGTTTCTGGAGTCCTATGAAAGAGGAAACATTTTGGAGAATGAAGGAGACTCAGAGAGAGTAGAGCAGAACGGCTTAGCCATGAGAAGCAGAGTTCACCAGCCAACGACCTTTGGAGATGAAGAAGGAAAATCCCTCCCAGGGAACTTCATGAAACAGGAAGCCAGGAGAAGAAGCTAGCAGATGATGCCGTGTTTGCCATGTGCCCTTTCAGGTGAGAGAGGAACCCTGACTGTGTTCACCATGTGCCCTTCCACTTGAGAGAGAAACCGTGAACTTCATTTGCTTTCTTGAACCAAGGTATCTTTCCCTGGATGGCCTTTGATTGGACATTTCCACAGACTTGTTTTAATTGGGACATTTTCTCAGCCTTAGAACTGTAAACTAGAAACTTATTAAATTTCCCCTTTTAAAAGCCATTCTGTTTCTGGTATGTTGCATTCCAGGAGCTAGCAAACTAGAACAGTGTGAGATAGTTGTCATTTTTCTTTCTTTTAGATATAGATAACCAGTTCTTCAATCACCATTTGTTGAAGAGGCTTCTCTGTCCAGCTGAGTTAACCTGATCATCTTATCAAAAATCAATTGTCTATAGGTGAGATGGTCCATTTCTGTACAATCAATTCCATTCCATTGGTCAGTATATCTATACCATACTATTTTGAAAACTGTAGCTTTGTAATATGCTTTAAAGTCAGGAAGTGTGAGACAATCACACTTCATTTTTCTTTAACAAGACATTTTTAGCTATTTGAGGTAACTTGCCATTGATTATTGGTTTTCTATTTCTGAAAAGTAGTTGTGATTTTAGTTAATATTGCATTGAATCTACAAATTATTTGGGCAGAATTGGCATCTTAACTACATTTAGTCTTCCAATCCATAAACACAGTATGTCTTTCCACTTATTTAGGTCTTCCTTGATTTCTATTAGTAATGTTTTGTAGTTGTTCATAGGTATTTTATGTCTTTGATTAATTTATTCCTAAATATTTTATTCTTTCAGTTGCTATTATAAATTGAATTTTTTCCTTACTTTCCTCCTCAGATTTGTATGTCAAGCTTGCATCCTGCCACTTTGCTATACTCATTCATTAGCTCTATTAGCTTTGCTGTAGATTATTTAGGACTTTTCTGAATACAGAATCATGTCATCTGCAAACAGTGAAAGTTTTACTTTTTCTGTTTCAATTTGGATGCCTTTTTTTCTATTTCTTGCCTAATTGCTTTAGCAAGATATTCTGGCACAGTATTGAATAACAATGGTGACTGAGGGCATCCTTGTCTTGTTCTTGATCTTAGAGGCAGAGTTTTCAATCTTTCCTCTTTTGAGGATAATGTTAGCTGTAGGTTTTTCATATATTCCCTTTGTCATGTTAAGGGAGTTTCCTTCTATTTCTACTCTATGAAATGTTTCATCAAGAGAGGATGGTTGATTTACTCAAATGAATTCCCTGTATCAGTTGAGATGACCATGTACTTCTTCTCCTCTGATTTAGCGCTGTGGTATATTGCGTTAGTTGATTTTCTTGTGTTGAACCAGACTTGTATGTCTGGAATAAAACCAACTTGGTCATGGTGTTAATCCTTTCAATGTGCTGCTGGATTGGTCTGTAGTTTTCTTTACTTGTAGTATCTTTGTCTGACTTTGATACTGGGTGATGTTGGCTTTATTCAAAGTGTCAGGTAGCTTTCCCTCTGTTCCAGTTTGCTAAAGCTGCCGGAATGCGATATACCAGAAATGGATTGGTTTTAACTAAAGGGATTTCTTAAATTACAAAGTACAAGGCTAAGACTGTGGAAAATGTTCAAATTAAGGCACCAGCAAGAAGATAACTTCTTGGAGGAAATGCAACAAGCATCCAGGTTCTTCTGTCACAAGGGGTGCCAGTTTGAAATTATTATGAACCCCAGAAAAGCCATGTTTTAATCTCAATCCAATCTTGCGGGGTCAGACCTATTGTTTACAGTAGAAACATTTGATTGGATTTTTTTTCATGGGGATTTAACAACCAATTGCGGGCATGAATTTTTGATTAGATTATTCCATGAAGATGTGATACCCAGTTGTGGGTGTGACCTTTTTGTAAGGTGGAGATATGATTCTACCTATTTAAGGTGTGTCTTGATTATTTTACTGGAAACCTTTAAATAGGGAAACATTTTGGAGAAACCTCAGATGCAGACCCTTGAAGAACAGTTTCTTTAGAGCCAACAGAGATGTTTGGAGATGATTTGAGTGCTGACAGAATACAGATGCCTAGACAGGGATGTTTGGAACTAAGCAGATGCCACCATCTTGATCCATTGGTTGTTTACAAATGGGCTGTTTAACCTCCATATATTTGTGAATTTACCAGCCTTCCACTTATCGTTGATTTCCAACTTCATTCCATTGTGAGGCAAGAAAGTATTTTGAATAATTCCTATCTTCATTCCTAAGTAATTCCTAAAATTTATTGAGATTTGCTTTGTGACCCAAAATTTGATCTATACTGAAGAATGATCCATGAGCATTTGAGAAAAAATACATATCCTGCCCTTGTGTTGTGAAGTGTTCTATATACGCTTAAGTCTAGTTTATCATATTATTCAAGATGTCTGTACTTAGGATTCTCTCTATATATGTTCCTTCTATTGTATTTGTGCATTGAAGATTCCAACTGTTATTATAGAGGTATCTACTTCTCCCTTCAGTTTTGTCAGTGCTTGCCTCATGAATTTTGGGGCTCTCTGGTTTGGTGCATAAATATTATATTTATCCATGCATTTTGATTGGGAGGTTTAATCCATTAACATTAATGTTATTACTGTAAAGGCAATAGTTCCTTCTTGTCTTTTGGAATTCATATGCCAAATCTTATTTTTTCTCTCTTTTAACCCCTAATGATAATCTTCATTTCTACATGTTTTCCAAGTCTCTCCTGTCTTTTCCTATCTGTCTTCAGCACTCCCTTTAGAATTTCTTGTAAAACAGGTCTTTTGCAATAAACTCCCTCAGAGTCTATCTGTAAATATTTTAAACTCTCCTTTATTTTTGAAGGTCAGTTTTGCTGGGTATATAATTATTGGTTTGAAGATTTCCTCTTTCAGATTCTTACTTGTATCATACCACTGCCTCTTGCCTCCATGGTTTCTGCTGAGAAATCCACACTTCGTCTTAGTGAGCTTCCCTGGTATGTGATGTGGTGCTCTTCTGTTGCTACTTTCAGAATTTTCTCTGTCTTTGACATTTGACAATCTGATTAATAAGTGTCTTGAAGTAGGCCTACTTGGATTTATTTTGTTTGGTGTTATTTCCTGGTCCAATAATTTTATGTTTTTCATAAGAGTTGGGAAAATTTCAGTGATTATTTCCTCATTATCCTTTCCACCTCTTTTCCCTTCTCTTTTTCTTCTGGGACACCCACAAAATGTACATTTTTGTGCTTCACCTTGTTGTTCAATTTATTTAGACCCTGCTCATGGTTTCCATTCTTTTCCTTATTTGTTCTTTTGTGTGTAGGATTTCATATGTCTTATCCTCTAGTTTATTAATTCTTTCCTCTGCCTCTTCAAATCTGTTTTTGTATGTCTCCATTGTGTTTTTTTAAATCTCTTCTATTATGTTTTTCTTTTCCATAAATTCTGCCATTTGTTTTTGTAAGCTTGCAAGTTCTTCTGTATGATCACCCAGTTTCTTCTTTATATCCTTCATCTCTTTTGCTACATTTTCCTTCAACTCATTGAATTGATTAAAAGATGTTTGAAAACCTTTGATTAGTTGTTTCAACTTATGTTTTTTGTATTAGTTAGGGTTCTCTAGAGAAACAGAATCAACAGGGAACACTTGCAAATATAAAATTATAAAAGTGTCTCACGTGATCGCAGGAACACAGAGTCCAAAATCCACAGGGCAGGCTGTGAAGCTGACGACCCCAATGGAAGGTCTGGATGAACTCCCCAGGAGAGGCTCACCAGCCGAAGCAGGAATGGAACTTGTCTCTTCTGAGTCCTCCTTAAAAGGCTCCCTGTGATTAGATTAAGCATCACTCATTGTAGAAGACACTCCCCTTTAGCTGATTATAAATGGAATCTGCTGTGGATGCAGATGACGTGATCATGATCTAATTCTATGAAATGTCCTCATTGCAACAGACAGGCCAGCACTTGCCCAACCAGGTAAACAGGTACCACAACTTGGCCAAGTTGATACATGTCCCTGACCATGACATTTCTCATTTGAAGGGTTAGTTTGTTTCTTTGACTGAGCTATATTTCATGCTTCCTAATATTTTTCAATATTTTTTTGGTGTCTAGACATCTGATTTTCGTGATTAGTGTTTCCTGAAGATTGTTGTCTCTTTTTTGCTTAGGGTTTCTATGCTGGCAAGTTTGTTCTCTATCTGTCCTTTGATGTTTGGTTCAACTTATTCTAGACCTCCAGAATAGCATCTCAGAATTTTTCAGCTCTGATTTTACTGGTTCTTGTCCTGACTACTTGCAATTTTTTCTGAGATTGCCCTTTTACTGCGTGTGCAGTTATTTCACGCCCAGGAGCAAGTTCTCTTCTCTCTTCCTCAAGGAATGTTGATATGCTGTATTTTTTTTTTTTTTTTTGCCTCTTTATCTTTTTAACACTTCTTTTGTTATCTCTAGCAACTTTTATGTGTAGGTCAGGCTCTGGGAGCTGGTCTCACCAGATAAGATTGACTCCAATTAGATTTTTCCCCCACAAGGCATACACAGGCTCATGACAAGGATATAATTAGTATCAAGGTTTCTTTGGGATGAAACCCCATAGAGAACTACACTTACTTGTGAAACATGTTAATTCTGTGCTTTTGCTGTCCTGCCCAGCAGATGGCACTTGTCAGACCTTTGCCTCCCAGTGGTGTAAAGTGGTACTGTGACTTTAATTTTCAGCAAGCCTTGTCCCTGACAGGGGCCTGATTGAGCTAGAGGCTGAAGCTGAAGGCATCCTTAAACTGCTTCTGTTTCCCAGTTCCTGGGGTCTGAATTCTCTAAGTAACTGCCAATGCTTATGCTGGGCTTTTTCCTCCTCTTTATTTTTGTGAGGAGCACCCTGCTCCCTGCAGACTGGAAGAGTTACAGATCTCTCCAGCAGCCCCTTTACCCCCCTGTCAGGAATGTGTTTGAGACAGGCTGGCCTCTGCATTTTGTACATTGAAACTGCTGCTGATACCAGCCACGGGGGTCTAAATTCTCTGAATGAGAACAACGATTTTGTGCTGGACCTTATCTCCTCCACTTTTCTTGGGAAAATTAAGCCCTTTATGGACCTATCTCCTTCATGTGATAGGTTGTCTCTCTCTCTCTCTTTTTTTTTTTTTTTTGCCAAATCTTCTATCACTTTATAATATGAATCACTCTCCTTATATTGATTTGTAAGATGAAAGAAAGCAATATAATGGAAACAGAATGGCTTTTAAAAAGAGTAATTTAATAAGTTACAGCTTTATAGTTCTAAGTGTATAAACATGTCCAAACTATGACGTCCAGAGAAGGATACCTTAATTCAAGGAAGGTTCATAGGGCAGAAGCATCTGCCAGCTGAGTAGTCACATGACTGGCATCTACTGGTCCATCTGTTGGTCCAAAGGTTGGCTTTCATCTCTTTGTTTTTCCCTTGGCTCTCTGCAGACTCTGCTGCTGAGCATCTCATGGTGGCACCTCCTGGGCTCCAAGCATCTCCAAACACCTGTGTCTTTGTTCTTCAAGTGTCCGCATCTGTGTCAGTTCTGGGCTTTGTCTGCTTTGTCATTTCTTGACTCTATCCAAAATGTTTGCTCTTTTAAAGGATTCCAGTAAGCTAATCAAAATCTAAGTGGATTGGTTGGAGTCGCATCTCCATTTAATCAAAGATCACACCCACATTTGCGTGTGCCACATCTCCATACAGATAATCGAATCATAATTTCCCAACCTACAAGATTTAAACATGGCTTTCTGGGGTACATAATACTTTCAAACTGGCACACTTCTAATTATTCAGTAAGGATTAGAGTTAATATTTCTTCCAATTACTTAAACCACTTAACCCTTTGAGTTAATGTAATTTAGTTTTGCATTTTGTTTTTGCTACATTAGAACTTACTTCAAGGATTTTTCTTTTTTTAATTCTGTCTTGCTGCAATAACAAAGATGCCCAAATAGTTTATCATAGCAAATGTTTCATTCCAAATCAAGTTCCATATCAGGGAGTCTCTGCTCATCTTAATTGATGAGTTCATTAGCAGAATAACCTCCTTCTAGACACATACTCAGAGTCTCTAAAGAAGGTGGTGTGACATGCTTGCTTGCAAAGCTTTGGCGAGACAAACATCCCCTATGCCACTGACCCAAATAAATCTGTTGGTTTGACTAACTTAAAAAATAGTAGAGAATTCCATTCTACTATGTGGCAGAAACTAGAAAAGTATCTGGGTATAAGGGAGTAAACTAATCAAAAACCAAATCTTAACTTATTTGAGGCTTTATCTTTTATTAAAATGAAGGTATGCTGAGTTAAATTTTGTTTTATTAATGAAATGTACTTTAAACATTTTTTTCAAAATTATACTTGCCAACATTTTGTTTTCTTTATTTGAAACTTCTTTTTTTCCTCTGCTTTTATTATGCCATAGCAGAGAATGCAGTTGTACATTATCTGATTTAGGACTTGCATTAGTTCTCTATATGTACATAATAAATTGCCACATGCTCTCCAGATTAAAACAACATGCATTTATTATCTTACAGTTTCTGTGAGTCAAGAGATTGGTGTTCTCTACTCATAGACTCACAGGGCTACATAAGGTAATGCCTGGGGCTGCAGAACCATCAGAGGCTCAGGGGAGAAAAGTCTGTCCAAGCTCCCTTACATTGTGGTTGGCAGGATTTCTCTTCTTGCTACTGTAAGGCTGAGATTATTGTTTAACTCCTTTGAGAGTATTGTGGATAGGATTTCTTTGTTCCCCGTCAGCTCTTAGAAGCTGCTTGTGGTTTCATGCCATGTGGACCATTCCATAGGTTCTCTTACAACATGGAGACTCTGTTCTCACAGATGGCCTATTTCCAATTTAAGGATTTTCAAGTAACTGAATTAAACCTAACCCAGATCAACTCCTTTTGGTTACCTTAAAATCAATTGATTTTAATTACCTCTGCAAAATCACTTCACAATATCCTCTTGCATAGTAAAGAGTCACAGACACTTCCCACCTGTCAGGGAGGAGATTCTACATGACACCTTGGGATGGGAATCATGAGAAGCCATCTTAGGGTGTTGACTGTCACAGAAATGCAATTCTGTACCCTTGATGTCCAATGATATAACCTAATGTTATCACATTGGAGGGAAAATATGCTATCTATTAATAGCATTTATACATAACATTTTGCCCTTCTTTAACCTGAGATATCTTTTTTGTCAAAGATTTCCTAATAAATGTGTTCTATTTGTTCTTTTATTTCTAAGCATTTGTATTTCATATACTGCTACATATTCTTTACATCATAAAACATTTAATATCATTGTATTAAATTTGAATTAAAATTGTATTTTAATTCTCAATTATTGATTTACTGTAAAATTTTATCAGACACTTTGTGGATCACTTAAAGGTTTATCACATTAATTCCTTCCAATATCCTCATTTGCATATGACAATAAAGGTTTTCTAAAAATACTCAGAGTGTAAAAGATAAGTCACAGTGACCAATTTATTTCGATCATGCAACGATGATTGTATATGCTATATTTACTAGATCAACTAAATTAGCAATAGCTTCAGTATCTCATTAAAAACATAATGAAAAGTGATTTTCACTTATTCACATACAGTATTTCCTGAGTTGATTGTACTTTGATACTAAACTTTCATTTTGCATTTCCTATAGTAGTTTTCTTCCAAATGCTTTTTGCTATTTTTGAAAAAATTGTATAAATGTATTTTGTAACATAACTGAATCTGTGACTGATGTGACTTAAATTGTGTGGAACAGGTTGTACATGCTCTGGGTTTTAGTCAGCAGTCTGGTGGGTATGCAACCATTGTAAATGAGATCTCGTCAAGATCTTATTTCAGTTCAGGTGTAGCCCACCTGAAGCAAGTTGTGTTTTACTCTGGATTACTAAAGCCCTCATAATCAGAGTGAAAATCAGTTGGAAAAAGAAACCACAGGAAAAGGGAGAAGCTGGAAGTTAACAGAAACTGAGTGAGAAAGGAGAAGATGCCATATGCATTGTCATGTGACAGAAAAGCCAAGAAACCCCTAGGATTGCTAACCAACCAGAAGATTCCAACCCCTGGAAACATATAAGCCTTCTAGCTTCTGAAACCCTGAGCCAATAAATTCTGTTGTAAAGCCAGCGCATTGTAGGGCATTCATTTTGGCAACTATGAAACTAAAACAGGTTCTTCTCCTTTAAAAAAAAATAAGTGCATCATTTAAATTTTTACTACTCTTCTGCTAGTTTAAATTCTGACAGACTGTTACTTTTTTATTTGTTACCTTTCTGTCTCCTCAACATAATTTATTTTCTTTCAAGAATTGGCCTTTTCTCTGATTTTCGTCTAGATTTAATAAATGTATATAACATTTTTTATTCTAAATCTTTTTCCCTTTCCTTACTTCAAATTTATTTGGGCATATACCTCTTTAAATATTAGAGACAGAAATTAAAGTGTATTTTTTCAACCACTGTTTAAAGAAAGTAAAAAATCTTGGTATATTGCCTTTTGTGTTTCTTTGTTATCCCCTCATTGTGCGCATAGGCTCTAGTGATTTGCTTCACACAAACAGAACATTTTGTTTGGGATGCCACTTTTAAGAGCAGGTTACAAAAGAAGTGACTTCAATCTTGATTACACTCTCTCAGGTTATCACTAGCTTATTTTGGTGAAGCCAGCTGCCTTGCTGTGAGCTGCCTCAAGAGAGGCACAGGTGTCAAGTAAATGGGTAGCTTTTAGCCAACAGCCAGTGATGATATAATATTCTGAATTCAAGAGCTCCTCAGCCTGAGAATCTGCAAGGAATTGAATCTTGTCAAAGTGGCAAGTGTGAGAATGAGAGTGAAGCCTCCTTCAGCTTACCCGTGATATGACTATAGCTGACAACTTAAGTCAAGCCTTGTCTTAAGGCACATGGAGACAGAGGACTCAGGTTAGCTGCACCCAGATTTATGATGCCTAGAAACAAAAGAGATAGTAAATATTTATTTTTTAATCCATTACATCATTGGGTAATATGTTACACAGTGATAGATAAGCAAGCAATAAAATATTTCACATAACTTTTCTTTCAAATATGTAAAAAACATATTTTCCTTTATTAGGTTGTTCTCAATCTTTTATGGTGCAATCTCCAAAATTAATTTTAGAAAGAGAATCAAACTGATACAATAAATGCTTCACTGAAAAAGTATCATGTTTTTCAAAAGAAAAAGCACGTACATACATTAAATAAATTTGAATAATCCTATGCAGACTGCAAATTGTTTAATCTTTACATTTTTATTAAAAAAAACTATATACATGTTATCTATGAAATATTTTTTACTTCTGAATAAATTATAACGAAATGATTAAAACTGATATAGGAAGACAAAATTTTAATATGTAAAAATCATTATTAATCTGAACTGTATAATTCAGTTTAGTTCCTTGATTTTAATGGATACTATTCAAAAATCATGTAAATTATTCTAACCCAAGGAGACATGTATTTTCTTTGAAATACAGAGTACTCTGTATATTATAACAAGTAATTACTTAATTTGCTGTTATGAAACTCATTTTTTCTTCTCACGTAACAGAAATATGCATTTAAAATTCACCCTAGATTCGCTTATTGGAACTGGGCTACTAATATCAAGAATTCCCTCAGCTCTAGTTAGGTTTATTTCATGCTATTAAACACTTGAGCTGATTTCATCTGACATTTAATTCTGTGCAAGCTCTAACAGCTCAGGAACTCGCATGAAAAGTGCAATAGCAAACATCCAAGAAGTGGAATTTGCCATGATTCATAAGAGCAAATATCGCGTGCCACTAAAAATATAGGAGCATTGCCAAGACAACACAGCTGATGACTATGCGATTATGTTCTGTCTTCTATCAATGACATACTATAAAGATTACCAGCAACATTCACATTTTTACCTCTTTTGATGAATGTTGTGTGTTCAATATAGCAACCTGGTATAAATATTATAAAACGCTGCTTGTAAAATTATGTGCAGTGTTTCTCATCTGATCAAGTTCAGAAAGAAAACTATAGTCAACTATTCTGTACTTAATATCAATCCATATTGAAAAATATATCTGGCATGTTTACACAAATATTCTGCATATTTATTTAGCAATAAAGAAAATAAGTGTCAGCAAGGTTGTGTATTTGAGAAGAAATGGGAAAGAAACTGGAATTCCCTTATTTAATTTGGGAATTGAGTAGAACAAGAGCCCTCTTCCCCATAATGCTGTTTATTAATAATATGCCTGAAACCCAACAAACAGAAAAGCTCAGATCAAAGACCTTCAAAAAAAAAGTCCTTCAAATATCAATCTAAAAAATATACAGAAAACATTGGGTTGGTGTGATAGTTAAGATAAAACTGAAACTGTTATTAACAAAGAAAACGCAGATTCATTGGTTTAAATAGGTTAGAAGTTTGTCTAACCTATAAGAGCTTAGTGTGTAGGCAGTCTCTATTTCATAAAATAATCCATGAAAGTTGGACAACTACCATCCTTAAACCTCAACAAGATATCTCCACATCATCCTACATATCTATGTTTCTCATTAGTGGAAAGAAAGGTAGAGGTGAAAGTCCAGGGACTGGTTATTGTAGAAAATGATCGGAATATTTTGCACATTGCTACCACTTACATCCTACTTGTGAACTTAATTGTATGATAATGCAAGCTCAGGAAGTTGAAATATGTTATCCAGCCCATAGGACAACAGATTTTCATGGGTCTGTACAGTCTTTTGACATGGATAGATATGTTAGAAATGAAATATTAAATTCTAAGACAAACGTATAATTAACACTAAATAATCCAATATGCCAGGAGTATGCGACTATTTTAAATTATTATGCATCTATCATCAGAAATAACTGTTAAGATAGAAAAGAGGAAGTATTGATAATGTACCATCAAAATGCAGATTAGTAAAGCCTCTCTGCTTTATTGAATAATACAGACAATTTGAACAACAAAAAAGATAAGCTTGATTTTGAGGCAGTGGGACATTGAATATAGAGAAAAACAAATAAAATATAGACTGTGGTCTCAAAAATGGAAGATATTCCAAAATTGACCATAAATAGCTCATAAAAAATGAATCAGAAGATTTCAAAGAATCTGAATCAAACATACATATAAGAAAATTTTACAAATCTTGAAAAGTACAAGGGATATACTAAAAGATAGCTTTTATGAATTGTAGGTGAAATGTTCAAATAATCTTTTGGAAAAATAATCTGGCATCATTAATATTTGCATATTTTTCATTCCAGCCATTCATTCAATGTTTTGGATTGACTCAAGAGAATTTCTTGTACGTGAGTATCAAGAGATTTTTAAAAGCTAATAATATACAAAAATTAATACTGATTTCTAATAAAAGGATAATGGAAATAAAAATAATGTTTTGTGAATATTATATAATACTGAATTATTCTAGAAACATTGATTGTTAATGCAAAAAAAGTAAAAAGGTACAGTGTCACACTTTTATGCAACATTCAAGGATATATTAAGCAATATAGTTCTAAGAATATATATTTCTGTGTTTTAAACAAGAACAGAGTTTTGTTTTGTTTTTAAAGCATAGAAATTTAGGACAGTATTTACCCTAAAAAGGAAGCAGCAGAATGAATGGATGGGTGTACTACAAGCAGATAAAACAGTATGGTTTGCAGCACTTTGTTGATATACATTTCTGGTGGTTTCTTTATAATGTAGATATATGTGTTGCATGCATTCTAATTTAACAGTTTTTAATGAAATGAAAAAAAAAAACACTCAAGGTTAGCTACGGAAAAGGAATGGTTAAATCGTTCACACACTAACTAATGGAGTATGACACTAATTCTAGCTGGCCTTTAATACAGATAGTCCTAGTTTCAGAGGCTTTAGTGAGCACTTTGCAACCAGTAGTTTACCATTTTACACAGACTACGATATGAAAAATAATCCCCCAAATTGAGAAATATAGTGGCCTAGTAGTTTCTGTTGCATGTGAGCCCCCAAACTAACTAATTCAGGAGAAATTAACTAGTCTAGAAGAAATATGACAAAATAATTTGACAAAAATTCCTAATGACATAATTCATGGGATTAAAAGAGCCAGACTGTAATTGGTTTTAAAATGGTAGTGTCACAGGAAAAATTTAACCTATATTAGATAATAGCTTATATTAAACAAATTCATCTTTTAGGCATTGTGTTGATTTGAATCTATTATGTACCCCAGAAAAGTCTGTGTTCTTTTAATCCATCCCTGTGGGTGCGGATATATTGTAAGCAGGAACTTTTGCTTAAGTTGTTTCCATGAAATTGTGACCCAATTCATTCAAGGTAGGACTTAGTCCCCTTGCTGGTGTCCTTTATGAGATGATAAAAGAAAGAGATATTTTGGAGAGAACTGAGAAAAAGAAAACTTCCCAGGAGAAATAAGAGGGACCCACAGGAGCTGAGAGAGCCATTTTGAAACTTGAATCCAGGAGAGAAGGATGAGCAAATATTGCCATGTGCCTTCCCATGTGGCAAAGTAATCCTGGATTCTAGCAGCATTTCCTCAGAGGAGGTATCTTCTTGATACCATAATTCAGGCATTTTCATGAGTTTAGAACTATAAATTTGTAACCTAATAAATCCCCCTTTTAAATGCCCATCCATTTCAGGTACATTGCATTCTGGCAGCTTTAACTACCTGAATCAGATTTTGTAGGGTGCTGTGATTTGCAGATACTGAAATTACTGAAATATCTTCATAAAGGGATAAGGGGAAGAACCGTGAAATGCATGATAGCAAAGGCCTAGACTGCTTTGAAAAGACTGCTGGTAGATATGCGGACTCTAACTTTACTTCTAATGAGGGCTTATAAAGGAATAATGAATATATCATTGCAAACTGGAAGAAAGGAAATCTTATTTTAGAGGGGCAGAGTATTTGGCAAAATTGAGTCCCGGTATTGGATGGAAGGAAGAATTTGAAAGCAAAAGGCTGAAATACTTAGCTGAAAAGATTTCCAAATTAAATTTGGAAAATATAACCTGGCTTCTCCTTGCAGCTTATAATAAAATGAAGAAGAAAGGGCTGATAGCTGAGCTCCTCCATACAAAAAATAAAAAATAAAATAAAGCAGAAATTGATGGAGAGGAAAAACCTGAGTTTCTGGAAAGTGAGTCCCCAGGGATTAGAGCCCCATGTGAAGATTTAACCAATCAGTCATATTAGTGTGAGTCAGGACTGGAAGTGTAATTATCCAGAAATGATTCGTGGGAAGTCCTATTATCTGGTGGTTGGGAACCCTGTATTCTGCAAGCTAAACTGACAGGTTTATTATGGAATTTATATAAAATAACAACTGCCAGTTTGTACTAAAAGGGAGAGAAAAGCAAAAGATTGAAGAACAAAGAACTTCAAAGGCAGAAACATGGAAACCAAGGTCTGGAGCAAAGAAACATCTGACCAGGAGTGCAGACACACTCATGCAGAGGGAAAGGGCAAGTTTGCCCTGGAGTTTTCAAAGGGTGGACCTTCCTCCCCATTGTTTTGGAAGAGTGCTGGCACCTCAGGGCTCTCAGATGCCTAGGGAATTGAGGGGAGCTTGGTTACTCCATTTTTCAGAAATAATACTGCCACCCCAGGCCTCAAAGTAGGTGGACAGCATTCCCTGGGGGTGTGGAGAGCCTGGAATAGCACACTGTTCTGAAGGGTTTGAGCATGTGCCCTGGAGATGGCAGAGGATCCAGGTTCTCCCAGTTGCTTGAGGAGGGTGGGTCTGCTGCTCTCTCATGCCCCAAGGATAAAACATCTTAATGTAGATGAGTTTCAGACTTTGTATTGGAGTTTGCACTGCAGTGTTTTAGAACTGTTTGGGATATTTGATGTCTGTTTTCTTTCCAATTTTTCCCTATGGAAATGGAAACAATTATCCTATGACTGTCTCTCCTTTGTATATTAGAAGGAAAGAACTTGTTCTAAGTTTCACAGGTCCACAGCCAAAGGAGAATCTTGCCTTAGTACAAATCATGCCTACAATTGATTTTGATAAGACTTTGTGCTTATCAATACTGTTACCAAAATGATTTAAGGCTTTTGTGATATTGTGATGGAATTAATACATTTTGTATATGGAAAGAACATATCTTTTTGGGGTCCAGAGGGTAGAGTGTGCTGGTTTGAATCAGTTGTGTACTCCAGAAAAGCCTGTCATTTTAATCCATCCCTATGGGGGCAGACATATTCTTGGTGGGACCTACTGATTACATTGTTTCCATTGAGATGTGACCCACTCAGTTCAAGATGGGTCCTAATCCCTTTGCTGGAGTCCTTTTTAAGAGGATAAAAGGCAGAGATATTTTGGAGAGAGCACGAATGAATAAAACGTACTAGGAAAAACAAGAAGGACCCACAGGTTCTGAGAGAGCTATTTTCAAATCAGAATCCATGAGAGAAGGACCAGCAAGTATTGCCATGTGCCTTCCCATGTGTCAAAGAAACTCTAGATGCCAGCAGACCTTCCTCAGAAAAGGGTATCTCCCTCTTGATGCCTTCATTCAAATATCTTCATGACCTTAGAACTGCAAATTTGTAACTAAAAGATCCCCTTTGTAAAAGCCAATTCACTTCTGGTATATGGTATTCCATCAACTTTAGCAAACTGAAACAGGCACTCAGAAAAAGTGAGGGACATGAAAAGATTTTTTGTGTGTGTAAACAAAGAATTCCCAAACTACTTCTTAGCAACAAGTAACAAAAAGTCTTAAGGAAATCAATGTGTGTCTCAAGACATCATACCCAGCCCAGTTTGTTAGCTTCTCCTTCTAAATTTTTAAATATTTTCTCTTTGTAAATGCTAATTTTGTTTATACGTTGGTCATTATTTGTATTAAAAACAGAAAAGTTTAGGCAAAGGCTACTGTATAAATGGTGATTTACTTTGCATGTTGGCATCAGATAACTTTTTTTGAGATTCACAGGTCCACAGCCAGGAGAGAATTTTTTTGCACCTGTTTAAGGTAATGCGCAGTTGCCAAGAGCTGGACATGTGGTAGTTAGAGTCAGTTGTCAACTTGGCCAGGTGAACATGCCTAGTTCTATTGCTGTGGACATGAGCCAATAGTACATGAACCTCATCTGTTGCTCATTACATCTGCAGTCGACTAAGAGGCTTGCCTGCTGTAATGAATGATGTTTGAGTTAATTGGCTGGTGCTTAAATGAGAGAGCACAATGTAGCACAGCCCAAGCAGCTCAGCATACCTCATCTCAGCACTCACAGCTCAGCCCAGGCCTTTGGTGATGCAGAAAGAAATCACCCTGGGGAAAGTTGTTGGAACCCAGAGGCCTGGAGAGAAGACCAGCAGAGATCACCCTGTGCCTTACCACGTAAGAAAGGACCTCAGTTGAAAGTTAGCTGCCTTTCCTCTGAAGAACTAACAAAATAAATTCGCTTTTATTAAACACCAATCCATCTCTGGTGTGTTGTATTCTGGCAGCTAGCAAACTAGAACAGGATAATATCATCTCCATAAAAATTTCAAGATATATACATATTTATGAAAACTTTAATAAAATCATTACCCAACTACAGAGGGAATAGAATAGTTGCTTCAGAAATGTCAAGGATAAAATTAGTGTGAACATGCTCTCTGGAATCCATCTATTTGACTATAATTCTTAAATATCCTACTTATCAAAATATATGAGGACCACTTTATGAATGTCTTGGATTCAATCGTGTCTCCCTCAGAGATATATTGAAGTCCTAACCCCAGGCTCTATGGATTTGTAAAGAGAGTCTTTGTAGGTACTATTAGTTGAGAAAATACCAAAGTGAATCAAGCTGATCTCGATTCTAATTGACTGGAGTCATTATAAGAAAAGGATATTTGGACATTGAAAAAGACAGGAAGGCACAGATGGTCATGTGACAGAGGTAGTAGATATTGATTGTGAATTGTGAGAAAACCACCAGCTGCAGACTTGAGAAGAATATTATCCTACCAACCCCTTACCTTAATTTTGGAGGCCTAGGCTACAAAACTTTAGAACAATACATTTCTGTTGTTTAAACCCAATAGTCTGTGGTATTTTTCAAAGCAGCACTGGGAAACTTTTTGATTCATGTCCATTTTTCTCTGGAGGTGGGCTGGCAATTTAATTAAGATCATGCTTTGCTAAGGCTTCACAGTTTTACATGGCAATTGAATTGCTTGTATGATGATAAAAACATCAAAAACTTTATTAAATTTACAATATTATATAATAGCACTCTGCTGAGAGAGGCTTTAAAAGAAATATTCATGAAAGATTGGTGGAAATACATGCAATACATATATTCTTTTGAATATTACTAATAATATCAATGGTTAAAATTAGGCTATCAGACATTTCCAAACAGCCAGTTTATTTTACAAAATAACAAATTTAATTGTGAACAAAGGAGATACTGAAAAATTTTGTATAATTGTTGCGTGATAGTAAAATGCAATTCAAATATGCAAAATTAAATTAAATTAAATTAAATGCTGAATCACTATAGAGAAGTAAAGGCCATAGTAAAAGTCATGTTTTAAAGAAATAGTCAAAGAAAATCTGTCATTATGATAAAAAGAGAAATGCAGTCTAGGTTACCCTCTATTATAACATAGACTAACCCATTTATATATTAAAAAAAAAACACAGAGAGAAAAAGTTTTAATACTTAGTAGGAGTAAGAAATTGTTTTTCTCAAGTAGCTAGTTTTTAAATGTGTCGTGACCATTGTGCATCTTATTGTTACAGTTAACCTTTAAAAGTTTTCATTGCTACCTTTGTTCATAATTAAATAAAAAAGCTTTAACAGACACTGACTGTGGTCCAATCTAGTGTAAAATAATATACCATAATTCCCTTATATTCCTTATTGCCCACAATTTTCCCTATTTTTAAAGACTTGTATTATTGCAGAAACTTTTTTATAATGGATAAAAAAAACTAATTGTAATTATACTATTAAATATAGCCCATAGCCACATTAAGGATAACTGTTTGTATTGTACAATCACACGTGTTTTTAAATAATTTTATTCTAGTAGCACATACACAAACTAAAATTCCCTCTATTAATCACATTCACATATATAACTCAGTGGTGTCCGTTATGTACTCAATATTTTGCAATCACCGTTATTCAATCACAAAACTTTTCTATCATTCAAAAAAGAAACTTTGGAGCAATTAAGCATTAACCTCCCATTCCCTAACATGGCCTCTGGTAAGCTTTATTCTAGTTCCTGAATCCATAAATTTACTTCTTCTAATTATTTCATATTGGTAAAATCATGCAATTGTTGTCCTTTGACTTATTTCACATAACATGATGACTTCAAAGTTAATCCATGTCACATGAATCAGAAATTCATTCCCTTTAAATTGTGAATAATATTCCATTGTATATATATATATATATACCATATTTTGTTTATTCACTCATTAGTTAATGGACACTTGGCTTTCTTCCATCTTTTGGCAATTGTGAATAATGCCACTCTGAACATCAGTGTGAAAATATTTGTTTGAATTCCTATTTTCAATTATTTTGTGTATTGATCTAGTAAATGGATTGCCAGTTCCTGTGGATATTCTATATTTACCTATCTGAGGTACTGCCAAACTGTTTTCCATAGCAGCTGCACCATTCATTTTACATTCCCATCAGCAATGAATGATTATTCCTATTTCTCTTCCTCTCCAACACATGAAATTTTCTGTTTTTGTAATAATAGTCATTCTAGTGTGTGCAAAATGGTACTACATTGTGGTTATGATTTGCATTTTCCTAGTACCTAATAATGTTGGCCATATTTTCATATATTTTTGGTGATTTATATATCCCTGGGGAAATATCTATCCAAGTGTATTGTCCACTTTTAAATTGGGTTTCTTGTCTTTTAGCTATCCAATGATGGGATTTCTTCAGACATGGATATTAGATCCTTCTCAGATATGTGGTTTCCAAATATTTTCTTCCGTTGGGTAGGATACATTTTCACTTTTACAATAAAATTCCTTCAGGTACAAAAGTTTTTTTTTTTTTTCATTTTGATAAAGTCCTATCTACTTATCTTTTCTTTTGTTGCTTCTGCTTTGGATGTAAGTCTGAGAAACCATTGCTTAACACAAGAACATACTTTCCCTATGTTTTCTTCTAGAAATTTTATAGTGATAGTTCTTATATTTTGGTCTTTGACTGATTTTGAATTAATTTTTGTATATGCTGTAAGATAGGAGTCCTCTTTCATTATTTTTCCTTTGGACATCCACTCCTCCTAGCACCATTTGTTGAAGAGACTATTCCATCCCAATTGAGAGGATTTGGAAGTTTAGTCAGAAAGCATTTGGCCATAGATGTGGGGATCCATTTCTGAATGCTCAATTTTTGTTCTAATGGTCTATATGTCTATGCTTGTGCTTGTGTCAGGAAGTATAAGCCCTCCAACGTCACCCTTCTCTTTCAAGATGGCTTTGACTTCATGGGCCCTTACTTTTCCAAAATAAATTGGATGTTTGTCTTTTCCATTCTTTCAGAGTAAATTGTTGGAATTTTTGTGGGAACTGCACAGAATCTGTAAATTATTTCGTGAAAAATTGACATCCTGACAATATTTAGCCTTCCAAACCATGAGTGTGTAATGTCCTTCCATTTATTTAGATCATCATTGATTTCTTTTAGCAAGGTTTTGAAGTTTTCTGCATAGAAATTCTTTACATCCTTGGTTAAATTTACTCCTAACCTGTTTATTTATTTTAGTTACTCTTGTACATGGAATTTTGTCATTATTTCCTCTTCAGATTGCTCATTACTAGTACATTATATACCACATTATAGTATGTTATATATTACTATATTATGTATAGTACTTTTACAAATAAGATCATTTCATCTGCAAATAGTGAGAACTTTACATTTTCTTTTCCAGTTCGGATGCTTTTTATTTCTTTTTCTTGCTTAATTGCCCTGGCTAGAACTTCCAGTACACTGTTGAATAACAGTGATGACAGTGGGCATCCTTGTCACATTCTAGATCTTAGAAGGAATGTTCAATTTTTAAGAATTGAGTCTGACAGTTTTCATATATGCACTTTATCATATTGCTACTGTTTCCTTCTATTTTTATTTTTCTAAGTGTTTTATCAGGAATGAATGTTGGATTTTGTCAAAATTATTCCTATGCATCAATTGTGGTTATTTCCCTTCATTTTGTTCATGTGCTGTATTATTTTAATTGCTTTCCTTATGATCGAACCATGCTTGCATACCTGGCATAAATCCCACTTGATCATGGAGTATAAATATTTTAATATGATGTCAGATTCAATTTGCTAGAATTTGTTGAGGGTTTTTGCATCAGTATTGATAGGATATAGTCACAGAATAAAGTGGTCTGAAGTTTTCTTATACCATCTTTATCTGGCTTTGGTATTAGGGTGATGTTATTCTAATAACAAATTATGTTGGGAAATTAGTAAAGTTGGAGCCAGCAAGAAAACTCTGTGGTTCTCCTACTGCTTTTAGAGCTGCATTTCCTTGATTCAGTACTTGCCCTCTTACTATAACCCTTTAACTAATTTCTGGAATTTTGAATAAAATGTCTCTGCCATATTTTTCTAGTTGCTTAAAGATTCTGTTGGGAAACCACACACTGGATGTTCTGCCATGGTAGATAACATGCTGCCATGTTAGTTGACCAGAAGTAGTTTATATATGCATACTTTTCATGAAATGTACTCTTAAGCTACTTTTCTCACTTTTAAACGTGTTGAAATCCAATAGAAGGTCACAGAATAAACATCATAGAACAAAATGAAAATGAAATAATTTTCATGGCGTATGGCAACATTTCTCACAAGTATATGGTGTTTTAACATTTATTCTGTTGCCTTAGAAATGGTACAGGAAGGAAGAGAAAACAAATATAGAGAACAAAAGGAAGAAAGCTGGTTATTTTTATTTTTGCTTGAACTCATAATTTTATTTCTCATCCACAAAATGCTTACTTAAGGAGCTTTCTGTCTTTGCCCACCATTATGATGACTCAGGCATTCTTACAATTGCCATTTCTTAAAAGTTTGATGATGAGAACCAAAACATGATAGTATTCATATAACAGTAATTTAAAATGGAAATTGAGAAAAACGATCTGTTCTAGTTTGCTAGTTGCCAGAATTCAATATACCAGAAATGGAATGGCTTTTTTAAAGGGGGAATTTAAAAAGTTGCTAGTTCACAGTTCTAAGGCTGAGAAAATGTACCAATTAAAACAAGTCTATAGAAATATCCACTCAAAGACATCCGGAGAAAGAAATCTTGGTTCAATAAGGCCAATGAAGTTCACAGTTTCTCTCTCTCAAGTGAGAACGCACATGGTGAACATGGTCAGGGCTTCTCTCTCATCTGGAAGGGCACATGGCGTACACGGCATCATCTGCTAGCTTCTTCTCCTGGCTTCCAGTTTCACAAAGCTACCCGGGAGGCATTTTCCTTCTTCATCCCCAAAGGTTGCCGGCTCGTGGACTCTCTGCTTCGTACTACTGCAGCATTCTCTGCTCTCTCTGAATCTCCCATCTCCAAAATGTTCCCTCTTTTATAGGACTTCAGAAACTAATCAAGACTCACCAAAATGGGTAGAGACATGCCTCTTAACAACTTAACAACCACTCTTGATGAAATCACATCTCCAGGGAGCTGATCTAATTACAGATTCAAACATACAATATTGAATAAGGATTATTCTGCCTTTACAAAATGGGATTTAGATTAAAACATGTCTTTTCTAGGGGACATACATCCTTTCAAACCAGCACACTATCAAGTGGTGAACCCAAACAAAAGAGATCAAGCATTTTACTCCATAATTTAATGAACATGTAAATAAATGTGTTAGCATTTCAATCACACTTCGTGTACATATAAAAATAAATACAAAGAAAAAAACTATAATGTAATATAGTTCTGTTATTTAATATTAATCAGTAGTATAAACAATTACATAAGATATTCATAGAAATTCTATTTGAACCTCTCTGTCATTAATTACATCATTTTATTTTTAATGGGCTGCTTAGATAATAATAGATACAAAAAAATTCCAGTTTAAAAACTTTATTAAAGATCTTAATGTATATTGAAATTCATATGAAGGCAATTATCCATTCAAGCCAACTATTGTAAGATTTATATTGTTACTCATGTTTTAGTGGGCAAACATTGCATATTTAATTGCATGAAAATATTTTAACAAAAAATTCAATGAACAAGTAAAATAATTGCACTTTTCCACAAAAAAAGAGTCTGGAACTTATAAGATGTCTAATAACTTACAATATCCTACAAAAATAAATAATTTATGATTATTTATGATGTAGAAAATGAACTAATGACTCTTTAAGGATAAAAGTGATGACATAGGTAGATAGAGCCTGCTTGGAATATTCAGGATTTTGTTGCTTCATATGTTTTTACTAATTCCACATGGTTCATATGCTGTAAAATGTTTCAACTTTGTTCCAAGCACAATATTACCACCTAAAATCAAAATTAGGAAGCAGAATTTTTTAATAGCTTCAAAATGGCAACTATTTAAAGAAATTTCATCATTAATATATTTAAAATGTGAAAACAAAGTCAATGCGTAGATTCCCATGACTACTTAAAAATTTAAATGGTGATTAATACTTTCAGAATTTTTGTGTTTACTAAAGTACTAGAATTTCCAAGTATTCTTCATGGCATTTTCAACTCTGTCTTTATAAAAACATATTAGTGAATTATGTAATTAAAAAATATGATTTCTCAGATTGTATTTAAATAGGAAAAAATCAGCTCTTATATAAGTTTTCTTATTAAGACAATAAACACAAACCATTATAGAATTCCTACTACAGATTTCCATAATGCTAAACATAAATTCACCTATTTTAATGTTATTTTTATCCACCTTACAGACAAGATTTTGATGCTCAGCTTCACTCCTGGTGAGTAGTAATGGAGTTGAGATTCAAATGCAAACAATTAAATCTAAAAACTGTGTTTTTAATCATCACACTGTAATGCAGTGTATCGTAGTTACACATTTTTAACTTTATTGTTTTATTCAGCATCTAGTATGGAGTGTTTCCAGTTATAGTGCATGGCAATATGAAATAAAATTATAACAAAATGTTTAGTTTTGCCAATTTTTTTTGGAAAATAAATCTTCTTATAATATGACATACTTGAAGGCATCATACATGAGGTAACGAAATGGCAGGGTAGTTACCTCCAAACTGAATAGAAATTTTAAATAACAAATAAAAGCTTTCAGAACCAACATTGACAAAAATCTGGAAAGCAGACAAAGGTTTATAGAGACTAAGAAAATTCTGATTCAAGGAAAAAAGTAGTTAAAATTGTTGGGAAATTTTAAAAATTGCCCTTGAGTCAACTCTTCCCTGGCTGAGTGGTAGTATTGAAGATGGCAGCACTTGTTCTCAATGTGGGAGCCTGATCCCTGGATGCAGTGGTGCGGAGCAGAACTCAGTTAAAAAAAGAAACTATTGCTTTGTCTATTCGAATCTTGTGGTTGGGAGCTTTATGGAAGGGTGTTCATTTTTGTTTCACCTAGCTCAGAATGCACTTGGAATGGAAATGCAGAGTGCAGTTCTGTAATTTGTTTTTTTTTAATGAAGAGGTTGTGGATTTATAGAACAATCATGCAAAAAATATAGTATTCTCATAAGCCATCCTATAATTAACCAAATAATTAATCAATAATGATAAACCAATGGTAATTAACCAAATGTACCATTGGTCTGGTACATTTGTATCAATTGATGAAAGCAAATTTTTAATAATTCTTCTATTACTTATAGTATATGATTTAACTTATGATTCACTGTGCTATGCTGTTACATGAGTTTTTAAACAAAAATTATCCTAGTAACATATATACAACCTAAAATTTCCCTTCTAACCACACTTGCATATATATATAATTCACTGCTGTTAATTACATTCGCAGTGTTGGGCTACCATCACCACTATGCATTACCAAAATTTTTCCATTGTCTCAAAGAGAAACTCTCTATATTTTAAGCCATGACTCCTTAATCCATAAAATATTTTAAACCTAAAAGAAAAACACTTAGCCACTTGGGGGGAAAGATTTTGGTTTAGCCTTATAATAGGTCACTTAAACCCCAAGAAGAAAGGAAAAGGAGAGATTCTTCATGAAATTAGGGCATGTAAAATTTCCCGTTTATTTTGGGGAATTTATAAATTTACTTGCATGCAAAGTACAGGATACATGCTCACAGAAGTCCTGAAAATACTAAAATTTAAACTCTGTCTTGTCTCTAGGCTCAGTGCAAACAGAAACTGAAAATTAAGGAAGCCTTGGAATTGGCCTGGACAACAGATAATGAAGTGCAACAGGTGACAGCCAGTGTGTAAAGACTGTGGGCAGTGTTTTGGGTGTATCTATTTATTTATAGTTCCTGGAGTTCAGATACATAGCCATCAAAATAACAGCTGGATATGAAAGAAAGTTACAAGGAATTATGAAGATTTCAGGGACCACGTAACAAGGCATATGGTTCTGCAAAAAATTTTAGTAAACATCAGCAAATCAAAAAATACAGCATCCAATAATCAATAACAGCAGACCCTGGTTTATAGGAAAAATTTATGATTTCCAAGGTTACCACATAATGTTCAAATGTCCAGTTTTCAACAAAAATAACAAAACATTCAAAAAAGAGGAATGCATTTACCATTCAAAGGAACAAATTAAAATAACTGAAATCATCACTGAGGAAGTCCAGACTATTAATTAATTTAACAAAGATTTCAATGAACTATCTTTTATCTTCTCAATGAGTTAAAGAAAAACATGGACAAACAGCTAAAGGAAAATGGCTTATGAACAAAAGGAGAATATCCATAAAGAAAGAGAAATTAGAAAAAGTAATCAAGTATAAATTCTGGAATTAAAAAGTACAGTTACTGAAATGCAAAATTCAGTTATGGGTTTAACAGCAAATTGGCAAAACTAGAAGAAAGAATCAGCAAAATTGAAGATAAATCAATTGAAATTATCCAGTCTTAGGAGCAAGAAAAAAAAAAAGAATGAAAAAATAGAATGGAGTTTAAGGAACCTTAAACTTGTCATCAAGTGATTCAACATACATACTACAGGAGTATCAGAGAAGAGGGTGTGAAAGAGGCAGAAAGAATATTTGAAGAAATCCTGATTTAAAATGGTCTAAATTAGCTTAAAGACATAAACAAAGTCCCCCCCACCAGAGCCTCTTTTATTGCTCAGATGTGGACACTCTCTAAGCTAACTCTGTAAATACATTCACTACAACCTGCTTACACGGGACATGACTTGAGAGGTCTAAGTCAAGTGTGGCACATGAATCCCGGGGTATGAGCCTGGCCCTAGCTAGCAGGATTGGCAATTCCTTCTTGACTAAAAGGGGAAAAAGAAATGCAATAAAAGTGTTAGTGGTTAAGGAGATAGCAAATAGAATTTAGAGGTCATTCTGAAGGTTACTATTTTGCAAGCTTCAACCAGATATTAAAAATTGCCAGAGTATGCCAAGCCTTCAACAATAGTATTCCTGAAAACCCTACAGAATACCCTGGGCTCTATCTAATATTCTATAAAAGCTTTTTCTGTAATTTTTTCAGAAAATTAAGGCCTTCAGATTGTTCCTATTTCCAATAATCCCTGAAAGCCAGGGGTCCCAGTATCTCCAAGAATATCAACCAGTTTTACTCCTCTACCCCAAAAGGTACACATGCCTTTCCGGCATGAAGAAATTAAAATGGTAATTGCATAGATATCCCTGACGATTGAGAGAATGACAAAATAAGAGGGATGAGGTATAACTGAGAAATTAGCATTTAACAAATGATTATTACTGCTGACTCATTATATAGATATTTATTTTTATTGTCCACGGTATTAGAATAGCTGGAAGGAATACCTGAAGTAGTTGAACTATAATCCAGTAGACTCGATTCTCGATGATGATATAACAATATAGCTTTTATCATGTGGCCATGTGGTTGCTTAAACCTTACGAATGACATTGTCTTTATCCAGTGTATGGGTAGATGAGTAATAAAATAACAACACAGAAAATAGTAAGTGGGGATAAGGGGTGTGCAATTTTTGAGGTGTAACTTTTATTTTTATTTCTATTTTATGGAGTAATACAAATTTTCTAAAATTGATTGTGATGATGAATGTATAACCATATGATGATGCTGTCAGTCATTGATTGCATATTTTGGACGGGTTACATGGTTTGTGAATATCTCTCAATAAAGTCGCATTATTAAAAGAGATGCAATCACATCCAAAAGTTTTACAAAATTTAATAAAGATAAACTCAAAATGATCTACAAGTAACACATTTTATCAAGATGCCAGAGTCAACGATAAGGACAGAATCCATATAACAGCAAGAGGAATTCATGCTGTACAAGGGACTTTCAGTAAACTTACAGCTGATTTCTCATCAGAGATCATGGAGACCAGAGGGCCGCGGGGTCATATATTTAAAGTGCTGAAAGAAAAATCTCTCAGCCAAGAGTTCTACAAGAAGCAAAACTCTTTCAAAAATGAAGGAAAGATTAAGACATGCTCAGAAAAACAGAAACTGAGGGAGTTTGTCACCAGTAGACATGCCCTACAGTAAATACTAAGACAGTCCTTCATATTGAAATAAAAGATACTAGACAGTAACTCAAAGCTGTCTTCACAAATGAAGTTCTCTGGTATTTACCAAATAGGTAAATATAATGACCAGTAGTATAATTGTGTTTTTTTGGTATCCACACTAGTTATTTGTTGCATAGTTTCAAGACAAATGCAAAGAAATAATTATAAATACATGTTATTGTTTGTGCAATGTCTAAATACATAATTTTTTCCAACAAAAGTATAAAGTGGGGAGAATTATGGGGCAGTGTAAGAACAGTAAGCTATAGAAGCTAATTTGTCATAAATCCAAATTATATTTTTATAAATTCTGGATGGTAATTATAATAAACATTTTAACCACAAGAAAATATATTCTAAATATATGCCAAAAATTGAAAAGGTATCAAAATGGCACTGAACCAGAAAATCAACTAAGCATAAAACAGAAATTAATGAATAATATAGGAATAAAAAAGCAAAACCAATAAGCAAATGACAGAATTGAGCATTTCCATGCCATTAATTAGCATAAATATAAATGGGTTGAATTCAATCAAAATACAAAGAATTCACAGAATGAATAAACACACTGATCCAACTCTAAGTTGTGCACTTCAGATCTAAGGACACATAAAAGTTGAAAATGAAAGGATAGAAAAAAGAAATCCCATGAAAATGCTAACCAAAAATGAACTAGAAACTCAAAAACTATTACAGTAAACAGAGAAGGACATTATATCTTGTTAAGATGTCAGTTTGCAGGAATATATAAAAACTTGAAACATATAAGTCCCAAACAAGCATGTCCCAAACTATATGAAGCAAACATAGATAGTTCTACGATAATGTTTGGTTATTTTATTATCCCACTTGCAATCATGGTTGATTCCACTAGACAAAAACTAATAAGGAAAGAAAGGACTCAAAGAACAGTTTGAAAGCAGCTAGAGCTAACAGATGTGTGTTGGACACTCAACACAACAAAAGAGGTATATATATTTTTCTGAAGTGTACATATTATATTCTCCAGGATAAGGCACATGTTAGGCCAAAACAAAGTTTTATTGAACTTAGAAAAATCAAAATCATGGAAAGTATCTTGGTCAATCACAGTAGAATGAAACTAAAAATCAATATCAAAAGGGCAACTGGAAATTGTACAAGTGTTTAAATAAAACAACACACTCATCATTAACCAATTGGAGAAAGATGATATCACAGGATAACTATAAATATTTAGAAATGAATTAAAATAAAAATGAAACATTATAAAATTTATGGGATGCAGAGAAGCCAGTGCTCAGGGGAAAATATACAGCTGTAATTTCTTAGTGTTTTAAAAAAAATCTTGAATTAGTAACTTTGTCAGCTTCTCCTCACACTTAGAGAAACTTGTAAAAGAAGAGCAAACCAAACCTAAATTTAGCTGATGGAAAGGAGATAATGAAAAAGATTAGACAGGAGATAAATGAAACAGAGATTACAAAATAGTATAGAGAATATATAAAATCACATATTAGTTCTTTCAATAAAATGATTACATTGACAAACTTTTAGCTGGACTGAAAAAAGAGAGAAAAGACCCAAATAACTAAAATAAGAAAGGCAAATCATGACCCCACTCTAGACAAAAAGTAAAAAAGGTTATGAGGTATACCATGAACAATGTACACCAAAAAATTAGAAAACCTGGATAGAAATCAATGTTACTAGAAACATGTAAATTTATTAAAATTAACTCAAGAAGAATTACAAAAACCTGAACAGACTTACAACAAGTAAAGATTTAACTAGCCCCACTGTTGAATTCTACAAAACATTCAATGAATAATTAGCATCAATCCCTCTCAAATGCTTCAAAAAAATAAAGGAGGATGGTACATTTCCAGATGTGTTAAATGAGACCAGCATAACCCTGGTATTGAAGAAAGGTAATGTCATCACAAGAAAGGAAAATTACAGACCAATGGACATTTTGAATATACGTGAAAAATCTGTGACAAAATAACAGCAAACTAAAGTCAACAGTACATGGAAAGAACTGTACACCATCATCAAATGTGGTTTATCTCAGATATGTAAGGGTGCAGTGGTTCAGAATAAGATGTAATACACGATATTAATAGAGCAAAGGGAAAGAAAAAATATACAAGACCAATTCAATTGATGCAAAGCAGCATTTGACAACATCCAACATCCTTTCAATAAAAAAAAAAAAAACACTGAATATTAGGAAGAGGAAAGAACTTCCTCAACATGACATAGGATATTTAAGATACAAAGAGAGTTTACATTATTTTCAAAGGTGAAAAACTGATGACATTCGTTCTAAGACCAGGAACCCAATAAGAAGGCCCACTTTTGCTACTGAAATTCAACATTATATGGAGATTACTAACAGTAAAATAATGCAAGAACACTTTTTAGAAAGGCATCACTTCTAGTTTGTGAGCTGCTAGAATGTGATATACCAGAAACAGAATGCTTTTTATAAAGGGAACTTTAGAAAGTTACAAATTTACAGTTTTAACCCTATAAAAATGTGCGAACTAAGAGATCCAGGAAATTATACCTTAATTCAAGGAATGTCCATGGTTCAGTAACACCTCTGTTAACCGGGTAGTCACATGGCTGGCATCTGCTTGCTCCTGGTATCCATACTTTAAGCCTATATTACTGTAGGGGTTCCTCATTTTGCTTCTTCAGGGCTGGCTTTCATCTCCTGGCTTTCCTTCACTCTCTCCAGATTCTGGCATGCTTACCATTTCATGGCAATGTCTGCTGGGCTCCAAGCATGTCCAAACACCTGTGTCTCTGTTCTCCAAGTGTTGGCATCTGTGTCAGCTCTGTTCTGAAGTTTCTGTTGGCTCTGTCATTTCTCTCTCCAACATGTTTCCCCCTGCTTTTTTTTTTTCTTCTTTTTTGACATGGGCAGGCTTCAGGAATTGAACCTGGGTTCCCTACATGGCAAGTGAGAAGTCTACCATGGAGCTATCCTTGCACCACCTCAAAATATTTCCTTTTTTAAGAGATTCCAGTAAACTAATTAAGACCCACCCACAATGGGTGGAGTCACATCTCCATTTAATAAGGAGGTCAATTAGCATCTAACATTAATTGATTTTGATAAGAATGCCAAGACCATTCACTAGAGGAAAGAGTATCTTTTCAGCAACGATGCTGGGAAAACTGAATGCCTACATGCAAAAAAAATATTGGAGCCCTAATTCACATCATATTTAAAAATTTCAAAATGGATCAACATTGTAAAATAAGAGCTAAAACCATAAAACTTTTAGAAGAAAACATAGAATAAAATTTTCATGTCCTCCTAAGATTTGACAACGGGTTCTTAGCTATTATACAAAAAGCATAAGCACCAAAAGAAGCAGGATAAATTAGATTTTCATAAAAATTAAAAACATCCAAGCATCAAAGGCCATTTTCTAGAAACTGCAGAACTCTCCAGAATAGGAGAAAATATTTGCAAATCATGCATATTATAAGGGACTAGTGTCCAGATTATATAAAGAACACATCATTCTACAGCAAAAAGACAAGCACCCTAATTTAAAAGGGCAAAGAATTTAGATAGAATATTCCCCAAAGAAGATATAAAAAAATGCCAACAAACACTTGAAAAGATTCCCACTATCATTAGTCATTAGGGAAATGCCAATCAAAACCACAATGAGTTACCCTTCACGCGTAAGTATAACTCTAATAATATATACTACTACTAATGATAAAGCATGAGCAGAGATGTAAAGAAATGGGAAGCACTGGGAATTATGGTGGGAATGTAAAATGGTGCCACCATTATGTGAAACAGTTTGGCAGCTCTTCTAAAGGTTAAATATAGAATTATCATATGATCTGACACTTCCACTTCTTGGTATATATCAACAAAACTGAGGACAGAGATTCAGATACTTACCCACTAATGTTAATAGATACACTATTCACAATCACAAACAGATGGGAACAGCTCAAGCGTCCATCCACAGATGAATGGATAAATAGCATATGTTATCCACTTGAATATCATTCAATCATAAAAAGTAATGAAGTTCTGATACATGCTACAACATAGATTAGCTTTGAAAATATTACTCTAAGTTAAACAAGCCAGACACGATGGGACAAGTGTTGTTTGATTCCACTTATATGAGGTATGTAGAATAAGCAAAATAATAGCAGCAGAAAGTATATAATAGGTTACCAGGAGCCAATTAAGAGTTACTGCTCAATGACTACAGAAATTCTGCTTGGGGTGAGGAAAGATTTTGGTAATGGATGGGGTGATGGTAGACCAACAGTGTAAATATAATTAATGACCCTGAATCTTTTATCAACAAATGGTGAAAATGACACTTCAAAGCCAAGGAAATAAACAACTTCCATTATAGAGTTATAATTGGAAAAGTCATTAAGATAGCTAATTGGAATAATTATTCAAGAAAAAGCCAGGTATAATAACCGTTATGCTTATTCATTTGTAAACTGGACCTCATTTTGACTAAGCAAAAGGAGATGACTTTTGGAAGAATGCTGACTAATTAAAGCAATTAAGGAAAGGTTTGAACAATCAGAGTTGTGAAGCCGAGAATTGATACAATTCATAAATTTTCACAAATAAGTTTCTGTGACTATTTCAGAAACTAACAAAAGGACTAAACTTTTGCATCTTCTAATGTGTGTGTGTGTGTTTATTGTTCAATATTCAAAAATTGATTGGCCTAGCTTTTGTCATGTGACCAATCATATGCTCAGGAGGATTAAGTCCTGCAACCAACAGAGTATGGGTGCTGCAGTTCATCCAAAGATGTCAGGATGGAAAGAAAGAAAGGAGAGATAGAAATGGAGATAAGGGAGGAAAGGAGAGAAAGGTGGACAAACTGCATTATAGATAACCTACTTAAAATGTATTTCCTTGCTTAATGGTAAGATGCATGTCTTAGTTTGCAAGCTGCCAGATGTGAGCAGCTTTTAAAAAAGGGAATTTAATAAGTTACAAGTTTACAGTTTTAAACCTAAAAAAAAAAAAAGTCAAAACTAAGGCATCCAGGGAAAGATACTTTAATTCTAGGAAGGTTGATGGTACAGAATACTGTCAGCTGGGAAGTCACATGCTCGCATCTGCTGGTTACTTGCTCCTGGACTCCATTGCCTTCAACATCTGGGTTTGTACAAATTTCTCACTTTGCTTTTCCAGGTCTGGTCTTCCTCTCTTGGCTTCCCCTAGTTCTCTCCAGGTTCTGGCTTGCTTAATATCTCATGGCACTGTCTGCTCAACTCCCAGTATCTCCAAATATCTGTGCCTCTGCCTTCATGTGTCAGCATCTGTCAGCTCTCTCTCTGTTGGATCTGTTGTTTCTGGCTCTCTCCAGTATGTTTCCTCTTTTAGAAGATTCCAGTAAACTAATCAAGACCCGCCTGAAATAGGTGGAGTTACATCTCCATCTAATCAAATGTCACATTTGGTCATGTCACATCTCTGGGGAGATAATCTAATCAAAACAGTCTAACCTAGGGTATTGAATCAGGGTTCAAAGAAATCGTTGTTCCCTCAAGATTGGATCAGGATTAAAACACGACTTTTCCAGGGTATATAATACTTTCAAACCAGGACAGTGTAAAAGTGTAATAAAGGGTGCTACTCAACTTTTTATGTTTGACTATTGATTGATTTCAAGCCCCACCTCTTGTTCATTCCATTTTGCCTCACATCTGGGCAAGATGATAGGCTTTGTCTGTCCCACTAGGAAGGTCAAAGCATGCAGATTCTGACCCATGTATGTGGGAATCCTCACTATTCCACTCTTAACCATAATAAAGACCAAAGTCACTCTTCCCCCTTGCTCTTGTTTCACTTGTAACTGATTCTTAATCCTTCTCTGTTGACTCTTTTTTTCTGTTTACTATGTGAGGAATAAACTTCAGTTTATTTCCATTCCATTGGTGCCTGTTAATCACTCATTTCAATACTGATAAATTCCTGGTCAGGAGGCTCGCCGGTGTCAGGCAGAATATTCTAGGAACACAAATAGAAGAAAAGTTTAATAGAAAACAGAATTTAAAGGATAGATCAGAGATAAGAAAGCCAAGAACAAAAAATTCCTTAAGGGTAGTTACAGCTCTTCGTTTTATCTGTCTCTATATTATTTTACTAAAATGGGTTAATTATAAATATCCCATTTTCCAGTTACAACAGGTATATGTTGTTAACAAATTACATATTTAGTTCTATGGTCCAAACAGTCTATTTTTATAACATAAACCCATTCCTGCTTCCCTCCTTCCTTTACATGCAAAAGTGCTTTAATTGCCTTTATTCAGACTTATGCTTCTAAACATAAAACTTTGTTTCTATTTTATCATCCATGTAATCCTTTGTGTCATTTGCATTTTGTTTTATAATATTTCTGTTTAAAGATTTCCTACTGATTTTTCTCTCCCATTCTTTGTTAATCAGTTCTACATATGATAATGTGAAGTTTCATGTTTTTAATTTGCATTTCATCTGTCCTTTGAGACTTCTCTCATTATTTTTAATACTTTTGCTCACTTTGTTATTTTAAAGAGGAAAACCATTGTCTGAAAACTCCAAATGGTAGATATGTACATTTACTTTACATGCTCTGATTGTTTTTAAAATTAAAACAGTTTTGTTATTCAAAAAGAAACAAAGATTCACTCAGACATGTTTCATATTTTGTTATAACTTAGAAAATTTTAGTCAATGTATCTGAAATATGTTAGTTTTTAATCAAGCCAGAACTAGAAATTATGATTTATCTTAATAGTCAATTTTCCATCACCTCATATAGCACTTTCTACCCCTGCTCCAGACAATTATGCCTCATTTTTAAGCTCTTGCTTTGCATGTAATATGGTACATTAATATGTCTTGTCTTCTTCTTTGGGATGTCTGTACAAAGACATGGTTACATTGCACAGCCCCAGATAGAGGGCACCATATATATTTTAAAAGATGTCGTTATTTACATACTATGATCATTGCTTAAATTATGATACATTTATAAAACATTTTAATATTTTGAAGAGCCAGTTCCTCATTGATGTTTCAAAATGTTAAACAATAAATAAACCGATCATTCTTCTACATAACTCTTAGTGTATAATTTTATATTTCCTCCAAAGGAAATAAAATCCTATAAGAATTTTTGTGGGAAAACACTATTTTCATGTTGTTATTATGGATGAAATTTTATCCCACTATATGTTAATCTGACTTGTATATTTTACACAGTACTTATTTAAAAACAAACTATGAAAAACACTGCATGGTATAAATTCATTAAAATACCAAATGATATAAATTCTTAAGAGGAATAAATTAAAGAATTGAAACACATAGACTGAGGTGTCAATTTCTCCATTTTCTTCCATTTTCCCAACTCTTATTTTGAAGGAGGATGTAGGCATGACCTTGGAATTTCTTTTTTCCACATGAAAATTGTGGTAATCAGGTCCTTTAAAACACAATTTTATTACATTGATCACTCATTTCTAATTAAAAATTTATTTCCTCGGAAATAATAATTTGAAGTTCATATGAAAAATCCAGTATTTGAATTTCAAGGACTGTACATGTTTCCCTTCTAATTATCATGATGAATGAAATCAGAACTCCATCTTTTCTTTCCAGACACTCACATGGTTACCGTTATGGAAGGTACTCAGAGGATACCTGTCAGAGATTGGATCATGTCCCCAACATAAGACATTTTGAAGTCCTAAGCTCTGGTCCTGTGGGTGTGAATCTATTTGTAAATAAAACATTTTAAGAAATATGTGGCCTCATTTGTGGATTCATTTGTGAAGACGGTCTTCAAAATTTTATTTAAATGAAGCCAAAGGGATCTTAACCCACATGGCTGGAGTTCTTCTACACAGAGGACTATTCAGACACAGTCAGTCAGCAGGAGCCAATAGTGAGTGGAACTCAGTATCAGACACAAGAAGAGGGCAGGAGCTCTCCATGTGATTAGGCATGGCCAGAATGCTACTGACTCTGAGACAAAGCAAGCCCTGCCAGTACTTTGATATTGGACCTCTAGCCTCCAAAACTATGAGAAAATAAATTCCTGTTGTTGAAGCATGTCCTTTGCATGGTATTTATCCTAGAAGCTCTGGCAAACTAAATAATTTATTTTTTTTAATTGCACCTTCCTTGGGTTTCATGTGACTGATAAAAAAGATTTCTTCTGAACTGTATCATTTCTATTACATTTTTGTTATTTATTTATCATTACAGATTTTGAAATGCAAAAGTTAATTATATTTATATTCATTGTTTTTCCCTCTTCTTTTTTTGCATTTAATCCCTATACACTATGTTTATTATTCTTTTTATTTTCCTATGGGTAAACTTCAGCACCTTGTCATTTACAGCTAATCCCTAGTATTAAATATATTCCTGTTCCTATGCAATTCTGTTCATAACTGATCACAATAAAGAAGGGTTTTCATGGTAGTAAATGTCAACTATGTTTTAAAAACTTAACATGCTATAATATAGTACTATACAATTCATGTTTTGGGAGTTAAAAATGTAATTACCCTTCTTTATACAGCTTTATTTAGAAAATGAGTGCATGATATATAACATGCAAATATCTAACTTTATTCCATAAGAGTAATCTATGAGAAATTCAGAAGATTTTGATAAGAAGATTTGAGTTATTGTGAATTATGGTATATGCACAACTTGAACACAGAAATAACGAAAATAATTTTAAATGTATTTTACAGGTTTATTTATCATATTAACAGTAAATTGTAAATGCATCATACTCTTTTATATGCCTTTCCTATGCAATATTTCCTGTGAGGAAAAATACTAAGAGCTACTGTAAAGTACTGGTTAAGGAAATTCAATAAATATCATACATGGGTCTAGAAAAGCAGTAAACAGCTATATTTAAAAACATTTTTGGCAATTTAATAAAAGAATACTGGGAGAAGCATAAATATTGTTTCCTTAAGATATGAAAATATGAATAAGTCCCATATCTTCATTCAAATCTTATATTAAAAAAAGATTTAGTCATTGTTGAGATTTGATAAGCTGATTTTAAAGTTGTATAAAATAAACAAGCTAAAATACAATGTCTGCCCCTTCTAGACTTTCCTTGCCTTCCTTATAAGATTATCCTTTAGATTTATGAAAATAATTTAGTATTTATTCTCTTTCCCTCTGATTTAATCTTTCAGCATCTTTCAGTCCTTTAATCTCTGCCTCTTATTCACTCTCTTTGGTTTTTGGGATATTTTTGTTTATCATGTTTTTTGATGTTTTTTCTGTATCTTTCTCCATGTGAGTTTGTATATTTGTAACTCTAATAAACACATCAGGTGACAGTCTCTCCATGTATGAGTTCTTTTTCTCCATGTTAATCAAACCTTGTATCATATTTTATATTTCCAGCTGGTTGACTATCTACTTTCATGCCTCATATTATTTATACTGCTTTATAAGCATCAGAATAAGTAATTCTCTTTTAATATATTGCTCTATTTCCTAGACATATTTGAGGAATTATTTTTGATGATAAACAATTAGATATAATAATGAGATAGATAGATAAAAGCTGTAAGAAAGTATATACTAATGAATGTGTGTCTATGCATATAACTTTATGGTAAGTGCTTTCTATATGATGATACCTACCTTCTGAGGTTGAAAAGATATATTTTTACTGCTCCCGTGTTTTTCAGAAGGATATAGAAGTAGATTTCCAGAGGCAAGTTGCTGTCGGTAGTGGGGAGTCTGCACACCATGAAGAGGCATTTAACATAAGAAAAAATTTCTATCATATTCTTCAAATAGAAAACACAGAATTTATAGAACTAATTATACGTGACTAATTAAATTATTTCAATTCAATATGCAACCATTTTAAATCAACAGAAAATTGGATTTTTAGAGAGAGAATTTTATTAGCCCCTCATTATGCTAAATTAGCATTTTTTGAAAGCAATAGAAATAGCCAAGATTGAAACAGTTAATTCAATTTGGAGTAATTATTGAATAAACATAACTGATAAATGGTTTCTACACCATGATGTATAAATAAAGTATGTTGTTCAAGTGAATAGAAAGATGGATTGTGAAGGCATTAGGGAAACAATGACTACTATGTAAGAAATGATTATATTGTCTGCAGTGACAGCCTCCAATCTTCTTACATGTCTGAGTAGAATCTGGGAGTACTCATAATCTTTTTTACTGCCATTTTATTTTCATCTGATTTATCTAAAATCTTCTAATTCTAATCTTGATCTTTGCTAGTATCTAACAAAGTTATTTTAAATGCTTATTTCACTCCATATTTTGTTTAAATTTTTTATTAAAGAATTTGTAGATTCACAGGAAGATCATGTAGAAAATGAAGTATCCCCATAACTCCCCTCCACTGTTAACACTTTACAATGATATGGTAGCTTTGTTACAAACGCTGAAAGATATGGTAATTGCACCATTAACTATAATCCACAGTTTATATTAGGATGTATTTTTTCCCATATACAAACCTATTACTAATACTTTGCATTAGTGTGATACATTTGTTATAATTCAGGAAAGAACATCTTTATAAGTGTGGTAACACCTATAGTCCATCTGTAACAATAGGGTTCACTATGGTGAAAAATTCTATGTTTAATATTTTAATTTTAAGTCTAGCAATATATATTCAAACTAAAATATACTCTTTTAACCATATTCAAATACATCATTCAGCGCGGCTAATTACACTCACAATATGATGCCACATTACTGCCATTATTTCTGTACAATTTAAACATTAACTCCCCATTCCTACCTCTACCCTGTTACCTGGTAACCTATATTCCAGTTTCCAACTCTGTTAATTTACTTATGTGAATTATTTCACATCATCAAGATCATACAATATTTGTCCATTTGTGTCTGTCCTATTTCACTCAGTGTGATGTCTTCAACGTTCATCATTGTTGTTGTATGTACCAGAGTTTCATTTCTTTTTCTGGGATAAGAATATTCCATTGTAGGTAAGTAATACATTTAGCTTATCCAAAATGTGATGAACAGTTGTGTTACCCCCATTATTGGCAATTGTGAATAATACCTTCATGAATATCAATGTGCAAATATCTTAAATATTTAAGATATTTAAATATCTTTAAATTCTTGCTTTCAATTCCTTTGCGTATTTACCTAGAAGTGATATTGCTTGGTCATATTGTAATTCTCTACATAACTTTCTGAGGAACGCCCAAACTATCTTATTCACAATGCTATCAGCAATGAATAAGTGTTTCTGAGTGTTCCTATTTCTCCACATCCTCTCTAACACTAGAATTTCCATTTTAAAAATAGTAGCCATTCAAATGGAAGTGAAACACTATCTCATTGTCTTTTTTTTTTTTTTTTCACATGCGCAAGCACAGGGAATCGAATCCGGGTCTCCAGCATGGCAGGTGAAAACTCTGCCTTCTGAGCTACTGTGGCCTGCCCCTCACTGTGATTTTTTTTTTTGAAATGTGAAAGCAAGCTCATTTATTTTGACTCAACTAATGAACGGTTAAGTTGGGCTTATCGCATGCCAGGCTTTGTTCTAAGGACTTTATAAATAGTAAATTACTTAAGCCTCGTAACAATCTCAGATGGAAGTTAGTACAATTATCCTCACTTTGGAGATAAGAGAACAAGGGACAGAGAAGTACAATAATTTGCCCAGGGCCCCATAACTGCAAAATCGTGGATTTGGGACTCAAACCCTAACAGGATGGCTTCTATATTCTTTTTTTTTTTAGACATCATACCATTCTACATATGCACTCAGTAATTCTTAACATCATCACATAGATGCATGATCATCGTTTCTTAGTACATTTGCATCGGTTCCTCACTGTGATTTTTATATGCTTAGTGATGTTGAGCATCTTTCATGTGTTTTTTGAGCATTCCTGTATCTTTGGAGTAATGTCTATTCAAGTCTAGATATTAAAATCCTATTTTATATGTAATTTTCAAATATTACCTCCCAATGTGTAGGCAGTCTTTTACCTTCATGCTAAAGTCCTTCAATACTCAAATGTTCTTAATTTTGATGTGGTCCCAATTATCTGTTTTTTGTTGCTGTTGCTTGTACTTTGGGAGTGAAGTTAAAGAAATGATAACCTAAGACAAGGTCCTGCAGATGGTTCCTATGTTTTCTTCTAAGAGTTTGATTGCACTGGCCATTATATGTAGGTCTTTGGTCAATTTTCAGTTCATTTTTATTTATGGTGTGAGGTAGGGGACAACTATCATTCTTTGATATATGGATATTCAGTTTTCCCAGGACCATTCGTTGAAGAGAGCATTCTTTCCCAATTGAATGAAATTAGCCCCTTTGTCAAATATCAGTAGGATATAATTGTGAGGTTATGATTTCTGAGTTCTTGCATGGATTGCATTCTTTATGCCACTACCATGTTTTCCTGATTATTATAGCTCTGTAATTAATGTTTTAAAATAGGAAAATTTGAGTACTTCAACTTTGTTCTTTTTCAAAATTTCTCCAGCAATTTGGGGTGCTTTACCTTTCCATACAAATTTGGTGGTTGGCTTTTCTATTTTAGCAAAGAATGGTATTGGAATTTTGGCAGTGACTTTATTGCATCTATAAATAGCTTTGGGTAGAATTGACATCTTAACAGCATTTTGTCTTCCAATCCATGGACATGTGATGCATCCCATTTGCATAAGTCTTCTTTTATTTCTTTTAGTAATGTCCTATAGTTTTCTGTGTATAAGTCCTTTACATCCTGGGTTACTTTTTTCTGAAGATATTTGGTTCTTTTAATTGCTATTGCAAATGGAAATGTTGTTTTTTTTTTTAATTTCATCTTTAAATTGTTCTTTGTGTATAGAAAAATATTTATTTTTTCATGTCAATCTTTTTTACTCTTCTGAATTTGGTTATTAGTTATAGTAGCTTTGCTATACATTTTTTAGAATTTTCAGTTTATAGGATCAGACCATCACATCTTTCCAATTTGGATGTCTTTTATTTGTTTCTCTTGCCTATTTGCTTTGGCTAGAATTTCTATTAGAATATTGAATAAGATTTTAACTGTGGGTAAACTTGTATTTTTCTGATCTTAGAGGGAACTTTTTCAGTCTTTTTACTTTGAGTAGGATATTACTGTGGATTTTTCATATATACCCTTTATTATGTTAAAAACATTTCATTCAATTCATAAATTTTAAAGTGTTTTTATTAAGAAAGAGTGCTTGATTTTGTCCAATACTTTTCCACATTAAGATGATTATGTGGTTTTTTTATCCCTTCATTCTGTCAATTGGTGTATTACATTAATTGATTTTCTTATATTGAACCACTCTTTCATACCTGGGATGTATCTCACCTGATCATGGTTCAAATTTCTTTTAATGTGTTGTTGAATTTTTTTATTTTTTTTAATTTTTTATTAATTAATGGAAGAAAGAAAAAAAAATTAACCCAACATTTAGAAATCATACCATTCTACATATGCAATCAGTAATTCTTAACATCATCACATAGATGCATGATCATCGTTTCTTAGTACATTTGCATCGGTTTAGAAGAACTAGCGACACACCAGACAAAGATATAGAATGCTAATATAGAGAAAAGAAATAAAAGCAATAATAATAGTAAAAAAAAATAAAAAACAAAAACAAACAAAAACAAACAAACAAACAAACAAAACCTATAGCTCAGATGCAGCTTCATTCAGTGTTTTAACATGATTACTTTACAATTAGGTATTATTGTGCTGTCCATTTTTGAGTTTTTGTATCTAGTCCTGTTTCATAGTCTGTATCTCTTCAGCTCCAATTACCCATTATCTTACCCTGTTTCTACCTCCTGCTGGACTCTGTTACCAATGACATATCCATATGCAAAAGAATGAAAGAAGACCCATATCTCACACCTATACAAAAGTTAATTCAAAATGGATCAAAGATCTAAACATTAGGTCTAAGACCATAAAACAGTTAGAGGAAAATGTAGGGAGATATCTTACGAAACTTACAATTGGAGGCAGTTTTATGGACCTTAAACCTAAAGCAAGAGCACTGAAGAAGGAAATAAATAAATGGGAACTCCTCAAAATTAAACACTTTTGTGCATCAAAGAACTTCATCAAGAAAGTAGAAAGACAGCCTACACAATGGGAGATAATATTTGGAAATGACATATCAGATAAAGGTCTAGTATCCAGAATTTATAAAGAGATTGTCCAACTCAACAACAAAAAGACAGCCAACCCAATTACAAAATGGGAAAAAGACTTGAACAGACACCTACCAGAAGAGGAAATACAAATGGCCAAAAGGCACATGAAGAGATGCTCAATGTCCCTGGCCATTAGAGAAATGCAAATCAAAACCACAATGAGATATCATCTCACACCCACCAGAATGGCCATTATCAACAAAACAGAAAATGACAAGTGCTGGAGAGGATGCGGAGAAAGAGGCACACTTATCCACTGTTGGTGGGAATGTCAAATGGTGCAACCACTGTGGAAGGCAGTTTGGCAGTTCCTCAAAAAGCTGAATATAGAATTGCCATACGACCCAGCAATACCATTGCTGGGTATCTACTCAAAGGACTTAAGGGCAAAGACACAAACGGACATTTGCACACCAATGTTTATAGCAGCATTATTTACAATTGCAAAGAGATGGAAACAGCCAAAATGTCCATCAACAGACGAGTGGCTAAACAAACTGTGGTATATACATACGATGGAATATTATGCAGCTTTAAGACAGGATAAACTTATGAAGCATGTAATAACATGGATGGACCTAGAGAACATTATGCTGAGTGAGTCTAGCCAAAAACTAAAGGACAAATACTGTATGGTCCCACTGATGTGAACAGACATTCGAGAATAAACTTGGAAGGTGTTGTTGAATTTTGACTGCTAGAATTTGTTGAGTACTTCTGCATCTATTTTCATAAGACATATGGTTCTGTAGGATTTTTTTCCTCATGGTATCTTTATCTGACTTTGGTATGGGGATGATATTCATCTCATGAAGTGTTGGGGGCATTCCCTTTATTTCTTCTTTGTGTTGTTTTGAAGCTTTTATAAGATCATGTGCTTTTAATGCATTCCTGTAGGTGTAGACCCATTATAGGTGTGAACTTTTGATTATGTTATTTCAACTGAAAGATGACCCACCTCTTTCAAGATGTGTCATAATTGTCTTACTGGAGTCCATTACAAAAATATTAAAGAAATTTAAAAAAACACAGAGAAGTTCATGGAAAAAGGCCCAGAGAAGCTGAGACAAGAGCACACCCACAGTAGCTGAGAGAAGATGACACTGAAGCCAGAAGCTTGAAGGAATGAAACCCAGGAGAGAAGGACCGGCAGATGTCACCTTGTGCCTTGCTAACAGAGGGTCCCAAGCTTGCTGGTAAGCAGTCTTCAGAGAAGATATCCTTTTGCTGATGCCTCAATTTGGACAGTTTTACAGGCTTAGAATTGTGTACTTGCAAGCTTAAAAATCCCTATTGTTAAAAGCCAGTCCAATTCTGATATTTTGCATTTTGTCAGTTTTAGCAAACAAAACACTTCAATTTCTTTTTTTTTTTTTAATATTGAGCAAGATTGGTATTAATCCTTCATGGAAAGTTTGGTAAAATTCCCAAGAAGTCATTTGATGCTGGGTTTTACTTTTGGGGAGTGTTTTATACAATAACAATAACAATCTCTTTATTATTATATATATAAATAGCAATCTTTTTATTATTTATTAGTTCATTGATAGTTTGTTGATATCTTCTATTTCTTCTAGAGTCAGTGAACGTGGTTTATGTATTTCTAGATATGCATCCATTTCATCTTGGTTGTCTAATTATTGGCAAGCAGTTGTTTATAGTATCCTCTTATAATCTTTTTTATTGCATTGTGGTTGATCATAATGTCCCCTTTTTATTTATAATTTTAATTATTTGTAGCCTATCTTTTGTCTTTGTAATTCTCACTAAAGGTTTATTGATTTTATTGATCCTTCCAAAAACCAACTTTTGTTTTCTTTATTCTCTGTATTGATATTTATACTTGATCTTAGCCAAAAGGCCAAGAAGTGATTCTCTATTGATATTTTATATTCTATTTCTTTTATCTCCGTATTTATCTTTGCTATTTCCCCCTTCTGCTTGCTTTGGTTTCAACCGCTTCTTTTTCTCAAAGGTCCTTCAGTTTTTGTGTCAGACCTCTGATTTGAGATCTTTCTTCATATATAATGAAAGCATTTAGAGCTATATATTTCCTTCCAGGAACTGCTTTGGCTGCATTTTATAAATTTTGGCATGTTTTGTTTTCATTTTAATTTGTCTCCAGATATTTCCTAATTTCTCTTATGATTTCTTTTTTGATCCATTGGTTGTTTAAGGTGTTGTTTAAATTCCACTTTTTTGTGAATTTTTATCTCTCTGTTAATGATTTCTATTTTCATTCCATTCACAGAAGAGACACTATATGATTTCAATATTTTTTAAAATTTATTGAGACTTTTTTGTGACATCATATATTTTATCCTGAAGAAGAATCCATGAATTCTGCTTCTACTTAGTGAAATGTTCTATGCATGTCCATTGGATGCCTTGCCTTATAGTATAATTCAAGTCTTCTATTTCCTTATTGATCTTCTTTCTAGATGTTCTGTCCATTATTGAAAATAATATACAAAAATATCCTTCCTTTATGGTAGAACTGTCCATTTCTGCCTTCATATCTCTCAATATTTTCTTTGTATACTCTGGGGCTCTACTGTTATGTGCATTGATATTTATTATTGTATGACTCATTGAATTGACCCTAAATCTAGAGACCTGCTTTGTCTCTCATAACAGTTTTTAACTTAGTCTATTTTATCTGTTATTACCACTGATACCTTAGCTCTCTTTTGAGAGAGCTTTATATGGTATATATATTTCCATTATTTCACTTTGAATCAGCATATATCTTTGAATTTACATAGTGAGTCAATGTAAACAGCATTAATTTGGATCATGCTTTTTTACCATTCTGCCAATCTCTGGTTTTTGACAGGACAGTTCTATCTGTTGACATTTAAAGTGATTATTGATAATACAGGATTTTCTTCTGTCATTTTGCTATTTTGTCTTTGTAAGTTCTATGCATTATTTGATCCTCAATTCTTCCATTGATGCCTACTTTCATATTTATCTGATTTTTCTTGTTGAGTCCATTCTCATATTTTTTCTGAATACATTTTTCAAATATGTTCTTTGTAGTTACCATGGGATTAAAATTTAACATCCCAAATCTAAAAAAATCATTTTTGACTTGGTACCAACTTCAATAGAACACACTTTTCCTATAATCTTTTGTCAGTCCACATTTTTTCCTACTTTTTATAAGTATCTTTCTACATGTAAGTTCAAAACCATATGGTCATCATGACTTTTATTCATTCAAATTTTAGTACATATAAGAAGCAGTGAAGTTACATACCAAAATATGCAATACAACATTACTGACATTTATAATTACATATATGATTTTGCCTTTATGACACGTCCTCATTTCTTTATGCTTTTTTTTTAACATGGGCAGGCACTGGGAATTGAACCCGGGTCCTCAGGCTTGGCAGGCAAGCATTCTTACCTGCTGAGCCACCGTGGCCCACCCTCTTTATGCTATTTTGATTCACAGTCTAGTGTCCTTTCCTTTCATTCTAAAAAACTCCTCTCAGCATTGCTTGTAAAAGAGGTCTAATTGGTTATGAAGTTCCTCAAAATTTGCTTATTTGGAAAGATCTCAATTTCTCCCTATTTTTGAAAGATAACTTGTTGAATATCACATCCTTGATTGGCAGTTGTTTTCTTTCATCACTTTAAATATTTTCAATCACTTCTTTTTTGCCTCCATAGTTTCTGATAAGAAATCAGTATATAATCTTAATTGGATTCCCTTGCAGATAATTCATTGCTCTTCTCTTGCAGTTTTCAGGATTCTCTCCTTGTTTTTGGCAATAGGCAGTTTGTAGCTGAGTGTGGTTGTAAGACTTTATTCTGAATGGGTTTTTGTTAGTGTTCTTGAATATGCATATTCATGGCTTTCATTAAATTTGAGAAGTTTTAGGCCATTATTTATTTGGATAATCATTCTGCAACTTTTTTTTATTCTTCTCCTTCTAGAACTCGCATAATGTATATATTGATATGCTAGATGGTGTCCCATGGGTCTCTTAGGCTGCTTGCTCTGTTTGTTGTTTTTGTTTTTATTTTTCTGATCCTTAGCCTGAATGATTTCAATGGCCTTGTCTTTGAGATTACTGATTCTTTCTTTTGTTACCTCCACATTTTTATTGAAAAAAATCTACGGAACTTTCAACTTTAGTTACTGTGATCTTCAACTCCAGTATTTATGTTTGTTTCTTCTTGAAAGGCTGAAAGAAACTCCTATTTCTTCATTCATTGTTTTACTCATATCCTTTATTTTTAACCTGTGTTTTCTTTTGTCTCCTTGAGTATATTGAAGATCATTTTTTAAAAGTCTTTGGTAAATTCACAGTCTGCTAATCTTGGTTGATGGTTTCTGGATTTTTTATTTTGTTTCTTTGGTTGAGTCATTATTTTCTTTTTCTTTGCCCATTTATCTCCTTTGCACACCAAATATTTTAGTATTTTAAAATGTAGTCCCTGAGTTCTTTATTCTTTAATTTTGTGTGAAACTAATAACATGATAGAGATTTTATTTTAATCCAGGAGTACATTAAAAGAAAATAACAAACAAATGAATGCAATAAAGCATCTTCCACAGTATTTGCAGATTGACTTTGCTGTGACTGAGGTCTCTTTCAAAGCTTAGCCATCCTATAAAGACCAGCCAAAGTAGATGCATAGTGCAGGATCCTCTTTGTCTTATCTGAGACTGCATAGTGCCATGGAGCCTGCTTCTTTTTTTGGGTTTCTGCTTTTTTGTGTCCTTAGGAATTGCCTAATTGGACACCCCTCCTACTCCCTTTAAAATAGACATTTACTGTCTTCTGAGTGCTCTTTCTTCTGACTTAATGCAGATAATTCCTTCTTCAGGCTACTTTGAATTTTTTTTTGCACAAGGTACAGGCTGTTTACAATCCACTTTTATACCTTTATGGCAAACTCTGAGACGGAGAGGCTGAGACAATTTCCCCAGGTCAGTCCCTCAGATTTCCACCTAATAGATTGGAACTCACATATATGCACCCCAGTATGCACACAAGCACCACTCTGCTACCTCTGGAAAAGGGGTAGGGACTCACAATTGGTGCACAAGCTGGCACCACAGTACACTAGGAAGGGGTTGAAAGACCAGCCAGTATGGATATGAGGAGTTTCTTCTATGGCTTTTGAAGCCACATTTTCTTAATTCAATACCAGCCAAGTTATTAAAGGCTATTGTCCTTAAGATTCTCTTCAAATTATCCCCAGGGGAGATGGAACAATGACTGCCCCCTGAGCAGGCCCCCAATGATCTGAAGTTGCTTATCAAAAACAGTGATCAGCAATCAGACTGCACAACCCCTGAGTTTGGAAGGCTAAATCTTCATGTTCCAACTAATATCAGCAAAGGTGTTTCAGGAGCCCAAGCTGCAGTGTACACTGCTGCCCACCATGAAACTGAGGTGTTGGAGTCATAGAAGCAATAGGTAGGGTGAAAGTCACTAGTATTTGTCAGGTCTCAGAAGAAGAACTTTACATATAAAATGGACTTTTTGACCCGGGCACCTCTCAGATTCTTTCTCTCAGCTTCTTTTGCAGAGCGAAATGTGACAGCAAGATAAAAATCATGAAGTTTATGGCTAAGAGATGTTTGAAAGCCCCAGACATGCTAATGCCGCACCCACCGGAAGGCCTGCTTGATAACCCTTGCCAGTACTTGAAGTTGCCCATCAAAGGAGAGCAGTTGGTCAGCAACCAATCAGATCGTAAGTCGGTGAGCTCCTATCCAATCAAAGGATGACACATCACCTAGTCAGCACCCACCCCTCCCAGCATAATTTCCCTTTTAAAATCCAGCTCCCGGAATGAGGGACTAAAACCATTTTCTTTCTTTCTGTTGGCTCCACAGGTGGGAGTCATTTACAGGTTCCCACCTGCCTTCTCCCAACTGCTTTCTCTCTGCTTTCTCCTTTCAATAAACCTGTTAACTCACTATCCCATGTGGAATCCTTATAAAAGTTATCTTTACCTTATTAATTCATGTTCCATTCCTGTTAATGAAAAAAAGAAACTCTGTCAGGTTCTGATAAAATGTAAAACTTGGACTTTGAAGGGATTTCAAACCTCATTCCTTCCCTAAATTAAAACTCAATTTGGCTTCCCTCACCTGTATATAGTAAGGGTATAGGTAATGACTTGCTCTTTAAATCAAGTTAAAGCCATGGTGAATAAATTAAAGGGTCGGTTTATGTAGAAAATCATATTTATAGTTATCTCCTGGTTGCCAGCATCCACTTTATGCCAGAAAATATAATTATAGACTTAAATTATCTGTAAGGCCTTTATGGCAAAGCATACATTGCATGTATCCATGCATGGACTTTGTTCTCCAAGAATAAATTCTGTACATTCCCCCTCAAACTCTAGCCCTGTCTGTAAGTTCTATACTCTCTTGTTGATGAGCTCACAATCTTTTAGATTGGATACCTTCAAGATTCATGTCTGATACCTTCTACTCTCCACTTGACCCAGAGAAGGCTCAGATATTCTTATGGACAATGTGAAAAGTCCTTGCTTCAACACTCCAATTTCTGGGTCATTATAGATTATTCCAGTCAACCTCCTGCCCTCTAAATGTTCACGGAAAGGCACACACCACTTACTCCCCAAACATCAGGGTAAATTGTTCATGCCATCTCAAGATTCCATTCTCACGTTTCACTCCTTTTTTCTGTCCTGAGCAAACATCAAGTCGGGAAGTACAATGATAGTCTTCCTTATTAACGAAATGTTTAATCTCTTGAAGTAGTTCTCATGAAAAGACACCTCAAACTTGTCTTTCTCCATCTACATTTACTATTCAATCTGACGATTCGCAAGTTTCGATGACATCAGAAAATTTTCCTCAAATTTCTAGTTTCCTCTTTACATAGAGTGGGTGTGATTACTGCTTGTTGGCAAAAGTTACAAGATAAATACTATATTTCTATCAGGACCTGGAAAAGCTTCCAGGTCATTAGAATTCAAGATTTACTTTCCTCAACTTTAGAGTTTTAGGAAAAAATACACAGACCGTATATAAGGTAATATTCAATACTCTTATATATGTTTTATATGTCATTCAATGTTGTTTTATATCAGTGTACTCTTAAAATGTTTTAATGCAAAAATAATGCTTATTTAAACTTCAATGCAACTAACTCATGCATTTGTTTAATTAAGTCTCTTTTATCTAATAACCCTAATAACTTCATTATGCAGTATATTCATTTCAAAATTTAAAAACAAAGAATGCTAGCCTGAATAAAAAAGAATACTTATGTATGGCTGCTTCTTTGAAAACAGTTTTAAAGTGTCTTTAAATGCTGTTTGACATTACACCTTATAAATCTAGTTCTAAAATGTTTCTGAAGTCCAAGAACTTGTAGAATGCTGAAATGAGCTCAATGTAATAATAGAAAGAACCATTTAAATTTTAACATTGAAAAGTCCATTCCTACTGAGAAAACAAGTTATTAGTAAACATCTAACACTTCCTACAGAGAAAACAATTTATTTCCCACAGAGAAAGCAGTGTATGAGCAGAACCTTCACTAAATATATAATCCGGTTCTAAGGAACAGATGCTGATCAATAATTCAGTATCTAAAACTGAATGATAAAAAGACCAATGGTAAATATTTATGGAGTAAAAATTTGTATCATTGTTTTCATGACTGGACAATAGAAAAAATCTACAACATTATCTATGTTTCTCCATTGTCATACAAAGGATATGCTTTCAATATGGACAATAATTGTTAATAGCAGAAAATATTAAAATATTAATATTTTAAAATGTCACCTTATGTGTGAGACTAAAGCAAAAAATGTTTGTTTGGTACAAAATTTGTATTTTGACTAGTGCATTTTCTAATATAACTTATGTAGATAGTTTGATTGAATGCCATAAATACTTGGAATCTCAGGTAGCACATGAGATTTTGTTAGTTTGTCCAGAGTGATGCCCCAATGAATCCCAGAGTGATTCGATCAGTGAGTGGAAAAGTATTTGCAAAGCCCCCTTTGGGGAATGGTGAGAACAGGGAGAAATTCAACTTCCCCAAGTTGAATTCTTGATATTCTCACAAGCAGTGTGGACAACCAAAGGTATAGGTTGAGCCCACAGTCTTGGGGGTTTGTTCATATGAAACTTAACCCCCAAAGGATAGGTCAAGCCTACTTAAAATCTAGGCCTAAGAGTCACCCCCAAGAGAGCTTCTTTCATTGCTCAGATGTGGTCTCTCTCTCCAGCCAACATGACGAGCAGTCTCACCACCCTCCCCCTGTCTGCATGGGACATGACTCCCAGGGGTGTGGACCTTCCTGGTAACGTGGGACAGAGATCCTGGAATGAGCTGAGATTCAGCATCAAGGGGTTGAGAAAAACCCTAGAATGAGCTGAGAATTAACATCAAGGGATTGAGAGAACCTTCTCCACCAAAAGGGGGAAGAGTGAAATGAGACAAAGTGTCAATGGCTGAGAGATTCCAAACAGAGTCGAGAGGTTATGCTGGAGGTTATTCTCATGCATTGAGTAGATACAACCTTGTTGTTCAAGATGTAGTGGAGAGGCTGGAGGGAACTGCCTGAAAATGTAGAGCTGTGTTCCAGTAGCCATGTTTCTTGATGATGATTGAACAATGATATAGCTTTCACAATGTGACTCTGTAATTGTGAAAACCTTGTGTCTGATGCTCCTTTTACCTACCATATCAACAGATGAGTAGAACATATGGAATAAAAATAAATAATAGGGGGAACAAATGTTAAAATAAATTTAGTTTGAACTGCTAGTGATAAATGAAAGCAAGGGGTAGGGGGTATGGTATGTATAATCTTTTTATTTCTGTTATTGTTTTATTTCTTTTTCTGTTGTCTTTTTATTTCTTTTCCTAAATCAATGCAAATGTTCTAAGAAATGATGAATATGCAACTATGTGATGATACTGAGAATTGCTGCTTGTATATGTAGAATGGAATATATGTTAATATTTTTGTTTGTTTGTTGTTAATTTTTTTAAATTAATAAATAGAAATGGGAGGAAAATATTTGTGGATATCTATCATTCACTCCAGGGAATATTTTCATCAAGAAAAAGTTCAGTCATTACTTCTTAATTTTAAGTACTTTACATAGCCAACCTATTTATCTAATAAACTCCTTCAAATAATAGACAGATAACAACAGAGGATTGAATGGAGAAGCAGAATGTTTTAATATTATCTTAAATTTCATCTTTCTACTAATAAGGCTGCTAATATATTATTGTTAATGATGAATGCTTTGGTTCTTACTGTTTCTGTCCTTCTATTCTTATTTCAATTATGTCCTGTACCTGGATAAAATTATTCAAAGTCATGACCTCAACTTCCTCCTAAATAGTAGTGAGTTCAGAAACTGAAAAAGAAAAAAAAGAGAGAAGAAAACAAACAAAAATAATAGTGAATTAAAAAGCACTAACTCAGACTGGGCTTTCTATTAGAGTTCAAGGCATTTCCAATCATCTATTGAGGTATTCTATCTCCATATCAGGATGATATCTCCATTTCAACATAACTTGTAATGAATTCTTTATCTTTGATCTAAAATTCATTCACTCTCTCATATTCTCCACTAAAATGAATCATGCAACCATGTAACAATCGCTTTAAATTATCTTAACTTTGAATTCCAGTCACAAGCACAGAGCTAGTGAATATATTACTAATTTCACCAGGATTTAGTGCTCTATATTGCCTTCCAGACACATGCAAATGTAAAATAAGCCTAACCATTATTTTCTTTGGCCAATGAAAGGGAAGTTAAAATGAAGATTGTGATTTTATTAATGTATTTATTATTAATAGTAATTATAATATTAATGAATGAATTAACTCATTAATGAATTGATGAATTAATCTATAATATAAAGAACAGCACCAAAAGGACTTAGCATTAAGAAATGAATGCTTAACCTTATTAACTAATGATATTTGGGAATGTTTGTTAATGCATGATCAACTGGCTTATCCTTACAGATACGGTTTCCATATTAAAAAATACTCAGTAACTGTTTCTCAATTTCAATCAATTTTGAAATGCTTCTCCTCTTTCCTAAAGTAAGCTTGTAAGAATTGTTGATTTAGCATTTTAAATATCTCTCTGACTTTTAATCTAAATTTTACCTCATGTTTTACTTTCACCACCATCATCTTGGAAACTTATCTCTTGTCATGCATTCCTTAAACCCATTCCCCTTAATGTCACATCAATATCCTTTTAAAACAGTATCATTTCCTGGTTAATCTTCTTCCCCTGACAATCAGGTTGAAGGGATTATTAAGGTTTGCCAGGAAATAAACCAAAGATCCAAAAGGAAAAATGAATACTTAAAACTTAAAGTTAAAGTTCTTCTAAAGTCAAAATAATCTATCAAAACCCCAAATATAGTGGATTTCAGAGGTAGAATCAGTTGAAGTTGATAAGTAATGAAGAAAATTAAAAATATGTTGTCAATCTAAAGTTGGTACTCCAGTTACCAAGAACCCAAAGAGATGAAAGCATGGTGTAATGAGTTCACTGGCCACCACAACTTGTAATCTAGACAAAAATCTAGGAAGCGTTAACTGAGATAAATATTTTCCAAACGTCCACAATCTTTACATAGAAAAAATTCAACTAATCTGCTCTGTTTTTACACTAAAAATACCCAAGCTACCTGTTGAGTGTCTAGGAAACACTCCCTAGCCAGCTAGATGTATTCCACAAGTACATATTAATAACCTATTATGTGTCAGCCACTATTCAAGTTTCTTTGGATACATTAGTGATCACACTGCAAAAATGCCTTCCACGTGAGGCTAACAGTGAAGAATTACAATAAGAAATAAAATGCAGTAAATAGAACTTTTTATTATGTTAGAAGTTGATGATCGCTATGCGAAAAAAAAGAAAAAAGAACCAGAGTGTTTGTTGTGAGGACAGTTTGTTGTATTTTAATAAGATACTACATATAACCCCCCTTGGAAAGATGTGATGATGCCTAAGATAGCATTCTGGGTGTAAAAGAATATTCAGTGTAAAGGAATATCCAGAGCACAGGCAGAAGAGTGCCTGGAGTATTAGAGCAGGTGGAGACCAGCATGGCTTGGGTGCAACATATGTGGTTGTAAATATCAGGAAATATCAATGAGGAAAATGGGAAAGAGATCACATAGAGCTTCACAGTCCATTTTTACAGGGTTTTCTTTGTATGCTGCATGGTGGAGTCACATTTTATTCTTTTTTCCATGTGAGTATCCCATTGTTGCAGTGCTGTTGAATTTTTGTTTGGTTGGTTTTTTGTTTGTTTGCTCATTTGTTTTATTTTTGGAAAGTGCATGGGCTGGGAATTGAACCTGAGCCTCCCACAGGGCAAATGAGAATTCTACCACTGAACTACCCTCACACACTCCCGCCCCATTTTTACAAAGAGTTTTTATTCTGAGGAAAATGGGAAATTACTGAAGGGCTTTCAGTAAAGTAATGAAGTAACATGACTTACAGTCTTAAAATATAATTCTGGCTTATTGTACCTTGTAACAGAACAAGGGTAGAAATAAGGAGACTTTTAGAAGGCTTATTCAGTCATCTAGGTGAGCAAGAATAGGGTTTTTAGCATATTTGTGAAATAATATTTTGCATACATTTTGAAGTCAGAATTAATGAAATTTGTGTTGGGTTAGATGTGGGGGGTTAGTAAAAAAAAAAAAAAAAATCAAGGATGACCCCAGGTTTCTTTACCTGAACAATTGGGTAATTGTAGTGCGAAAACCAGGAACGAGGCCATAGGCCTCCAGGAACGTTCCTCAAAGTTAGAAAGGCTGAAACTAAGGATCCGCAGTTTCAGGAAGCAGGTTTTATTTGCTGTGGCCATAGGGCTCAATCAAGTAGCCTCTGAAAGTCTGAGCCCCAAACAAAAGGCAACCTTAGCTTTTATAGACTCTTTGACATGTTAAAGACAAGGTAAACAATTGGCTGATTTAAGTTGAGAATGGCCCAGAGCTGAACCATTGAGGGACCCACACCCCAGGAATGTCTTCCCTTGCCTACTTGCATCCTGAAGGCTCCAGGAGGGGGTTTCTATCCCACGAAATGTGCCTTATCTCACTTGCCTGGAGGAAGAGGGGGGTTGGGGATTTTCCACAGAGAGCACAGCTAAACCAGAAAGAGGGGAAGGCCTGCCTGCTACATAATGAAGATACAAACAACTATGTCAGGAAAAGATCAAGCCTTGAGGTTTAAACATGTTAAATTTAATATTGAACTGGAGATATCAAGTAGGCAATTAGATGCATTAACCTGGAGTTCAGGAAGTATTCTGGAGAATTTCTTCAGTGAAAGGAAATCCCTTTGTTTGTTCTTTCATAGCCCTATTCTCCAAACCAGATATTGTGTTAGTACAATTCAGTGTCATTTTTGAAGATTAAATATCTTTGATGTTTGATTCTGTACATAAGAACACAAATTTACTGTATCATATAAAACCTTACTTCTCATTACAAACATGCTAATTAAGATTCAGAATGAACTTGAACAAAAGCCGTATGTCTGACTATTGAGAATGTCTCTCCTGAAAACTGTTTTATCCTTTTTTTCTGTTAGTTTTCTTCACCATGCAAAAACATAACTTATTATCCAATTTAAAACTAAGCATAGCTCTAATTATTGACTTTTTAATCAGTGTATAAGGTTAATTTCTCTATGGAATGTATGTATTTTGTTCCTTAGTGAGTTAGTGATCATACTTCAAGTTAATTCACAAATACTTTCATGTGTGTTTTCAGTATAATCACAGACATCTAGAGAGCCATCCATTGTTCAATTCTGCTATGCCCAACATCAGAATTAATCAGAATTTGTTGAAGCAGAGCAGTGCCAAAGAAAAACTGCATACTTTTCAAAATAAGTAAATAAAAATTCCAAACACATGAGTTTCATTTATAGCCACACAATATAAGTTTTATTCAGTAACTTTTGACTGTAAGCATGCTAAAATCATGACATCCTTATTTAAGATTTTATTATTCTCATGTTGGCTGCAGCTATGACCCTAAGGAATGTTAAAGTAAAACAAGAGAGAAAGGGATCAGGGGGTCCAGAGACAGCAGTATTCAGACAAATTTATTTTCAGCCAAGTGCAAAATTTTATACTGGCAAGAAAGGTGATAAAGTTCATCTGCATGCAAAAGCTAAGGAGCATAGAATGCAAAAGCAAGTTCCAGGAAGTGAATACTTCTAAGGTTACCATGTTAATTTCCCTTAAGCAAGTCTCTTCCACACCTCATTGTGCTTTGCCTGCATATCTCAGCCTCTATTGAAGTTCCAGATCCTGAAAGCTCAAGTCTGCATTTCCTCATAGACTTGTGTCTGCAAGCTTTAGGTTAAACATCAACCTTCTAACTCCTACATTCTCGCATTATGATTCTTTACTATCATTGCATTTAATACAAAATATGTAGCAATTCACTAAGATAATGGTAAAATCTATATTTAAATAAAAATCCAGGTGATTTCTAAAATGAAATGTGTACATTTTTTTCATTTATCTAAGCCAAACTATTGCTCAATATGGTTGTATTCCCAACTCATTTACTGACTCATAAGCATATATAAAAGGCATATGCAAATATCTCAGGCTTAAATTTTACATCAGAGATTAAATCTTTGAATGCATAGGTTGTGTTTAACTTAAAATCAACTTTCATTTACAAATCCCAAGATGGCAAGGCCATTAGCAGAATATCTTAGGCCCTCAGCAGAGAGTATTGCACATAATAGGGACTCAGTGAATACATCAAAAAAGAATGAGAGAATGTGCTGTGCTGCCAATTAAATATTACAATAAAATCTTTTCTATTTACTTTTCTTTCTAAAGATACTAAATAAAATCTTTTTCACATTATCTTGATGGGCATTTTACTTCAGAGTATCTTTTAAGTTATAAAATATTACTTGGTAAAATGTTTTATTTGCTATTGGACAGAAGGAGAATATGAATACATGATGTTAATATTAGTGTAATAAGGAAACTACATGTGAAATACACCCAAAACCTAGTTAAATTTAGAAAGGGTCAGACTCACAAACAATTTGATACCTTATTGTTTTTTCCTCATGTTAAATGATATCTTAAAAATCTGCATTTAGCCATTCTGGGATAGTATAATTTAGTGTGCTTCCTAAATGAAAACTGTTTCAAACTGAATAAGTTCTGTAATTTTACATATGGATACTGTTTATGGTAACATTTTTCTCTTTATCTTTCTTTGACAAACAGTAGTGCCTTAATAAGCTAGTTTGTGTTTAAAAATGATGCAGGGGTACCTAGCCCCAACCCCCACCCTGAAAATGCATGCTCTCCCACCCCAGTCACACCCAATGCACCCCACACACTCATACACCCACACCTGCGCCAGGCCTACCTGATTCCACATGGACTTCACATGTGAGGCCTGCCCCCAGCCCCATGCCCCTTCCTGTGCATGCTGGTATCTCAGCCCCATGCATGTGTACACCATCACCCTGACCCACCCCTCCAAACCCAGCACATAGGCACACCTGCATCACACCCCCCACATCCACATCCTGTCTGCTCCACCCCAACACCCCTGATCTCTGCACCTTAAATCCACCTCATGCACACATTCTCTGCCCCTCAGGCACCCTGACCTTTGCACCTGAAACCCACAACTTCTGCACACACTCACTTCTGCACATCATTGCAACCCCCAGATCCACCTCCCACCGTGCCCTGCTTCCATGTCCTCTATTCCATGCACTGTCCCTGTGCTCTGAGACCTGCGCAAGCTGCACTCTGCCTCTGTGGCCACCTATGCTGACCCCTCCACAACCCTATACCACATACCCCATGCTTCTGGGCACCAGCATGACACCCCTGCTCTGCATTTAGCCCTGCACTGCAACCCACCACCGTGCTGCTGGGCCCTACCTAAGCTTTGTGTCCTGTCATTCACTCATCACACAAAATACAAAACTTTAGACTATTGCAGAAAATCAACTTCCAAAGTAACCTTATCACAATAATTACATGCTTCAAAGGCAACAGAAAATCACAAAACATATGAAGATGCAGACAGATACAACCCAGCCTAATGATCAAGTTAAAACACCAGAAGAGACACAGTCTTTGGAACAACTAATCAGACAACTCTACTGAATAAATTCAATAGGGTTGACTGATGACATAAGGAAGACTTAGAAGACACTAGAAGAGTATAAAGAAGAATTTGAAAGAATAAATATAAAGCTAACAGATATTACAGACATTAAAGATGTATATAAAAATAAAATATATACTAGAGACACGCAACAGCAGATTTGAAGAGGCATTAATTCATGAAAGAATTAATGAACTGGAGGACAGGAAAATTGATGTAAAGACATCATAAGAGACAAGGAAAGGACAAATGCATATTAATAAAAGAAGAAATTTACCAAGAAGAAATAACAATCATAAACATACATGATTCTAATCAAGGCACTCTAAAGTATACATTAAGGCAAACAATTGCAAAATTAAAGGGAGTGGTAGATGTTTCAACAATACCAGTGTGAGATGCCACTCTCCTCTATAGATAGAGCAACCAAACAGATGATCAAGAAGGAAATAGAGAAGTTAAACAATTTGATAAATGAATTAGAACTAATAGACATATGTAGATTGATTTACTCCAGAACACCAGGATATACATTCTTATCTAGTGTTCAAAGAACGTTCTCCAGGATAGAGCATATGGTTGGGCACAAAAGATTTCTTCATAAATTTTAAAAAAATGAAATTATGCAAAGCACTTCCTCTCACCACAATGGAATGAAGCTTGAAACCAATAACCAGCAAAGAACAGGAACATTCACAAATATATAGAGATTAAAAAGGCATTCTTAAAACAACCAGTGGGTCAGAATAGAAATTAGTAGAGAAACTAGTAACCATCTGCAGATAAATGAAAATGAAAATACAGTATATCAGAGCTTATGGGGTGCAGCAAAGACAAGCTGAGAGGGATTTTTTTGTTGTTTTTTTACCCTAAATAACAAAAATGAAGAAAGAGCAAAAATCCAGGACATAATTTCTCACCTAGAGGAACTTGAGAAAGAACAGCAAACTAACCCCAAAGCAAATGGAAGAACAGAAATAACAAAAATTAAAGCTGAATTAAATGAATTGGAGAACAAAAGCACACTAGTAAGAATCAATGAAATGAAAGGTTGATTCTTTGAGAAAATCAAAGATGGACCCCTAGCAAGCTGACAAAGAAAAAAGAGAGAGACTGCAAATTCACAAATTCAGAAATAAGAGTGAGATCATTACAAAGTGTTTTGAAGAAATAAAAAAAAAATCATAGGAGAATACTATGACAACTATACAGCAACAAACTAGACAACTTAGATGAAATACACAAATTCCTAGAAACACATGGACAAGCTACAGTGACTCAAGAAGAAATAGAAGATCTCAACAAACAATCACAAGCAAAGAGATTCTATTATTTATCAAAAATCTTCCTACAAAGAAAAGCTCAGGGCCAGATGGCTTCACAGGTGAATTTTATCAAACATTCCAAAAAGAACAAACAGCAATTCTGCTGAAACTTTACAAAAAAATTGAGAAAAAGAAACACTACCTAACTCATTTTAAGAGGTTAACATCGCTCTAATACCAAAACTGGGTAAAAACACTATAAGAAAGAAAAACTGTAGACCAATCTCCCTAATGAATACAGATGCAAAAATTCTCAACAAAATACTAGCCAAATTGAATCCAATGACACATTAAAAGAATTATACACCATGACCAAGTGGGGTTTATACTAGGAATGCAAGGATAGTTCAACACAAGAGAGTCAATCAATACAATGCAGCTCAATAACAAATTGAAAGGGAAAAATTACAAGACTGTCGCGAGTGATGCTGAAAAATCATTCAACAAAATGCAAAACCCTTTTTTAATAAAAACAGCTCAAAAGGTAGAAATCAAGTGGAATTTCTTCAATATGATCAAAAGCATATATGAAAACCCATAGCCAGCAATGGTGAAAGATTGAAAATTCCCCCCTAAGATAAGGAATCAGAAAAGGATGCCGTGTGTCACCACTATTATTCAACATTGTACTTGAAGTTGTAGCTAGAGTAATCAGGCAGGAAAAAGAAATAAAATACATCCAACTTAGAAAGGAAGAAGTAAAACTCCCATTATTTGTAAATGACATAATACTATACTTGGAAAGTTCTGAAAAATATATACCAAAGCTTCTTGGGCTAATAAACAAATTCAGCTACGTGGTATGATATAAGATTAATGTGCAAAAAATCAGTAATTTTTTTCAGTAGTGTTTTAATACACAAGCAGTGACCTAACTGAGGAGTTAATTAAAGAAAATAATTTCATTCAAAATAGCAACTGTATGAATCAAGTATCTTGGAATAAACTTAACTAGGGTTGTAAAGGACCTGTGCATGGAATACTACATAACATTGTTAAAATAAATCAAAGATCGAAATAGGTGAAAAGACATTCCCTGCTCAAGGATAGATAGGTGAAATATAGCTAAGGTATCAATTCTACCCAAATTGATCCACAGATTCAATGCAGTACCATTCAAAATTCCAACAACCTACTTTGAAGATTTGAAAAAGCTAGTTACCAAATTTATTTGGATGGGAAATAGTCTTTGACTAGTCTAAAATATCCTTAAAAAGAACAAAGTAGGAATATTAACACATCCTGATTTCAAAGCTTATTTTTTGACAGTGGTCAAAACAGCATGATACTAGTACAAAGGTAGAAGTAGTGGCCATTGGAATATAATTAAGAACGTGGAAGTAGACTACTAAATCTGTGGTCAACTATCTTCAAGAATGCCCCCAAATCCACTGAACTTCAGAGAATATAGTTTCTTTTAGCAACCTCCTAAGGACTGTTGCTTATGTATAAATAGGGTAAGAAGGAAAGCCACTATACCCCTTGATTTCCTGTTCTTCTGAGTATTATTTCTCCCCTAGAAGGTAAATTTGAGACAATGAAACTCCTCTTAATGTTTCCTGGGTGCGAATGCAAAATAATGAATTGATTCTCACTACTTACAGATTTGTAATTCTAATAAAAACTATTTTTTGTCTCAGTGAAAATGAACGTGTTCTTAATGGAAACTTCTTATCTTTTTTATTCTGTTGGGTAGTTGCAGTCAGTTCTTAAATTCAATTTCATCTGACATAAATTGATCTCATATACACACACGCAATACCATACTTATGCTTTCAGACATTACACTTTTGTTTCTTAAACTAAATCTATGAATAAACAGTTGTATAAAATGCAATTAATTCCTCTTTTAAATATACTGAACTCTTAGTTCTTCAAAAATTTGAAAACAAAAATTTGGATTTAACTGTTTTGCTAAACTTGGCCCAAGTCTCCTGCTCATAATATGTCATAGAACACAGTCTAATAAAACAAAAACCTTTAGACACTCTCAGATAAACCTAAACTAAAATTAAAAAATTCCACCTGTAACAATGCACCAGCAAAAAGAGAAGGCACCTTAACTTTTATTAGAAAGAAGATTGCTTTCCTGTTCCATAAATTAGCATTATTTACAGCACAGTTTTAAGAAAATATAAGCATTAATCAGCAAGAAATTTCATCTCTGTAATGCCCCTTATAAAGTCAAGTTTTCTAAATGAATTTCTTGACAATATTTGGCAAGACAATTCCATCCCATTCTACTCCTTAAACATATGAAGTACAGCCATCACAATAGACAGATGAAGCAGCCAGGAGGGTTGGGATTGCACTAAATAATGGTGGATACTTTCAGTGACTGAAACCACTTACTTCAAGTATTTTTCCATCTTATAGTTCTTTTGACAGGTAGGTAAGTCCAGTATCAGTTATGCTGTTATGCTCAGAACTGGAAGTCCTTGGTGTAATTATAAATTTAACCAGTTTATTTTCACTGTGTCTCCACCTCCCTCAAATATTTCTCTTATGTAATTTAATTTTCACTTTAGTATATAAAGTAATATATCAAGAAAAGAAATGTGTCTGCTATAACTTCTAACTATTTCATATATTGAAATGCTTATTACCAATCCCACTTCTAATTTGTTGATTCTGGAATTCAAGGATGAATCTAGGGTTGAAGGTACAAAATCCTATAATGGAACACTCCTTTCCTTCTGTAGATATTGTGAGTGTGTAAGTGTGTGTCTCAATTTATTCTCTCTTTATATGGGATCTTTTGGGATTTATCTATCTCTGCCTTTGATGATCTGAAACCCAAATGGAAAGTTTCCATTCTATGGGTATTTTCTACTCCAAATACAATGCCTTCTTTGGGCATCCCTTTCAATCTGAAGTTGACTGATTATTTCAGCTTGGAGAAAATTTGTTTTATCATTTCTTTGATTTTTTGATCTAAACTTCTTCTGAAATTCCTAATAGATGGATTAGTTTTCAAATATATCCTTCATTTGTCCAAACTCTAAAATTTTGATATATCTAACTTTTTTGCAATAAAATTTGAGAGAATTATTTGGCTCCCTTTTCAAGGAAATTAATTCAAATGAGCTTATATCTATCCCACATTATAAGCTCTTATGTATTTAAATTTCAATTTAAAACATCAAATTTATATTTGCAATATCTCTATAAGTGTCATACCAGAGACTCATGTCTCTGTGCTCATAATTTAGCTTATGGGATTGCTCTGCAATATTAGCCACTGGAAAAACTTCTCTTGCTTTTTCCTATTTCATGTAATTATTGAATCTGTATGGAGTACCCATGAACTTTCACGGTCCTTTAAAATAATGTTATCTTATGTGTATTTAAGCTAGTGTTTCCTTGGGTTTCATTCTTTTGTTTAAGTAAAACTTTTAGTTTTCTTTTTTTCAGAACAATATTGACAGTTCAGAAATAGTTTCCTCTTTTTTTATACACCATTATCTATTGCATTTTCTTATATTCTGGTTAGTTTATGTACTCAATCACCTTAATCTGTTTTCCCTGGTATTAATTTTAATAATTATTTGACTTTATTTGATAATTCATTTTACTGTTATTGCTTTGTTCAGGATTTTTCTCTTATTTCAATATCAGTCATAATATTTTTCTATGAAATCATACATTAACTTAAAACTTACTTACGACTTTTACAACTCGTTGACAGCTTATTTTCTCTGCAACAGGAAATTTATTATGTTTTCTTTAGTTTAGGTCTGTTGTGGTGAATTCTCTCTATTTTTGTTTATCTGAATGAAACTTGTTGCAGTTTCACTTTTAGAGATCTGATTTTAGTTAGTATTTAATTCCAGTTTGACAGTATTTTTCTTTTAAATGTTTGAAGATATCACTCCATTGATTTTTTGTTCCCAATATTTCAGATGATAAATCCACTGTTAGTCCTACTGTTGCTCTTTTAGAAGTAATATGTCTTTGTCTCCTTTCATAATTTTGCTTTGTGTTTTTCCCCCAGAAAGGTTACTGTGTTTCCAAGTTGTGTGTGTGTGTGTGTGTGTGTGTATGTGTGTGTGTGTGGTGTGTCCTGATCTATTCTGCATCTGGTCCATGGTGTTTCTTGAATGTATGTCTTAATAGAGGTCACCAATTTTGTAAAATTTTATTGTGATATATATTCAAATACTGTCTCTCTCTAATATTCAAATTGTAATTTAGTTATGCAATTTCTTTCTAATTTTATTTGCACTTTCTGCATTTTCTATGCTTTGTTCTCTCTATTCTTCACTTTGGCTGTTCTATTAGTTGTCTTTTAATCTGTAGTTGATGTATTTCTTGAAAACCCTTAATTTTCAACTATTATATTTTTAATTTCTTTTCATTAATTTTATGGTTTCCAGTTCATTGCCAAGTATTCTACATCTTCTATTTTTTGTTGAGCATAAGCAAAATTATTTTAAAATTTATGTTTTATATTTCTATTGTATAGATTCATGGATAGGGAATTTGTCTGTCCCCCTCTAATTTTTTTCTCATCTTCAATTTTGGTATTATCTTAGAAGCTTATTTATTTTGAATGAGTGACAGATATTCTTATAAAAAGTTTTATTACATATTTGATCTTATAATGTATGATGCATTCCTCCAGTGAGGAGTTTTTGTTATGATAGGTCGTGTTTACTCTAACAATTTCATCACATTCAGTCAACTTGAAATGATTCAAATCTGGGCTTCAGTTCTTGTGAGGGGTTGACTATTTCTACTTCATCTATACTAGTAGGCTTAGGCTTTGAGATTCCTGTCCAAAGTTGTGGATATTTACTAAGGGGCTTGAATGTTATGGTGACCTGACCTTTGATTTTCTTGTTTCATAATCTAATTTGTTCAGCATTATTGTAGACTTTATTCAGTATCTGGAATAAGAAAATGATGAAAGAGGAAATGAAGTAGCTGATCTGGCTGCATCTCTAGGCTTTTATCCTTTCTCAGATTTTGGCCCCAAAATTCCTCAAGGCCTCAACAGCTTTCAGTTTATTCTTCCAGCACATATTTTTGGACATTTAATCTACTCTAGATTCTATTGTAGGTTTGTCATTGTGGAGCATATGCTATATTTTAATTTCCCTGTTAGGAATAAAATGGAATGTTGATATAATTTGCCTAGAGAAATGTAATAAAATTCTTCCGAAATGGCAGAAAGCATGGACACCTTTTAAACATGACTTTAAACATGTCAGTGGGGGTGGGAGTTTTCTTCAGAAGCAAATATGTCAACATATTAACATAGCTGAATCTGGCTCACAGGCATATGCATGCCTAGTATACTAGTTTTTGTACTACTCTATGTTTCAACGATTGCAAAATATAAGAAAAAATAAAAGAAAAAGACATAGCTATTGAAGACCTGGCTAATATCTCATTGATTCCAAGATGTTACTCCTATGGAATAAAATTATTCTGTTTGTGTGTTCCAGTATTTATTTAATGTCAACTGATAATAGATATTAATCATCTCTACAAAATACCTTGTCACAGCAGCATCTAGTATGGTGTATGAACAAATAACTGGACACCAAAGCCTGTCTAGGTTGTCGCATAAAATTAACTGTCTCAATGCTCATTTACCAGTTTTGACTGTAAGTGGATAGATGTGTAGCAATCCAGGATTGTGAAGGTTAGGGTGATCAGGAACTCAGACTCTATCATGCAACATGAGTTGTACCACATGCAGGCCCTAAGCTCAGATGTGAAAGCTGTGGATAGCAGGATCATAGAAGATACAGTAGAAATGATGAATATTAATTGTGATAGCAACAATAACTACAATGACAATAAATGTAGTTTATCCAAACAAACTTCCTCTTAATGTTTTCCTATGGAAGAGAGACTGATCAGATTCTTGGGGGAACGGCTTGCCAAACACATATGAAGATTGTATCTAAGCTATGCAAAGGGTAAACTGTAGTAGCACAGTGGTTCTACCTATATCTTCCTTCAGTGAACTTTTTGCTGCCACCCTTTCTGGAGTTAATACATGTCTCACTATCAACCTCAGCGTCAGAGGCATGCTTCACTCAAGATTACACCATTACTAAGCTAATGAGCAGGAGGGTCCAGCTATTGCAACTTGGTGCAAGAAAATACTAAAGGGAAATGCTAGCTTAGGAGCTGTGCATCAGCTTGACATGGATGTTCTAAGTACTGCATCCCAGTTGATGCTCCCCTTCTGCCCAAACCAGTTTCCATAACCCACTTCCTTTCACAGGGGGCAATACTTGATAAATGTCTCACACCTGAAATTCTGACTCCATAGCTGCTATTTAAAATTCTGGCTCTCTAACTTGATCTCTATTACTTTAGGCAGCAAAGACAACTTTGCTGTTTCTTGGTTCCTCGTCTGAAAAATGGGGAGTATCGAGTTCATAAGATAGTAATTAAGAATTAAATAAGTTAATTGTACTTAGTACTGTGTTCATCCCATAGCAAATACTCAATAAATTATAAACATTATTGCATGTTCACTTATAAATTGTTGGGTTCAGGTCCAAAAAGTTTGGAGAGTAAATAAAATATAGTAAAAGGAATTGTTTTTCCCAAATACTTCCATGGAGGGAAATGAAGGCATGAAGATCAGGAAGGAAATTATTTTCCAGCTATGTTATCTAATGAAGGATTAAATGATTTTCCACATAAGGTTGTGGCAAAGTAGAAACCTAATCTTTAATATTATGTTTTAGAAGTCTGTCTTCCCTGATAGACAGCAAATTTCAAGAGGGCATTGACTGTAGCTGCTTAGTTTAGCACTTCCATAGGTATTCAGCAAATATCCACCAAAGTATTGAATTCGTGATTAACCAATGAGTAAATCATTGATTTATTAAATAATTGAATGTTAATTTCAATGTTCTCATGGACATATGAGTTTTCAATCACAATTAAGGTTTTATAAAATTGTCAGGGGGTCAACAAAAACATAAATATCAGGCATAAATGAAGTCTGAGGGAATTATGTACAGAGTTTCAAATGACTTAATTGAAAGGAATTTGGAGGACATATTCAGTATTAGGGTATAAGATGTATTTCTCAATTCATAGACATGCACAATACACATGAAAATACAGTCACACAAACAAAAGTATTCTTGCCTTACTTTCAAAACACCTTGTATTAGTTAGGGTTCTCTAGAGAAACAGAATCAACAGGGAACACTTGCAAATATAAAATTTATGAAAGTGCCTCACGTGACCGTAGGAACGCAGAGTCCAAAATCCACAGGGCAGGCTGCAAAGCCGATGACTCCAATGGATGGCCTGGATGAACTCCACAGGAGAGGCTCACCAGCCAAAGCAGGAATGAACCCCGTCTCCTCTGAGTCCTCCTTAAAAGGCTTCCCATGATTGGATTTAGCATCACTAATTGCAGAAGACACTCCCCTTTGGCTGATTACAAACGGAATCAGCTGTGGATGTAGCTGACGTGATCATGACCTAATCCTATGAAATGTCCTCATTGCAACAGACAGGCCATCGCTTGCCCAATCAGATGAACAGGTACCACAACTTGGCCAAGTTGACACCTGTTCCTAACCATGACATACCTGATATATGCAGATTTGAAAGATACTTCCTTGTCAAACTTACTTGTTAACTGAAATATGCTGTTTATTGACAGGAGATGTTTAAAGTAATACAGATGTTTCTCATGTTCAAAATCTTTCAGATTTTAGATTTCTTGTGAAATGAGCAGATTAACATTGACCATTTCAATCTGAAGGAATTTTTAAAAAAACAGACTTTTACATTTATGTTTTATTATTTGTTTTTAACCCTTATATCAAATTTTACCATTTGATAACTTAAATGTTTCTCTAAAAGTTCTACTGAGAATGAGAGAAAATATATGTTTTTTTATGCTATGTCAAGTAATCACATACGTAGCTTACTCCACGAGAAACAAAATAAACATTTATTCCATGTTTTAAATGACCTTAAAAGGAAAAATTGCCCTTTGACAGCTCACTTTCAGTTATCAAATGGAGATTACCATTCTACTGTCTAGCAAATTGTCACAATGAATCATATACATAAATATATCATATAATTCAAACTAAATGTGAAATTACTGCCTTCTATAAACCTAGAGGCAAAACACATGCTTTTGTTTCTTCCTCTATTGCTAATATGATTGAATCTTAACTAGATTTATTAGAAATTGATTTTTGGAAGGGAGTTTATAGGGATAATAAAAGTCATGGGCATCTGGGAATAATAATGTCAACACAAAATTTGCTACTTACGCGTTCAGTTATTGTTTGTGATTTCTGATTTAGCCCATGGGCAGTTATTTCTTCTTGCAGTGACCCATTTTTTGTCCAGTTAATTTAGCTTCATAAATTGTTTTAATTTTCAAAGATTTTAATACATTGCAAAGCTAGTAAGCCCCAAGCTAATACATTATCTTCCTTCCATATAATACATCCTATCCTCTATTCTTTTTTTTCTTTTTGATATCTAGCTATCTCAATTTCTGGTGAAATATCAGATACCAGAGTCAAGTAACCCTAGTACCTCACTCTAGCATTTGAGAAAATATGCATATGGGGCTATCAATTTAAAGTATAGAAATATTACCAAATTTCTATTTATCTATCAACTGATGTGACTTTTCACTATTTACTATTTATTTTTTAATATATAGAAATACAATATATAACTATACATATCCATATAAATATTGATAGAGTTGTATATGGTAGATTAAATTATGTACTTCATGTAAGACCTCTTGAGGATTTTAATTTAATTAAAGGGTGACCCAATTCAATGACAGTGGGTCTAAATCCAGATTACTGGAGTCATTCTCAGGAGAAAGCCAAAGGAAAGAGCTAAAAGCATCAAATCAACAGAATCCTAAGAGAGAAAGGAGATGGCATTGCTATGTGACCCAGAGGCAAGATGAAAGCCATGGGTTACCCAAGACAGTGGTAAGCCTGCATCAGAATGCGACAGATTTAAGGGAGAAAGCACAGCTTATTGACAGCCTGATTTTGGACTTCTAATTTTGAAGCCATGAGCTGGTAAATTCTGATTGTTTAAGCCAAGCCATTGCATGGTATCTCTTGCAACAGCCTGGCAAACTAAGATAATATAAATATAGATGTTATTTCTGTTGTCTTCTCCTGTCTCTTACTTTCCCTAACCTGTCTTTATTCATGATTCAATAAATCTAAAGTCAGTACAACCCCATACAGGAACTGTTTAAAGGGTTGAAAAAAGCTTCTACTAGAGATATGAATGAAGCCGATCTGGATAGGAATGAGGTAGGTCAGAATACAGGGGAAAGGAAAATATCATCCATATTTTAAAACAATTCCTGGCCTTAGAATTGCAACTTGTAACCTAATAAATCTCCTTTACAATAGCCAATCCATTTCTGGTATATTGCATTCTAGCAGTTTAGCAAACCAAAACACAAGGAATTAAGTTAGTACTTTTCCATCTGGAAAATCAATGCCTACAGCATTGCTTTTATATTATATGTTTTGTGAAATTATCTGCTGAATAAATTAACGATTTATTCAGAAAAGAATCATTGGTTAGTATTCCTTCTGTTTATGAAAATCTCAATGAATAGAGGTTAGTCATTTTTATTAATACACATATTATATTTTGGATGTACAAGCATCTATTTAAATATCCATTTTTTAATAAATTTATTTGCTCTTTTAAGAAGACTAGAACTCATAAAATGTTCATTAATATTGTTTGTGAGCATTCTTGGGAGCTTAAACTGGAGAAACTATACACCTAGCAATGTTCTAAAAATGTCACTCTGAGCAACTGTGCTTGGGGTTCTAGGTATTGAGTCTTGAGTATTATCAAGGAGAATTGAAAAAAGACTATTGTGGAAATTCAGGTGAGAGATGCTAGTAGCTCAAACCAGAAGGGTATTAGTAAAAATAAGAAATGCGTGGAATTTGATATATTTTAAAGTAGAGATAGCATGATCAGATGATTGTTTTGATATATATTGTTAGAGAAAAATAAAGGAATCTAGGATAAAATAAAGATTTTTTTAAACCTGGTCAACTGGAAGGGAGGTGTGATGTTTAGAAAAATCAATGGAAAATCAGTGCCTAGAGTACTGCTTTTATATTATAGACTTAGCTAGATAATGGTGTCTAGTTGTCTGGTCAAGAAACACTGGCTTAACTGTTGCTGTGAGATATTTCATGGATTTGAATAATCAGAATGTTGATTTATCTTGATTCCCTAGAGTAGCATGACTACAAAAGCTTTGGTAACAAGTATGGGGTACTGTGATTTATAGATATCAGAAATGGTGGAATAGCTTTCTAAATGGAGAAGAAGAAGGTACTGGAAGAAAAGTAATCCTTGTTTTAAAATGAAATTTGTCAAAATTTGTTCAGATGTTGGATGTAAGTTATAATTTGAAAGCACCAAGCTGGGATACTTAGCTGAAGATTTCCAAATTAAATATGGAAATTGAGGCCTGGCTTCTTCTTGCAGGTTATAGTAAAGTATGACAGAAAATGGATAAGCTGAGAACTGAAACTCTGGGTAAAAAAAAAAAAAAATTGAAATAGATGGTGTGGAAAATTCTGGGTTTCCAGAAAGTAGTGCTCCATATGAGGATTTAACCAAACATGGAACCAAGCAGCTATTTCAGAAAAAGCCAGGACTGGTAATAAAGTTATCTGGAAAGGGTTTGTGTAAAGTCCTACTGTGTCATTGTTGTGACCTCTGCACACTGCAAGTCAAAGCAACAATTTTTTGTGAGATCTGTATAAACAGAATCACTATCTGTCTGAAATAAAAAGGAAGGAAACAAGGCAAATTGAAGAAAAAATGATTCCAAAGGCAGAACAATAGAAACTAAGCTCTGGAGCCAGGAAATCTCAAGCCAGGAGATCAATCCTGCCTATGCATGTAGGAAAGGAAAGCTTGCCCTGGAATTTAAAGAAAGTGTAGCATAACTCAAAAAATCAGAAATCAGGGGAATATGTGTGAGAATAGGCATTCATGATGTGGGATAATGGTGGAAGTAATATGAAACTAGATTAAACTGGCTTTATAGATATGGGCTCACTAAGTAGAGATTCTGGATAATGTTGTAGCTCAAGGGGTTGAAATGGATTTAACAGCTTGCTTGGATTGTTGGATGAAACATGGATCAAAAGGTGGCCGATATTTTCTGAATGTGAAGTGCCAGAACTGCGCTGGTACAATGCATATTAAGGGATCCAAAATTTAGAGAAATTGGAATGTTATAGTGGATTTATCATGGAAGATTTGCTCAAACAACCCAGAGATGTCCAGAGGACACACCTTTTACCAGGGTAACTGTTTTGTTGAAAAGAAAATTATCAGATATTTCAGGGTTAGAGACTAGATCAGAAGTGGCATTAATTCCTAAACATCACTCTGGTCTAGTGTTTTGTTTGTTTAATGCTGCTGGAATGCAATATACCAGAAATGGAGTGGCTTTTATAAAGGGAATTTTTTAAGTTGCAAGTTTACAATTCTAAGGCTATAAAAATGTCCAAAGTAAGGTATTTTGGACAGAGTGGGGACTAATGGAGGTTATGTGATTGATGGAGTTTTAGCTCAGTTACAATTCACAGTGTGTCCAGAAGGCCCCCAGACCTATTCTGCAGTTACATCCCCTATTCTGTAGTACTGGAATGCATAATTGGAATATGAATTCTGAGCGTCTGAAAGAATCTCTGCATTAGCTCCCTGAATTGGGGAGTGAGGGTTATTCTGGTAGGAAAGACCAAGTGGAAGTCACTACAATTGCCTCTACCCAGAAAAATAGTACATCAGAAGCAAAACTGGATTCAGGGAGAGATTATAGAGATTAGTGCCACTCTTCAGAACTTGAAGGATGCAAGGGTGGTGATTTCCTTCACATCCCCATTCAATCCTCCTATTTGGCTTGTGCAGAAGACAGATGGGTCTTGGAGGATGACAGTAGAGTTTCATAGACTTAGCCAGTTGGTAACTCCAATTGCGGCTGTTTTTCCCATTGTACCATTGCTTTGAGCAAATCAACACATCCCCTCATCCCTGATATGTGGCTATTGATCTGACAAATGCTTTTTCTCAACAGCTGTTAGTAAGGAACACCAGAAACAGCTTGCATTCAGCTGGCAAATGCAAAGGTGAAGAGTAAGCTGCTGCATCTGACCCGTCTTATGACCAGAAAAGAGATTTGATGCCTAGAAAACAGAACCAATGCATAGGCAGCCTATTTGGATTTTGGGTACAACATATTTGTGCCCGTTTGAAAGCATTAAATGTGCTGTAGAAAAGCCATGTTTTCCTGATCCAGCTCATCAAAGCAACCATTTCTTTTATTTCCTGTTCAGCAGTGTTGGTTGGAAACTTGATTAGATCGGATTTCGAGAACCATGAGAGTCCATACACCCAAAGACCTTTGGAGATGAAGAAGTAAAACGTCCCTGGGGGAGCCTCATGAAATAAGAAGCCTGGAGAGAAAGTAGCAGATGTCAACATCTTTGCCATGTGGCTTTCCAGATGAGAGAGAAAACCTGAACTTCATCAGCCTTTCTTAAATGAAGGTAATCTCTTATTGGTGCCTAAATTTGGACATTTTCATAGACTTGCTTAAGTTGGGAGATTTTCTCAGCCTTAGAACTGTAAACTTGCAACTTATTCAATTCCCCCTTTTAAAAGCCATTCTGTTTCTGGTATATCACATTCTGGAAGCTAGCAGCCTAGAACAATATTCCTCATTTGGTTGTGCTATTTACCAAGTAACCAGAAAAGCTACTAGTTTTGAGTGGGAACTGGAACAAGAGAATGCTTTGTGACAGCTCAAGTTACTGTACAATCATCTCTACCACTTGGACCATATGATCCAGCCACTCTAATGGTGTTGAAAGTGTCCAGTGGCAAATAGAGATGCTACTGGGTCATTTGGCATGTCCCTGTAAGATAATCCCAACACAGTCCCTTAGGATATTGCTTTAAGTCCTTGTCATCACCTTCAGATAAATACCCTCCTTTTGTGAAATAATGGTCCACCAAGTTACAATGAGAACCGAGTTGCTTATCATGAATGGGGTGTTATCTGAACTAGCAAGCCATAAATTTGAGCATGGACAACAGCACTCACTCATAAAATGGAAATGGTATATAGGAGATAGGGCTCAAGCAGATCCTGAAGGCATAAATAAATTGCATGAAGAAGTGGCCCAAATGTTTTTGGCCCCCACCTCTGTCATTTTACCTTCTCGTTACCAGCCCAGAGTTATGTCCTCTTGTGGAGTACCTTACAGTCAGTTGACTGAGGAAGAGAAAACTCAGGCCTGGTTTACAGATGGTTCTACACGATATGCAGGTATCACCCAGAAGTGGACAGTTCCAACATGCAACCTATTTCTGGGCTCTCTCTGAAGGACAAAGGTAAGGGGAAATCCCCCCTGAGGGCCAAATTTTGAGGGGTGTACCTGGTTGCTCATTTTGTACCGAAGGAGAACTGGCAGGAGGGGGCCTTTGTATACTGGTTCATGAGCTGTTACTAATGGTCTGGCTGGTTGGTCAAGGACTTGGAAGGAGCATGACTGGAAGATGGGTGGCAAAGAGGTCAGTTGAAGAAGTATATGTATAGACCTTTCTGAGTAGGCAAAACATGAAGATATTTGTGTCCCGTGTGAATGCTTACCAGAGGGTGACTTCAGCAGAGAAAGGTTTCAATAATCAAATGGATAATTAATATGATGACCCATTCTGTTGATACCATGCAGCTCCTTTCCCCAGCCACCCCTGCTATTGCTATAGGCACTGATGAGTGCCCTATCTGCCAGCAGGAGAGATCCACACTCAGTTCCTGAAATGGCACCATTCCGCAAGATGACCAACCTGCTATGTAGTGGCAGGTTGATTACATTGGACCACTTCCATCATGGAAAGGACAGTGATTTGTCCTAACTGGCATAGACATATATTTTGGATATTGATTTGCTGTCCCTGTATGCAAATGCTTCTGCCAATTCTACTATCTGTGGATTTAACAGAGTGCCTTATCCACCACCATGGTATTCCACACAGCATTGCTTCTGATCAAGGAATCTTCCTCACGGCAAATGAACTGTAGGAATGGCATATTTTCATGGAATTCTCTGATCTTTCAATAGCACCCATCATCCTGAAGCAGGATTGATAGAACTGTGGAAGGTTATTTGAGGATTTATTTATGCTGATAACTAAGTAGTAATACCTTTCAGGGCTGAGGCACTGTTCGCCAGGAAGCTGTGTGTGCTCCAAAGTAGTGCCCACTCTGTGGAATTACTTCTCCGATTGCCAGGATCCATGTGTCCAGGAATTGAAATGGGAATAATACCATTCACTATTACTCTTAGTGATCCACAAGGAAACTTTTTCTTCCTGTCCCTGAAACCTTGAACTCTGGTCTATATGTCTTAGTTCCAGAAGGAGAAATGCTTCCACCAGGAGGCACAAAAATGATTCCATTGAACTAGAAGTTAAGATTTCCATCTGGCCACTTCGGGCTTCTTATGTCTCTGAATCAACAGGCAAACAAAGGGATTATTGTAGTGGCTGGGGTGAATGATACCCTGTTGCAGTAATTATGGTGCAAACTGTTTATTTACATCCTGTTTCAGTTCCCACCAATTTTTAGCTAAGCACATTAAGGAAGTTAATAACTTCTCTACACTTCAATTTATAATAAAACATATACTGTTATCTACATTACAGTGTTGGCATAAGAATTAACTGATGTCCTCTACTGAAAGCTTTTAATATATAGTAAGTTCTCAAAAACAATAATACTGATTATTATTCTTTTTCTTGTTACTACTACTACCACTACTATTCCCTTCCCATATTATTCAGTTTGACTTAATACATGGATGACTGGTAGTTTTATGACCCTTCTCCCTCTTTATATTTTTATACCTCTCCAATTCTCCATCCTGCCGGCATCTCTTTCTCTGAGAAAACAAACAGAACAAATAAAAGCTGCTCTAGCAGCTTGGGTATTGCTATCTTTTTTTAAACAGTCTTTCGCAACATAAAGATTATTTTGTGGGTAACATTTTTCATATCTTTTATTACAACTTGAATGCATTTTATCCTAAAGGACTCCATTTCTGCCAAGGTGAAGCTGAAGAGAAAGATAAATGTGAAGTAGATAGATTCATTAACTATATCCCTAAGGTTCCATACTTACCTGGTTCAAGACCTTTTCTTTTGCCTCACACTCTGTTTAACATTTTCAACCTCCATTTTTGCTTTGCCAATTCTTACTTGGTTTACTCTTAGTTCCAAATACTAATAGCTTGCATACTGAAATGCTTATTATCCTTAGCCCACATAAATAATTTGGAATGTTGAACATCCATGCAACTTATGTATTTTTAAGAAGGTTTTAGTGGTAAGTATACAGAGAGGAAACTGTATATCTATATCTGTATCTCTCTATATATAAAGAAAATGCACATCCTCCCCATTTCCTCTTTAGTAAACCATGGTGAGGCCCTCTGGCGGTCCCAGATTGTATGTATAGATGTAAATATGGTTCATGTCAGCAAATTACAAACCCGACTCTTTCATCTCCTTTACAGAAATTACTGATAAGAATTTTATAGTTATCAGAGTCTTTTATAATGTTACTAGGTGGAATTCCTAAATTGAAAGATATATTTCCTTTATCTTAATATTCTGAGTAACTAATGTAAGGTTTGGAATATATTAGGTATTCACAGTTTTTGGAAAATATTTGAACCAAATTCCATTCTATCAAACTCCAGATATAAATGTTTCTTTTACTTATATACAATGACAAATAATTCATTTATGTGTGATTGTCTTTGCCTATTACTATAGCTTCTGCTATCACTTTAAAGAATGAAAACATAAACCATTCCCTCCAATACTTTTGTACTCTTAAGAAATAATGAGTGTTTCTTTAATCTATAGCCTTAAATGGAGTCTTGGGTTCTCTACCTAATGACATTTAATGAAGAAGATGATGACAATATTGCTTGATTTTCACTCTCTACAATTCTTCTCTGGCCACATGTTCTGGTACATGTTTTGATTATTTCATATTCATTATCAAGTCACATATTGAATTGTATAAGAAAGTAGCTTATTTAGTAAAGCAACATTGACTTCTATATATAAAAAACAAAAATTCTCAAAGATCTCTACATGCTTATAAAAGCTGCCAATGATTGGAGGCAGATAGATGACCAAAAATTATTTAAGGTCATATAGCTATCACAATAATTAAGATTACCAACTTATTCCAAGTTCAACCCTTACAAAAGAGGGGTATAATGTTTTGAAATGTCCAAATGAGATGTGTTTTCTTCTCCCAGTAAAAGAGAAAGGGAGAACATATAAGACAAGAGCAAATGAAATATTCCCAGCAAGGTGAGTTTATTGTTGAATGAACTGCTTCATCGGCAGACCTACTCTAGTGCTTCCAAGATAATGGAATTTGGCAAGAAGTTAGTTGGAAGACCTTAAGATGTTTCTCCCGATATTTAGGAACATCCACAAAAAAAGAGACTAGTGCCTGCTTCTGCGATTAGGATTATTAAAGTTGGGAGACATGCCTAGAACCGACCAAGAAGAAAAGTGAAGGGCCCCTCCATGTTAATTCAGTTGGAGATTGCAAGAAGAAGCATTTGTTAGTGTCAGTGACTCCAGTGAAGATGTCACATTACACTCAGAACAGTAAAGAGCAGCAACAACAAATGGAATTAGATGGATACAAGGACTGAATTGGGATAGCTCCACCGTGGGCAATGGCCATTTCCATAAGCTGTTCATATCCCCTTCCACTCCTTGCCCCAAGCAATAAAGGAGATGGGCTTTAAAGAGGATGGGATACAGTAGTGTCACAAAATAAAGTCCTGCCTTTTACATCCTGCTGGGAGGGTGTGGAAGATATGAAATTGAAATTGAGTTCGAGATTAAATTTTTAAATCAGACTTGTGTTTTCCTAAAGAAAATAACCAGAAAGTAATGGAATGTGCCCAAGATATCATTAAAGGAATGAGAAATGAGGTTATGGGAGGATATGAGGCAGAAGAGCTGCATGTAGTTATAGGAAATACATAATTTTTTTAAGAAATCAAAATAAGAAATTATATTACATGGTTGACACATTTATACACAGAGATGTGTTAATATTTGAATTTTACTAAAACATGTGGAAATTAAGAATATTTTTTTCTAAATGTGATTTGCTAAATTCACTGGAAATGTATATTTTAGACTTGCAAATTAAAGTATATTATCAGTAATTTTGGCTAAGTCATACTTTGTTTAATTTATTATTAAAATGCTTTGGTGGGTTGACATAATTAAGATTTAATATTCATATTGAGTTTCATAGGGATGCTAAACATTTTAAAGAGATCATGGTATATTTTCCAATATCTCAGTCTCCAAGTTTCAGAATCCACACTGGAAAAACACAATGATGATTTTGTAATAATTGCCATGTGTAAAAATCACATCCTACCAGCTAATCACAAGTTCATATATTTTTTTAAAATACATGTTTTAAAATATTTTTGTTCTTGAAATAAAAATACCTTCCTTTCTTTTCCAATTTTTAAGGGTTCTATTATATTTTCTGTGAAGTGTATTGTTAAATGATACTTATCAACAGTTATTTTTATTTTATCTCTAATGCTATACTTCTGGAAAGCTTTAATATCAATTGCCATTCTATGTTCATAAAGCATTATAGTTATTCACTGTTTATACACTAAAAAATAGAGAGGCAACTGATTCTAATTCAGCTTTAGGAACCTTGGCTAATTGTCTGAGGTTACCTAAATGAGTAACAAAAATCTACACTAGAAAGTAACAGCTAAAACCACCTCTTTTCACATTCTCATTTTGAAACTTTATAACACAGTACATGTTCAAAAGTTTTGTTTACATGAATAAAATTTTAAAAAGTTTTTATTAAAAATATGTACTACAAATTCAAAAGTTATATTTTAATGTTTGTTTGGATTCAATCTTTTATAAATAATTTCATTAACCTAAGACTATGTAAAATTTCAAATCATTATAGCATAATAAATTATCAATTTTGTTGAAACAAAGTATATAAATAATTTTAGGGATTATATCTGAATGTAGAGTTAATAGTATTCAATGAGAAATTAAATCCAATCAAGCTTTTGAAGTTAAGAAGTCAATACTAAATTCAGTAATTTTATTTCACAGCAATAACAGTTATGCAATAATTTATGGGGTAAGCAAATGCGTTAAATTGATACTAAGCATTGTCTTATTTTCTGTTTGGAAATAAAAGAAAGATGGCTGAGTTCCCTGTATGGCAAGCATAATATTAATAGAATACTAAAAGCAAAATGATTCCTAAAATCATCAGAACCAATTAGCATTAACTAGCATTTAATGTTAATCTTCATTTTAGAAACAGTGGTGCATTTCTTAATAAATTAGAGGCCAAAGACTCTGGCAGGATTATTTAAAATGAATTTTAAGAAGGGTGAATTTAAACAATTCAGTGTGTCTTGCATGTTCCTTTTTTTCCCCTTATTTGGCCGCCTGAAATATATTTCAATTAATATATATATATGCAAAATACTGACTGAATTGGGTATATTATGTATTGGAGGAGTCATTGGGCTACATAAATAGTGGTACTGTCAAACTAAAGTGATAAAGACTGCTTTCAATGAAATTATTTTAATATTTATTATGGAAAGTATTAAGTAGTATTAATTTCTCAGAGAGAAAAAAATATTCCTTGTAGAATTGTTTAAACTCAAAGTTTTCTAATTCCACATTGAATTACAATTTTTAAATCTATGTTAATAGGCTCTAAAAGTGGTCAGGATTGATGAATTTCTGTATATACAATACAAATAGAAACTCTGTACAATGAAGTTATCTTTCTACTATTGATCTTTAGTTTAATTCTATTATGGTATGTATTAGTTTCTTAGCTGCTAAAACAAAAATTATAAAATTGGTAGGTGTAACTACAGGGATGTATTGGCTCATGGTTTTCAGGTAAAGTGAAGTCCAACATCAAGGTATCAGCAAACTGATAGTTTCTTCCCCAGGACTGTGAGATTGTGATATTTTGGGGTTGTCTGCTGGTGATCCATTGGCATTTCAGTCATGTGGCTCCAGCACCTTCTTTCTCGTCCTGGCTCTGTTGGTTTCCAGGTATTGGCTGCTCCACATGACTTCTAATCCTGCATCCACTTTCCTTGGTTTATAGAGAGTTCAAACACGTTAGATTAAGGTTCATCTTCATTCATTCTGGGCACACCATAAGTAGTAACACCTTCAAATGTCTTGTTAACAAATAGGTCCACAATCACAGGATCAAGGATTGGGACCTGAACTTTCCTTTTGTGGGGGACAAGATAGAATCCTCTAAATTGTCCCTATTTGTATGATTTCAACTGGTATGATTTCAATTCTTTTAAATTTGTTTTATGGCTTTGGATATAGTCTATCTTGGTGAAAGCTGTATGGACACTTGAATATTATTTCCACTGATGTTGCATAGGGTATTCTATAACTGTCTATTAGATCCTGTTGTTTGGTAATGATTTTATGGCCCCTGTGTATTGCTTGTTCTAAATAAGTGCTGAGCTTTCCTATAAAATTGTGGATTCTTCTATTTCTCCTTTTGGTTTACCCTACTTTTGGAAATACAGCTATTAATGCATATATATTTTGGATGATGTCTTTTTGTTAAGTTGACACTCATAATTATGTAATAGTCCTCTTTATTCCTGGTAATGTTCTTTGCTTTTAAGTCTACTTTGTCTGCTATTAATATAGCCATTCCAGTTTTCTTTTATATATTTTAAATTTTAATTTTATCTGATCTTTATATAATAACATTGAGTTGAATTTATTATATACAGGTAAAGTTGGGTCATGCTATCAATTCTGAAAATTGTTATTTTTTGATGGAATATTAAGCCTATTTAAATGTAATTACTTTTCTGTGTGGATTTATCATTCCTGATTTTTTATTTGTTTTCTGTTTGTTCACAAATGATTTGAAGTATTTGTCAGATAATTCATATATATTATCTTGTCACTGGTTTCTGTTAATGGTTTTTCCCATTTGAGTTAGTATTTCCTTGTTTCTCATAACAAGAAATTTAGAATTGCCTAGTGGACATTGTGAAATTATGTTATGAGATGCCAAGTCTTGTATAAATATGAAGAATGCTGATCTTTCTCTTTGTGCTGACAATGACCTTGATTTGATTTGGGCTGCGTGTCCCAACCATCATATTGCAGGGTTTTTATTTCATTATCTGTTTCTTTTTCAAAACTTGTGCAGTGATAGTTGGATGGTCCCCACTTATACTCTATCCTGTGACCAATAAGGGACATTAGAGATGGGCTATACCATAGATCAGTTATCAAAATCTATGGTATATTATTGAGGACTAACTCTACACATGTACTGTTCCTTGGTGAGCCTTGTAGCTTAGAAAACTACTTATGAAATAATTATCCTGAACTCCTCTCTTTCTGGATCTGCACGGTGTGCTAATGATTCCTGGGACTCTTTTTCCTAACTTTCAACTAGAAAGCTGTGACTTTATTTATACTACTCTTGAGAGACACCTCCCAGTGCCATGGCCCATGTCCAAGGCCAACTGGTGAGAGGACAGAAGGATAAAAAAGCGAAGGGAGTTTAGGCCACACTTTTAGTACTGCAGTTCTTCTGATTAAAAAAAGAAACAGATTTTTTTAGATCTATGGCTTCCCTAGGCTGAGCATGAAAGAATGTAGAGAATATAGAAAATATGAAATACAGAGACATTGAAAGACAGAAGAAACAGGGGATTTCACCCAAATTCTCTGTGTGTTAGAAAATCCTTTTCCTGTTTATTATGCATCAGCACATTACTGGAGATTATAAATGAGGGACAAAAAAAAAAAGACAAACTAATGCTATTTTAGTAGTAGTTTGAATTCTGGTCTTTATTCTAAATATACGGAATTCTAGTTACTTTGTAAGAGTTATCAAATAGGCTTTTTCATGCTCTTTTCCAGACTTTATAGCTAAGAGGTGGGGTGAAATGAGCTAACTCCATTTGTGTTAGCCTAGGTTCTCTACAGAAACAGAACCAACATGAGACATCTGTAAATATGAGATTTATAAAAGTGTCTCATGCAACTGTGGGGATGCAGGAGTCCAAAATCCATAGAGCAGACAATGAGGCTGATAATTCTGAAGAAATTTCTCTAGAAACTCTGCAGGAGAGACTCACTGGCTGAAGAAGCAGTGAAAATTCTCTCTTCTGCTTTAAAAGTCTCCAACTGTTGGGATCAAATCTAACTGATTGTATTCTCTCATTTGTGGAAAACACATCCTTAGTTGGTCATAAAAATAATCACTCACAGATGCAATCAACTGATTGACGATTTAATAAACCACCCTTCTTTTTTATCAACCAGCCACAAAATATCTTTGCAGTGATGGTTAGGTCAGTGCTTGCCTGACCAGACATCTGGGCACCATCACCTGGCACAAGTTGACACCTGAACCCCACCATCACACCATCTTACCTAGATTTGGACTTCTTTATGGTATCATTTAATGAACAAAATTTCTCAATTTTAATGGGGTCCAAATTAACAATTGTGCGTGCTTGCATGTGTATGTATTGCTTTAAGAGATCTTTCCATACCAAAGTTATGAATACATTACCTCATCTTATCTGTCAAAGCTTGATTGATTTGCTTGTCAAGTTTAAGTCTCCAACTTATCTGGAGTTGGTATACTGAGAGATGTAGAGAGGGTCAAATTTCTTTTTTTTTCTACATGATTTTCTACATGACTGAAAACTACTATTGACTAAAAAGGCAGAACATTTCTCCTTGCTTTGGAATGCAGTATATATACTTAGCCCTAATATGCAATAATCAATTTAAGGACTCTGTATCACTGATATATTTCACTATCTTACATGAACATCATATCCTCTTAATCATTTTAGATTTTATTCCTAAATTTTAATATATAATAAAATATCAAATAACTTCAGAGAAAATAGTGCTCTTTCTCATTCCCTATTAATGAGAAAATGAAAATTAAATCTGAAGTGCAATATTAGTTCATGCCCATCATAATTGGATATTTTTTAACTTTATTACAGGGAATATGGGAGAAATGGGAACTCAAACATTGCCTGCTAGTACATAAATTTACCTAAATGTATACATAGGGCAATTTGGCATATATCCTAAGGTTGAATATGTTCCTATCTTAGCTGTTTAGTACATATATATTTTGGAGAAAATAAAGTAGAAACAGCATTGCGTTTAATAGGGAAGTAGAAAAATTATTTTTGGTTATAAATAGAATATTTATACAGTTTTTAAAATGCAGCAACTCAATCTATATGTGTCAGTATGGGTGGATATCAAAATCATAAATATTAATGGAAAATACAAGCTGAAATTCTAAGTATGAATCAAATTATATAATTTTTAAATGAACAAAATAATACATTCCAATCTATGAATAGGTAAATAAATTAATGGATGATAAATGCACACAATCATGAAAAGGAAGATATATCCCAATTGTAGGATAGTAACTGTCTCTAAGGAGAAGCCAAGAGGGTTAGTTTGCACCTTAGTTGTTTCATTATCATATTATTGAGAGAGATAGAAAGAGAGGATGAGAGAAAAGGATTTTAAAATATTGCAAAAGTGTTTCATGTTAAATCTGCATGTCAGGAATATGGATTTTATTATATTATTTTCTTTTCTTGTAAATATGAAATACTGTATGAATTTTGAAATGATATTCTTTGGAACTATTGAAGATTTTGAGGGTGTTTTATTTTGCTAAAACTGCCAGAATGCAATATACCAGAAGTAGATCAGCTTTTACAAAGGAGATTTATGAAGTTATCAGTTGTCATGGTCAGGGACATGTGTCAAGTTGGCCAAGTTGTAGTACCTGTAGTACCTGGGCAAGTGCTGGCCTGTGTGTTGCAATGAGAGCATTTCATAGAATTAGATCATGATCATGTCGGCTGCATCCACAGTTGATTCCATTTGTAATCAGCCGAAGGGGAGTGTCTTCTACAATGATTGATGCTTAATCTAATCACAAGAAGCATTTTAAGGAGGATTCAGAGGAGACAGGTTCCATTCCTGCTTCTGCTGGTGAGCCTCTCCTGTGGAGCTCATCCAGACCATCCATTGGAGTCATCTGCTTCACAGCCTGCCCTGTGGATTTTGGACTCTGCATTCCTGCAGTCACGTGAGACTTTTTATAAATTTTATATTTGCAAGTGTTCCTTGTTGATTCTGTTTCTCTAGAGAACCTTAGCTAATACATCTTGGTACCAGGAGTGGTTCTTAAGAAACAGAATCTTAAAAATAGGTTTTATGAATAGTTTTCAACTCTGATAGGACTCAGAGACAGTAAGGTTCTGATTCCCATAATCAGAGTGGCACTCCCAATCCATGGAGTGAGTTGGCAAAAGAGATAGTTAAAATATCATCATTCAGTTATCCTAATGCTTTGCTTGTATGAAACCAGACTCTGGGGGATAATGTTTTTGACACCTTTACAGAGTTTTGTAGAAAGAAGAGGTATAGAGATGTTGGTTGGTTGTTGTTAGATACAGTTGCTACATTAAGGGGCAAAATGGGTGGGCTTAAGACTACAAATGAGAAGCTTAAGCGCTGCCTGAAAGATGTAGATGTTTCCAATGAGTATCCTGAAGGAAAATCTTATGTCCTGTACCTGTAGACTTGAGCTCTCCAAAAATCAGGCTCAATATCTTATTGTTAGAATAGCAATTTTACAACGTAAACTGAAATCTCAGTCTTGCGTGGTGTCTGCCATTAAAGTGAGGGCATTGATTGGAAAGGAGTGGGACCCTGAAAAATGGGATGGTGACATATAGATTGATAATGATGTCAAGGGTGAGGTTGAAACCTTAGGCCATGCTGAGTCTTCTCTAGATAACCCTGTAATAGTCTGCCCTGAGGACATAGCCTCCCCACCTCCAGCCTGCCTTGACGAGTTGGCCACCCAACCTCCTCCTGAAGGGATTAGCCCTAGAGTGATTAATCCTGTTTCACCAGATGAAACTGCAAATAAAGACCCTGAAGCAAATGACTTGGAAGATATTTCTAATTATTTTCATGGCCCACCCCCACCACCCCTCGTTTCTTCCAGACCTAGAACTAGACTAAAGTCCCAACAGGCCCCTAATGGTGAGGTACAAAGTATCACACATGAGGAGGTACGTTATACTCCAAAAGAACTGTGTGAGTTTTCCAATTTATATAGACAGAAATCAGGGGAATATGTGTGGCAATGGATTTTAAGAGTGTGGGATAATGGTGGGATGAATATAAGGCTGGATCAGGCTGAAGTTATTGATATGGGCCCACTAAGCAGAGATTCTGCATTCAATGTTTTAGCTCAAGAGGTTAGAAAAAGTGTTAACAGTTTGCTTGGGTGGATCAAAAGGTGGCCAACATTACCTGAGGTTGAAATGCCAGAACTGCCCTGGTATAATGTAGATGAGGGGATCTAGAGGCTTAGAGAGAGTGGAATGTTAGAATGGATTTATCATGCAAAGCCTGCTCTTACACCCCAGGAATGTCCAGAGGATGCACCTTTTATCAGAACAGTGAGAAATAAATTTGTGAGACTAGCACCATCATCCCTAAAGAGTTCTGTGGTTGTACTTCTCTGTAGGTCAGATATTACTGTAGGAACTGCTGTCACTGAGCTGGAATCATTAAACACAATGGGGATGACAGGATTCCGAGTTGGCAGAAGCCAGGTGGCAGCACTTAACAGCCAAAGACAGGGTAGACATGGCTATTATAATAGACGACAAACTCAAAGCAGGCCTCAAAATTATATGACATGCAGAGATTTGTGGCATTGGCTAGTAACTCATGGGGTACCTAGAAATACAATAGAAGGGCAGTCTACTAAATTCTTGTTTGAACTGTATAAACAGAAGAGTTCTAGGTCAAGTGAACAGAAGTATAACCTGAATTGCAAAAACACAGAGTCACGGCCCCTTAATCAATTTCCAGACTTGAAACAGTTTACAGACCTAGAGCCCCTTGAATGCAGGAGAGGTCAGGTCCCTATGGGGGAGAAACCTGTTACACTGCCACAAATTTATACTGTTAATGTTCCTCCAAGCCTTCCCCAAGGAAACTGATGGCCTTTTACCAGGGTAACTGTGCATTGGGGAAAAGAAAATGATCAGATTTTGGGGGGATTATTAGACACTGGTTCATAAGTGACATTAATTCCAGGGGACCCAACACATCACTCTGGACCACCAGTCAGAGTGAGGGCTTATGGAGGACAGATAATCAATGGAGTTTTAGCTCAGGTCCATCTCACAGTGGATCCAGTGGGTCCCCGCACCCATCCTGTAGTTATTTCCCCAGTTCCAGAATGTATAATTGGCATTAACATACTGAGCAACTGGCAGAAACCCCATGTTGGCTCTCTAACTCATGCAGTGAGGGCTATAATGGTGGAAAAGGCCAAGTGGAAGCCACTAGAACTGCCCCTACCAAGCAAAATAGTAAATCAGAAGCAATACTGGATTCCTGGAGGGATTGCAGAGATTACTGCCACTCTTAAGGACTTGAAAGATGCAGGGGTGGTGATTCCCACCACATCCCCGTTCAACTCTCCTATTTGGCCTGTGCAGAAAACAGATGTGTCTTGGAGGATGACAGTGGATTATTGTAAGCTCAACCAGGTGGTAACTCCAATTGCAGCTGCTGTTCCAGATGTGGTATCATTGCTTGAGCAAATCAGTACATCTCCTGGTACCTGGTATGCAGCTATTGATCTGGAAAATGCTTTTTTCTCTATATCTATTAGTAAGGACCACCAGAAACAGTTTGCTTTCAGCTGGCAAGGTCAGCAATATGCTTTCACTGTCCTACCTCAGGGGTATATCAACTCTCCAGCCCTATGTCATAATCTTGTTCGCAGAGACCTTGATCATTTCTGCCTCCCACAAGACATCACATTGGTCCATTATATTGATTATATCATGTTGATTGGACCTAGTGAGCAAAAAAATAGCAACTACTCTAGATTTACTGGTAAGGCATTTGCGTGTCAGAGCATGGGAGATAAATCCAACAAAAATACAGGGGCCTTCCACCTCAGTGAAATTTCTAGATGTCCAATGGTGTGGGGCATGTCTAGATATCCCTTCTAAGGTGAAGGATAAGTTGCTGCATCTGGCCCCTCCTACAAACAAAAAGGAGGCACAGCGCCTAGTTGGTCATTTTGGATTTTGGTGACAACATATTCCTCATTTGGGTGTGCTACTCTGGCCCATTTATCGAGTGACCAGAAAAGCTGCTAATTTTGAGTGAGCATCTGAACAAGAAGAGGTTCTGTATCATGTCCAGGCTGCTGTACAAGTTCCTCTGCCGCTTGGGCTGTATGATCCAGCAGATCCAGTGGTTCTGGAAGTGTCAGTGGCAAATAGAGATGCTGTCTGGAGCCTTTGGAAGGCCCCTATATGAGACAATGCAGACCCTTAAGATTTTGGATCAAAGCTTTACCATCTGCTGCAGATAACTACTCTCCTTTTGAGAAACAGGTTTTGGCCTGCTATCTGGCCTTAGTAGAGACTGAACTTTTAACCATGGGCCACCAAGTTACCATGAGACCTGAGTTGCCTATCATGAGCTGGGTGTTGTCTGACCCACCAAGCCATAAAGTTGGGCATGCACAGCAGCACTCTATTGTAAAATGGAAATGGTATATACGAGATAGAGCCAGAGCAGGTCTTGAAGGCACAAGTAAGTTACATAAAGAAGTGGCCCATATTTCCATGGTTTCTACTCCTGCCACATTACCTTCTCTTTCCCAGACCAGAGCTATGGCCTCTTGGGGAGTTCCTTACAGTGAATTGACTGATGAAGAGAAAACTCAGGCCTGGTTTACAGATGATTCAGCACAATATGAAGATACCACCCGAAAGTGGACAGCTGCAGCATTAAAACCCCTTTCTGGGGTATCCTTGAAGGACAGTGGTGAGGGGAAATCCTCCCAGTGGGCAGAACTTCAAGCACTGCACCTGGTTGTTCATTTTTCTTGGAAGGAAAACTGGCCAGAGGTGTGTTTGTATACTGACTCATGGGCTGTTGCTAATGGTTTGGCTGGATGGTCAGGGACTTGGAAAGACCATAATTGGAAAATTGGTGACAAAGAGGTCTGGGGAAGAAGTATGTGGATAGACCCTCTGAGTGGGCTAAAAACATAAAGATATTTGTGTCCCATGTGAATGCACACCAGAGGGTGACTTCAGCAGAAGAGTTTAGTAATCAAGTGGATAAGATGACCCGTTCTGTGGATACCAGTCAGCCTCTTTCCCCAGCAACTCCTGTCATTGCCCAATGGGCTCATGAACAAAGTGGTCATGGTGGTAGGGATGGAAGTTATGCATGGGCTCAGCAACATGGACTTCCGCTTACCAAGGCTGACCTGGCTATAGGAGGAAGTAGGACTGCAACTACACAATGGAGGTAAAGAAGAGTTTTCTTGGAATATAGGAGATCCCCTAGGGCGTCTTTTAGTACTACCATGCCCCATGATTAAAATCAATGGAAATTTGCCAGCAGCAGAGACCCACATTCAGCCCCCGATATCACACCATTCCCCGAGGTAACAAGCCAGCTACATGGTGGCAAGTTGATTACATTGGACCACTCCCTTCATGGAAGGGGCAGCAATTTGTTCTAACTGGAATAGACACATACTCTGGATATGGGTTTGCTTTCTCTGCATGCAATGCTTCTGCCAAAACTACCATCCGTGGGCTTACAGAATGCCTTATCCATAATCATGGTATTCCACACAACTTTGCTTCTGATCAAGGAACACACTTCACAGCAAATGAAGTGTAGGAATGGGCACATGCTCATGGAATTCTCTGGTCTTACCATGTTCCCCATCATCCAGAGGCAGCTGGATTGATAGAACGGTGGAACGGCCTTTTGAAAACTCAATTATGGTGCCAACTAGGTGATAATACCTTGAAAGGCTGGGGCAATGTTCTCCAGGAAGCTGTATATGCTCTGAATCAGCATCCACTGTATGGTGCTGTTTCTCCCATAGCCAGCATCCATGGGTCCAGGAACCATGGGGTGGAAATGGGTGTGGTACTACTCACTATTACCTCTAGTGATCCACTAGAAAAGTTTTTGTTTCCTGTCCCTGCTACCCTGAGCTCTGCTGGTCTACAGGTTTTAGTTCCAAAATGGGGTGTGCTTCCTCAAGGAAAAAAAGCAATCATTACCTTCTTCCACTACCTTCCTGCATATACTGGAAACACATTAAATCTCTCTAGAATAGGAGAGACTGGAATCTCAGACTGCGACCTGGTCACTTTGGGCTACTTATGCCCCTGGATCAACAAGCCAAGAAGGGGATCACATTATTGTCTGGAGTAATTGACCCTGACTATCAGGAGGAAGTAGGACTGCAACTACACAATGGAGGTAAAGAAGAGTTTTCTTGGAATATAGGAGATCCCCTAGGGCGTCTTTTAGTACTACCATTCCCCGGGATTAAAATCAATGGAAAACTGCAACAATGCAATCCAGGCAGGACTACTAATGGCTCTGAAACTTCAGGAATGAAGGTTTGGGTCACCCCACGAGGCAAAGAACCACGGCCAGCTGAAGTGCTTGCTGAGCATAAGGGACCATGGAATGGGTAGTGGAAGAAGGTATTGATAAATATGAACTTCGACCATGTGATCAGTTACAGAAACAAGGACAGTAATGCTGTTTTGTTCATGTCATACTATTTAAGTTGTAAGATATCAAGTTTAAGAATGAATGTTGACCAAGGATTTGCACCCTATTCTGGAGAAATTTAATGTGTTTCCAGTATATGCAGGACAACTGAGTATTGTCAGGTAAAAGAAAAAAAATGCATGTTTTATTGTTTTCATTTGGAAACTAAGTATGGTTTAAGGTGATATATTTATAACTGCCAAGTTGACAAGGGGTGGACTGTCATGGTCAGGGACATGTGTAAACTTGGCCAAGTTGTAGTACCTGTTTATCTGGTTGGGCAAGTGCTGGCCTGTCTGTTGCCATGAGGACATTTCCTATTATTAGATCATGATCAGGTCAGCTGCATCCACAGCTGATTCCATTTGTAATCAGCCAAAGGGAAGTGTCTTCTACAATGATTGATGCTTAATCTAATCACAGGAAGCCTTTTAAGGAGGATTCAGAGGAGACAGGTCCCCTTCCTACTTTGGCTGGTGAGCCTCTCCTGTCAAGTTCATCCAGACCATCCATCAGAGTTGTCAGCTTCACAACCTGCCCTGTGGATTTTGGACTCTTCATTCCTGTGGTCACATGAGACACTTTTATAAATTTTATATTTGCAAGTGTTCCTTGTTGATTCTATTTCTCTAGAGAACGCTAACTAATACACAAGTTTACATTTCTAAGGCCTTAAAAATGTCCTAACTAAGGCATCCAGAGAAAGATACCTTGACTCTGAAAAAAAGGATGAGTGGCATCCTGGTTTTCTCTGTTATATGGGAAGGCATAGTGCTGAACCTTTATAGCCAGCCTGTGTTGAACCTTTCTTAGCTTCTCAGAGGCAACTGGATTTCTTCTCTTAGTTTCCCTTGTTTCTCTCCAGTGTTGGCTTGCTTAACTTCTCAACAAAAGCCACATAAGGATGTCTGCTGGACTCTGGTTCCTATCCAGCTTCTGTCAGCTCTTCTAACTTCTGGTATCTCCTGGGACTTCTGCATTTCCAAACATCTGCATCTTAGCTTTCACTGAATTGGCTATCCAAGCATCTCTTTCAGCATTCCAAGTGACTCCAAATGTCTGCATTTGTTGAACTGTCTCTCTGTGTTTCTCTCTGTGAGCTCTTTTAAGGACTCTAGTAAACAAATTAAGGCACACCTTGAATTGGCAGAGACACATCTGTATCTAAACAAAAGGTCACACCCATAATTGGGCGTGTCACATTTCCATGGAAGCAACCTAATCAAAAAGTCCCACCCTAGAATATTGAATCAGTATTACAACATATCTTTTCTGGTCTGTATAACATTTTCAAGCCAGCACAGAGAGTCAACATTTTTTTAAGAGCTTTTAACATAAATGTGAGCAGAAAGTTTATAAAACACCTGGGATGATACATGAATACATGACGTAATAGAAAAAAATATTTATTATTTATATTACATTTTGTTTTTTCATTTTTAAATGTGAGTTATTTTACCACTCTTGAATAAGTATAAATATCACAATGTTATGTCAGATTAAAAAAAAAATCCTAGCACACAGGAAACTTTTAACTAAGATGGGAGAAGAGCTCTTTATAAGAGCAAATTCTTTTAGTGGAATAGATAGAAGAGGTAGTATGCACATGGAGAAGGAAGAGCAATTTATTCATTGTTTTCTGTTAAAGAAAGCATAATTTATGGATTCAGACACAAGTACATTGATAAATTTGGTGGCAAATATATAAACTGATTCTATTCTGTCTGCATGCTGCTATTTCCTCTGAAAAGTTACAAGCTCCTTTTGCTTTTGAAACTGAAATTGAAGGTAGTGAGAAATTGCTGAGATATTGAAGTGTGGAGAAGAGTCACAAAATATTTATATTGAAGAGCAGAGAATCATTTACCAGGGATATATTACAAGAAAGCTAAGCAAGACTCAGAATACACATGGCAATTATGGACATTAATTACAGGCAAAATCAATCCAAATGGTTCTTTATGTTTCTTTAGCCATGTTCAATCCCTTTCCCCCATTAGAAGACTAAGTTTTTGAGAGTAATGCATTGCCAAAGAAGCTATGTGCCCCAATTAAAAACTGTAGCAGATTCAAAGCAACTCTTGTGCACTCAGAACTCTAGGGATAAGAAATGAGTTGGAAAAACAAGGAAAGTGTACACCCTATTACTCATGCCCACTCCTTCTTGAAAGTAGAACAACCAGCTTGCATGCCTTATTTGAAAAGTGTTTCATTAGCTTAGCAAGACCTCACTCTGAAATTTAAATAAATATATAAATACATGATATATATCTTAATGACTTGAAATAGATTTTATGGATATATTGTCCAGGTGATCATCTATTCTAGAAAAGATTGTCTACAAGAGAAACTAGAGTATACTTCATGGATTATGGAATTAGTCTCAAAAATTTACTCTTCACACTGGTGGTGAAAGATATGTCCTCTGGATATCCCTGGGTGGGTGATCTGAACTTACAAGGTAAATCCTTTCTAGTATTTGAAACTCTCTATGCTTTTGGACCCCCTCATCTACATTAAATTAGGACAGTTCTGGCATTTTTGACTTCATGAAATGTAGACCAGCTTTTGGTCCATGTTTCAGCCAAGCACCCAAACAAACTGGTAGAGCCATTTTTAATCCCTCATGCTTCAACATTGAATTCAGAATCTCTGCTTAGTGAGCCCATATCAATAAGTTCAACTTGAACTACTGTTATGTTTCTTCTCCATTATCTCACACCCTTGATATCCATTCCCATATTTCTCTGATTTATGTCTGTATAGATTGGAAAAATCATGCTTCTTTCAGAGCATAGTGCACCCTCTCATGTGTCACACACTTTGTAGCTCATTTTTCAGGGGCTATTTAGGACTTCAATCCTGTTATAAGCCTGGAAGCAAAGAAGGGTTGTGGAAGTGGGTCATGATAATAATTAAAAGTGTCTAGCAAGTCAATTACCTCAGGGCATTCCATTGTACTTTCATCTGGTAAAAAAGGAATAATCTCTTCAGACAGAGATGTGAAGGTTATTTTCTCAGAGTATGTGGTTGTGAGTTTACCACATGCTGTAGGGTTAATCTTGTCAGGTGGATGTTGAATAACTGGCTCCTCAGGGCAGAAAAGTGCAGCTTTATCTGTCAAAGATTCAGCATAATTCATGATTTCAATGCCCCCATCATTATTATTATCAACCCATATTTTCCAATTTCAAGTTTTAGGATCCCATTCCTTTCCAATCAATGCCTTCACTTTAACAGCAGACACCTGCAAGGTTGAGAATTCACTTTATGGTGTAATGCAGCCACTCATATGAAGAAAGCCTGGGTCTGGTTTTCAGAAATCTCAAATCTGCGGCTACACGAAGTAAGATTTTCTTTCAAGGCACACATAGAAATGTTCACATCTTCATAGTGTACTTAGGATAAAAATTGGAAAACTTGAGTTGATCCTTTTCTTTTACAACTGTATTCAGAATATTTAGGGACAATCAGCCAACATCATTATACCTTTTAATTCTACAAATCTCTGCTAAAGTGTCAAAAAACACTCATTCAGAGTCTTGCCTCTTATAGGAATTTGAGTAGCCATATCCAGTGGTGATATTTTGCATATCTCTATTGTCAACTCAGACCATGTACAATCAGTGCCATCCTGAATCTAATCAGTGACTTTTCATCTAATTAGGTTAGAGAATAAATTCCCAATTCCAATTCCCATCACCAACTCAGAAATCGCATCCTTAAGATTCTGTTTCTCAAGAACCACTCATAATACAAAAATCTGTATTAGGGTTCTCTAAAGAAACATAACCTTAGGAATACAAGATTAGATATAAATATAGGTATAGATACAAATATATAGATACGTGTGTGTATAGATATAGATATAGATATATGCAGTGTAAATATTACAAGTTTTTATAGAAGTTGGTTCCCATGACTATGGGGATGGATTAGTCCAAATTCCTTAGGGCAGTCTGCAAGCTGAAATAGCAATGAAGACTTTCCATGAATTTCCCAGGGGAAGCTGACTTGCTGAAGTAGTGATGAAAGTTCTCTTCTGACTACCAAAATAATTGCTTCTTTTAAAGCCTTCAACTGATTGAATGAGACTTCTCTCATTGTAAGGCAATCAGCCATAGATGATTGTAGATGTAATCAGCTATAGATGCAATCAACTTACTGATGATTTAAAACTATGAAATATCCTCCCAGTCACAATCAAGCCAGTGCTTGCTTTATCAAACAACTGGACACCGTAACTCGGCCATGTTGATACATGAACTCAACCTCACAATCACAGACCTTGGGGTCATACTGTCTGGGTTTGCATCTTATCCTCACTTTGTAATTGTGTGTATCCTTCAGCAAGCAAATTAATTTCTAATCATACAGTTGTAGAATGGTGATGATAATGGGTTTATGAGAAAATCCACAGAAGAAATTAAATCAGGTCAATTCATATCAGATATTTTATAACTAATTTGGAAAAACATTTCATATGTGTGTTAAAAGATGTTCACTTTTATTGGTATTATAAATATGCAAACTACATATTTTTTATAAATGGCCTTTTAAGAAGACCATCTTTAATTGACTGTATTTCTGCTTTTTTATTCATATGTGTGGCTCTTTAGTACTTTTAATGATAATGCTTATTTAAGAATTTGATTGATTAAGAAGACAGACAGGATTTTCTGGTGCACAACCACAGTGTCCTGGAAATAAGCAGTATAATACCAGGGCTTCCCTTCCCAAGAGTGAGAGCTCCTGGCTGTCTTTGCCCTGAACTTCACAACAGCATGAAAAGCTAAGATTATTGGGTCCTGGCTTTTATCAGCTGAGGCAGATGCTGTCCATGCCATGTCATATTCTTTCTTTTCATAGCATTTTCTCAGCTGATGCAGACACTGTCTGTTCCATGTCCATATTCCTTCTTTTTATACTATTTTCAAGTTCTCTGGCCAAACCTCTTACTGCTCACATTGCAATTATTTGTCTGGGGGTCTTCCCTGGCCTCCAAAGACTCTACTGCCACCTCTGGGCTGTCAGAGAATGCAGGAAACTTAACCACTCCGAGCCCTCAACCAGTGATAAATTGACCTTGAGAGGGATAAATCAGAAGCAAGAATTCTGCATTGTACACCAGAGTTACCCATCTGGAATAAGCTTCAATTGCCTGCAGTGATAATTTGTTTGAAAATACAAACCATTTTGGCTTCCTTTCTTCCCCTGTGTTACATTCCCAATCCATTTTCAGCATCTCAGAATTTAACAAACAAAAAAACTACATGTACTTGAATCCTAATTTCAAATTCTGCTACTGGATAATTCAAACCTTGCCAGGCACAGTCCCTTAAGCAGTTGCCATTTGACTCTGGTTGTCTGTTACCTTAGTTCAAAATCTTATGAACCACATGACCACACTTTGTGGGAGTGTCATCCTTTTCTAAGTGACAGCAACATAACTCACCCCAAGGTCTCTGCAAAAATACCTATATAGAGACAAAAATGTATTCACTTTGATATTTATATTGGTTAACATTGAGTAATAAATGCATATGACTAATTAATATGTGTTAAATTTTAAACTCAAATACAAGTTTTCAGGCAGAATTCTATGACACAAATGTGACTCAAAATAGTGCAAGAAAATATGTGATTTCCCTTAATTATGCTCTTTTTTTCTCTTTATCATAAGCATAAATTTATTTTGTGATATTTGTGTTTATTGTTTGCATATAAACATTAGGGAAATGACAAAATACTGTATAAATATTACTGCTACTGAATTCCATGTTTTCTAAGTGAGAGTTGGAGAAAAACAAAAAAAACAAATTTAAACGGAGAGGAGAAAAATATTGTTTAGGGAGTCAGAGAAGATTGAATACTCGAATCTAATACTTATGAGCATAGTGACATAGTAAAAACTACTTAAACTCTCTAAATCTCACTCACCTTATCTTTAAAATAAAAAATACAGTACTGAGTGCCTCATAGGGTTGAGGGGAATATTAATAATAAAAGCAAGTAGAATAAAGTAGAATTACCACTTTACCTGCACCAAAGCAATCTTTAACAATGTTAGCCACTTTCTTATTACGAATACTAGAAGGACTGTTAGTATACTCTTATTACAATTATTGTCATTATTATTGTGATGAAATCAAACAAAATTTTAAATAGAGGAGATATGGCAAATTCTCTGTAAGCTAATATACAAGCCATGGAACTGTATTTCAATTCCAGTTCTTCTGTGGGACATAAATTTTAAGGATTTGTTTTTGGGTCTAAAGGCTATGAGAGTCAATGCTCTGTCTTAAAGAATAAGAACAATAAATCTGCTTCAAAAACAGGTGAACCTTGAAAAATTGAAAACTTAAACACAGGAAATTATTACAAAATAATTTTTCTATAATGACTTTAAGCAAAGAAGTCAGCGTTAATTGAAAAGATATGGACTTTTGGTTTTCAATGCAATCAATCAATTACTTTTCCTGGATTAAATAAATGAGTTTTCAGGGAAAAGCAATGTCCTAGAAATCTGGAGAGACAAATGCATACGGTGATATACAACAACTGAGATTTGTTTTCCTGTAGCATAAACTTCCAGAGCTATAGACGAAGTGAAATACTGAAACGGTGTTTTGATGAAGTGTTAGTGTCTGAGGGTAGGACTAGCCTGAGCACGAGAAACTCCTGGGCACCACAGCCTTAGGGGCCTCAGGAATTTTGTGGGCTTTATTAATACCTCGACCCCACTAAGTGCTCAAGCCTAGGATTAAAAAAAAATCTCCTCCTGGGCTCTGGCAGGAGGGGAAAGGTAGCCATTGTGAAACACCCCACAGTCTTTCTGATAACAGTGGCCTATTCTTTGGGTTACAGGACATTACCAGCAGAGGCATCTGAAATCTTGTGCAGCTGGGAAAAAAGAGGAAAAAAGAATCTCTCAAAAAAAAAAAAAGTGTTTTTTTTTTTCTGTTATACCCTCCTGCATTCATTTCCAGCTTTTGGTCTCATTAGAGAAGGAAAAATAAAACAAACTGAGCAAAAAACATAATAAATGGGGCAGGGATTAAAGAAAATGGATAGAGAAGGATATGAAAAAAAAAGAGAGAGAGAGAGTGGAAGGTAGGGAGGAAAAATGCTACGTGAAAGGGAAAAAAATGTTTCTAAAAACTATAGTCCCAAGAGACAGGCCCACTAAGACAGGCCCATTAAAACAGTGAAAAACATCAGAAGATTATAGAATGTTCTCATTCCCCCCAAATTTACTGGCATATCAAGAGTGAACAGCTGCAAGTAATAGATTCTCTGAGTTGCAGTATTGTAACTGAGAAGTTAGGATTTAACAAATGATTATGATTACTGATTCATGATATAGATATTACTTTTTAAATTTCTGTTGTGTTAGAATAGCCAGTAGGAAATATCTGGAATTACTGAACTTTAATCAAGCTACCTTGCTCTCTTATAACGATTATGTAACTATATAGCCTTTATCTTATGATTGTAAAAACCCTATATCTTTTGGTAACCCTTATCCTGTTTTTCAACTTTAGGATCTTATGATCACTCCCTTAGTGTTTATTAGTGAAGGGATTTAATCAGCCCAGAAGTAACCCACCCCGATTCTATGACTATCTTCTTAGATAGAACTGGCCCACCTGACATGCACAGTAGTTTAAATTTTAATTTAAAAGTGATGCATTTTTAGCTTACAAATTTTAACTTATAAGTAACCTATACCTCACCATAATACTAAAAATCATGCTCATCATATTAAGACCATTATTTTCTTACATACATTCTGTGACTAAGAAAAATAGTATTTTAATTAATCTCTAATCAATTAATCCCTAATTGTGGTACTTAACCTCAATGTAATTAATCTCAATAATTAGATCATCTCTAACTCTGTCATCTAGAGCCATGTGCTTATTATCCTAAAACTTGCCCATCTTTTGATGCTATAAAACTATCAGAGTTTCTATAGTTCAGTGAGACAAATTTTTAAGCTGAAAGGTCATCTGATCTCCTGCTTCACATTTGGCAATTAACTCCTTTCTCTCTTTAAAAGCACTGCATCTCTTGCTCAGTAGGCAGTATTCTCGCCTGCCATGCTGGAGACCCAGGTTAGGTTCCTGGGACCTGCACACGTAAAAAAAAAACACAAAAGAAAAAACTGCATCTCAGCATCTCAGGAACTGGCCATTTGATCAGTGAGCAGAGAACCCATTGCTTTTGATTGCCATTTGATCAGGGAGCAGAGAACCCATTGTTTAGGGAAAGATCCTAAGGGAAGAGGGGAAATATAAAAGAACACTAGAGAATTTAAAACCTCTGGTTATTTCTTGCTACAATAATTATTAAACACATCAATTCCTAACCAGATTACCATAATCATCACACTAAAGATCTATTTACTTTAGCCCCTATAGTTAATACAACCAGCTTTCAATAACAACAAAAATTTTAAGGCGTGCCAAAAAGGATGAAAAAACAAAGCACTCCAGACAAAGCAATCATCAGAACCAGAATAAGATATGACAAAGATGTTGGAATTATAAAATAGGGAAGTTGAAATAACTGATTAATTTGTTAAGGACTCTAATGCAAGAATAGAGGGGTGATATAAGCAGAGTTAGGGAAACTTTGAGATCATCAAAAAGTAATGACAGGGCGGGCAACAGTGGCTCAGTGGCAGAGTTCTCACTTGACATCCCAGGTTCAAATACTGGTGCCTACCCATGCAAAAAAAAAAGTAATGATAGTAGTAAAAACCACAGCAACAGAAATGAAGAAGACATTTGATGGGCTCATCAATCGACTCCATATTCACCGAGAAAAAACAGTGAAATTAGTGTAGGTAGACTGAAACATTTTCTGAACAAAAATGTATTGAAAATGGAGTATGAAAAACAGGTTCCATGAAATGTGGGACAATTTCAAAAGGCCTAACATTCCAGAAGGAGAAAAAAGAGAAAACAAAGCAATAAATGTATTTGAAATAATAATGACTGAAAACTTTCCAAAATTAACAATCGACAACAAACTACAGACCAAGGAAGTTTAAAGAACACACACCACAAAAACAAATTTAAAAAAAAAGCACCCAGTACTCCTAGAAATATCATATTCACATTTCAGAAACACAAAAACAGAGAAAATCCTGAAAGGAAGCCCGAATGGGTTGGGGAGAAAATAATCTTATCTACAGAGAAACAAGGATAAGAGTCATGACTGTGCTTCTCATCAGAAACCATGCAGAGGAAAAGAGAGTCAAGTGATATGTGTAAAAGTTTTGAAACACACACACACACCAATATGGAATTATACATCAAGTGAAATGACCCTTCAAAAGACCTCTGCAGACAACTGAAAACTGAACTATTTCTTTGGAAAGTTCAATAGACGTGATAAATAGCTAGGAGTAGAGACTTTCTCAGGTAATCAAAAATTGAAGGAAATCCATTGGCTTGCACTACATGAAATATAAAGAGACATAATTCAGGGAAAAGGAAAATAATATAGGCCAGAAACTCAAGTCTACATAAAAATGGGAGAGCATTGGAGAAGGAATAAATGAAGAATTTTCCCTTACCCTTCATTGATTTGAAAGATAAATATTCACTGAAAATAATTATAATAACAATGTGTAAGGTTCTAGCATAAGGATAAGTGACATGATTAAAAGCAATGCCACATAGGAGGGAAGACTGGTAGCAGTTGCCTGTGTTGCACATGATGCAAAATGACATCATAGGAGATAGATGTAGATTAGTTTAAAATGTTTAGCATAACTCTTAAAATTCCTAAAAATAAACATGAATGATATGTTAACAGAGGAAATAAAATTAAAATCATGTAAAATGCTGAATTCAAACTGGAGAATGCAAACATTACAGTGGAAAGGATGCTACAAAGCCAAGCAGGGAGTACAAAACAGTCCCAGAGATCATAGATTTTAACTCAACTGTATTAAATATCATGTTAATGACAATGATCTAAATATACCAATCAAAAGACAAGGGTTGTCAGAGTGTGTTAAGAAAAAACCATCCATTTGTATGTTATAACTACAGATATAAAAACTCAGAACAGATAAAATGAAAGGGACTCGGATGCTATGCCATGCTAACACTAATAAAAAAGTCCATTTATATTAATTTCAAACAAAGCAGATTCAGAACAAGTATGCGCTAACAGAATATCAAAGAATGTGAGGCAAATACTGATAGAAATAGACAAATATTATGAGAGTTATAGAGATTTAAACTCCCTTCAGTCAGTAACTGATAGAAAAAGAGCTAGAAAGTCAGAAAGGATATAATTCACATGTGTAGCACCGTATTATCTAATTGACATTATAGAATAATCCTTCTATTTCCCAGCCCACATAAAATGTTCTCAAATATCGACTAGCTATCAGGCCATTAAACAAATCACAATATATTTTTAAATATCAACTACCTATCAGGCCATTAAACAAATCACAATATATTTTTAAATAATTGAAACCTTACAAAATATGTTCTCTGACCTAAACTGGGTTAAACTAGAAATCAGCAATAGAAAGATAGCTGCAACTATCAAATATTTGGAAATTCAACAACACAGTTCTAACTAACACATGGGATAAACAAGGAATCTCAAAGGAAAAGAAAAAAATTTTAACCAAACTGAAAATGAAAATACAGCTTATCCAAATATGGGAGATACAACCAACAAAGTGTTTAAGGGAAAATATGTAGCTACATTAAGTGTATACATTATTTTTTAAAAATCTAAATCCAATAATCTAAGTTTCTTCCTTAGGATATTAAAGAAAGAAGAGCAAAAGAAAGCAAATAATAAAATTAGAACAAAAATCAATTAAATTGAAAGTACAAAATCAGTAGTCCAAGATATTTACCCAAATAAGTAGAGAAGTGAAATGCACCTAAAAACTTCCAGGTTTATATCAACTTTATTTACACAATTGCCAAAAATTGGAAACAACAAAGATGTCAGTTAATATGTGAATGAATAAACAAACTGGTACATTCATACAACAGAATATTATTCAGCAATAAAAAAGGATGAGTTATCAAACAATAAAAATATAGAGATGAACTTTAAATGCATATTGTTAAGCTAGAATCCAGTTTGAAAAGCCCACAAGCAGTTTGAGTCCAACTATATGACATTCTGGAAAAGGTAAAACTATGGAGATATTAAATACATTGGCAGTTCCCAGAGGTGCAGAGGGAGATGAGAAAGGATGAAGAACACAGGACACTTTTATAGCAGTGAAACTATTTTGTATGACAATGTAATGATGAATAAATGATACTCTACATTTTTCAAAGTTCATAGAAATGTATAACACAATACATTATTGTGAATTCTTATGTAAACTATGGACTTCAGTTAATAACAGTGTAATAATATCAATTCGTCAATTGTAATAAATATACTAATGCAAGATGTAATAAAAGAGAAACTGGGACAGTGAGTTAGCTATACTTCCTGCATAGTTTTCTCTAAACCTGATCTAAAAAAATATCAAAGGAATGGGTCATATTTAAAGGACAAGTGATCAAGTTAAAGAACTCCTAGCAAACAGACATGGATCAATTTGAGTAACAAACAAATAACACAGTAATGGACTATAATGCAAAATACAAAATGCATGTTCATGAGTTGATGCTCATATCTATGAATGAACAAATACATAAATTAGTGAGAAAAGAAAATCTTCCTTACAGGAGAACTCCATTAATATGCTAGATATTCCCACCTCCAGTATGTGGAAGCCAATCCCCTCCATACACTGCTTAAGGGTGTGCTAAACTTAGTGACTGCTTCAAAACTGGAGTAAAGAAGGAGACAATAGTTGCTTTTACAGTGGAAACATCTAGCAAACAATACCTTCACCAAGTGTTGAGGTTAACATCCTCAGGGTCACCAGGCTGACATCACGTACCCCAGATATGTTGTGATAAGAGAATGGCACTACATCTCTGTGGTATTATTTCCAAAAAAAAATGTATTTCTAATTATTAAAAAATATTGGGAAATACCAGATATGAACATTCTCAATGATAACAGGCCAATGTCTCTCCAGATTATCAAGGAAAATTAGGAAGGACTAAAAAACTTTCACAGACCAGAGAAGACTGGGAAAACAACTACATATCATGTGGTAAACTGGATTGGAACCTGAAACGTAAAGGGCATTCATGACATTACTGGTGAAATCCAAATCAAGTTTGGAATGCAATTAATATTAATGTAGTAATGCCAGTTACTTAATTTTTACAATGTAGCATAGAGTCAGAAGATGTTACCAGTGGGGGAAACCTGGGTGAGAGTTATATGGTTACTATCTGTACTATCTTTGCTATAATACTAAAGTTACTCTAAAAATATTAAAAAGAAATAAATGGGAATTTATTTTAGAAACAGTATAAATATTTCTACTAGTAATGGCTGGATAATGACTGAAAATTGTTTTTTATACCCTCACAAAGAAGTGAAGTCTATTTCTCAATACTTTCTTTGTGGGATAAGTTTGTGGCTGCTTTGTAGAATCGAAACATGATGAACTTACCTGGGCCAGTTTATTGCCAAGACTTTAAGAAGACCAGCAGTTTCTGCTTCTTCCATCTTTGAATCCGGAAGTCAGGTGAGGAATCCCAGGCAGCCAAACAAATATGAGAGAACTGATATTTACAACCCGGAGACCTGAACTTTCAAATGACAATCAGCAGGATCTTTCCTGATGAAAATCCACGTGAACGTATATATTCCAACCTCAGCTGAGTCTCTTCAGCTACGGCCACATGCTGTATTGAAAAGCTATCCCCATTATGCCTTGAATAAATTAAAAATTCATATACAAATAAATAATGCTGTTCTTGCAAGTCACTAAATTTGGGGATGGTTTACTATCCAAAAATACGCTGTTAACATAACACTTGGTTCCAGAAATCAGGAGATGCTTGATGAAGGATGGAAGGACAGTAAGAATATTATTGAATATTGGAATATTTCTAGTGGAAAAGGGTAGAGTCAAGAGTTCAGAGGATGAAGCCAACAATAGCCACTATTCCCAGGGGCAGAACTGGGCCCTAAACAAGTAACTGGCATGATGTGCCCAGATGGATTTCAGAATTGCTATGGAGCAATGACTTCTGTTTGCCCCTCATTTCTCTTCATTTGAAATGGAAATATTTATTGTGCTTTTTCGACCTCTGTCATGTTATTTGGGTGTTATGGGTGCACAGAAATCTCCACTTTGTTTCATAGAGTTTCAGATCAAGTTCAATCACATCTGAACTTGATGTAAATGAAATTATTTTGATTTTGAGCATGAAACCTAATGGGATAAATCTTCAGCTGATCTTACAGGGAATGAGCATATTTTTCATGTGAGAGTTACATGAGTAATTGGGGACAGAGGATCAGCTGTCCCAAATTAAAGAGTATATGACTTCTTTACAACTCTCCTCACTGAGGGGCATGTCTATTATCCACCTCCTCAGACTTGAGTTGGCCCCTCCCTGCTTGTTTAATAAAATACAGTGGAAATAATGCTGTGCCAGTTCCAGGTCTAACTCTTTTCCTAGTAACATATTTTTTATTTTCACCAAATAAAGTGAGCAAGCTTCACCCAAATGCCAGGAAAGCCAAATATTAGGCCTCAGTAATAAAGGGGGAACTATCTAAGGAATCAACATCCTGGGGGAGGCTACCCTGCCTTGAAGGGGAGACAAAATTAGGCCTCAGCCACTAGTTTAGTTTTCTAGGCTGCACAAGCAAATACCGTGAAACGGGTCAGGCGAAACAAGGGGAATTGATTCACTCAAGGCTTGAAGCTGGGAAGAAGTCCGAACCCAGGCTTTCCTACTGTAGAACATGCATTCTGGGTCTGGTTGATGAGGAATGTGTCACACGACAAGGCAGAAGGTAGTCCCTTCTGGAATGTACCTTTTTCTCTGCATTCCAATGAATTTCAGTGTTTTGAAATTCTGTGACTTTTCCTCTCACTCTCTTTGAATTTCATTCTGCTTAGAAAGAATTCCAGTAGTAAGGGTAAGACCCATCCAGATGGACCTGGCCACACCTTTTAACTGAAGGAATATCATCAAAAGGTCCTACTTGCAATAGGTTCACACCCATAGGAATAAATTAAATTTAAAAACCTGTAGTCCTGGGGTTCATACAAGTTTAAACCACCACACTCCACCCTCTGGATGCCCAAAAGGTATATTGTTTCTATATACATCAAAATGTCCTAAATGCTTAAGTCATTTCAGTAACAACAGTAAGTACAAAATCTCACCAAGTGTGGACTGTCCTGATGCACAGTTACCCTCCGTCTTTTGACTTGTGAAACCTAGAGAACAAGTTATCTACTTCCAATATACAATGCAGGGACAGCATAAGACAAATATGTATATTCTAATAGTAATTTGAAGGAAAACAAGGATTATGGAATGCAAACAATTCTGAAATCAAGAAGGGCATGCTCCATTACATTTAAATGTCTGAGAGTATTCTAGGGAATAATATTTTGTTCTCTGGGATTGATGAAGCACCAGTTCACCCCTTCACCTTTTCCAAATGCCAGTGCAGTGACCATGTTCTCCCTAAACATTGGAGTGAAGGCTCCAGTCTCCCCAAGCACTGGGCTGGCAGCCAGGCTTTCCAGGAATGCCAATGCAAGGCTCCACCATATCTGGGCATTGAGGTGGCAGCACTCTTCCTGAACAGGATGGAAGCCCCATCCTCTCCAAGCTCTGCAGAAGACATTCACTTTCCACACACAGGGATGGGCCTCCTCTTTTCTCACAAGGAGATAACTTTGCTCCAAAACTTGGCTTCTATGGGTTTGTGCTTAAAGCCATTTTTCCTTCAATTTTTCCCATCTCTTTTTTTTTAGTCCATGCTAGTAGTGACTCCTTTCATACAAATCTTGCAAAAAAAATTTGTTGTCCTCGCAAGTGGTTCATAGGAGCCCAAACCTATCAGACAATAGAACCTATCACAACACTTCCCAAAATAACTGCATTTCCAATCCTGATGTACCCTGAAATTTTTGGCTGTTTCCATGTTTAGTCAAATCGTCACATGGAGCACTATCCTTTGGTGACTCACTTTCTGGAAGCTCAGAATCTTCCAATTAATCAAATTTGATCCCCTTGTACTCAAGAGTGCAGTTCTCAATTACTTCCTGTCCTTTCTCATTACGCTAATAGCTGGAAGGAAAACCAGGCTGAAATTCCCACATTTAGCTCAGAAATCTCCTCAACTAAATACCAAGTTTATCATTTTCAAATTCTGCCTTCCATGTAATATCAGAACTCAGTTTCACCAACTTCTCTGCCACTTTCAGACAAGGAACACCTTTCCTCCAGTTTCCAATAACACCTTCCTCATTTTCTACTAAGGCCTCATGGAAAGTAAATTCAGCATCTACATTTCTACCAACAATCTTTTCATAGCAATCTAAACCTTTTCTGTCAAGCATCTCACAATTCTTCCAATCTCTATCCATTACCCAATTCTAAAGTCATTTCCACAATTATGGTATTTGCAGTAGCAGTACTTCACCTGCCTGGTGCCAAAATTGGTTTTACTTTTCTAGGGTGCTCAAAACAAATACCATGAAATGGTTTGGGTTAAAAAATGGGAATGTATTTGCTCACTGAAGCTGTAAAAAAGCCCCAGTCAAGGCATGATCAAAGCAATGCTTGTTTCCTGAGGAGTGTGATTTTCTGGGATTTGCTGCTAAAGATCTTTGGTCCTTAGTTTGTCACATGGCAAAGGACATGAGTGTCTCTTTTAGCCTCTCCCTTCTACTCCAGTTTCCATTGAATTTCAGTTTCTGGCTGTGCCCTCTGGCTTTTTCTCTTACTCTCTCTGAATTTCATCCCACTTTTATAGGACACTGTGAACAGGATTAAGACCTGTCCTGATCGAGCTGGACGACCCCTTAATTCAGGGAACAATGTGTTCACACCAACAGGAATGGATTAGATTTAAGAACATGTTTTTCTGGGGGGTACATAAAGTTTCAAACCACCGCCAACCCCTTTTCCTGTCCTAGGCTTAGCAGAAAATAGGAGACCAACAGCCCGGCATGGTTCACACCAACAGAGAAAGCTGGTCAAGAAAATTCATGATAGAAATTGGAGGGTATCCAATGTTCCATGGGACAGAAGAGATGCTGCCAGCCACTGTGCACTCCTTCTGACCCGACTGTTTGTAGGGTTTGGCATCTGGTACCTTCACAGAGAATGGGCAGGTACCTTAAGGAAGAATTTGTGTAGTGGGCTTCCCAGCCCTCTGAGCAGCAGGCTTTGTATCTCCACCCAGCCCCTGGACATGCAGGCGCAACTCGGAGAGCACCCTTGATGCATCTCCTGCAACCTGTGCTGCCAACAGCCACCCCTGCTGCCCTCTTGTTTTGTGCTACCTGCAGGAGCACTTTAACTTTCAGGAAGACTGGCAAGCTCTGCCATTGCCTTTTTGGAACCTAGCCTACAGTACAGTGAGAAGGCCCAAGGAACCACGTGGAAGAGAATTAGGTGCCCAGCTAAATGTCTCAACTGAGTTTCTGGACAAAACTAGCCACATGAGTGAACGGTCTTGCAATTGCAACTTCCACCTCCAGCCAAGTTGCTCCAGCTGATTGCAAAAAAATAGAAAGGTGATGTTTTCATTTAGCCCTGCTCAAATTGAAATATCAAGAGCAAGTGAATCACTGTTTTAAACTTGGTCATTTGGGGTAGTTTGTAAGCAGCAGATAACCAAAACATTTCTTTTCCTTTTATAACAGTGACAACAAACTTAATATACATTGGAATACATTAGGATAAAAACAACACCTTTCTAGTAGCAGTTTCTTTTTTTAATTAGCACACGTGGTTGACTCAAATAACTTATTTTCTAAAACAAATGTATTTTCCTCTTTTTCTTCCATTGCAAGTTTTTATTAAAACAATTTACTTTCATTCATTTGATGTTAATTTCAATCTGAAAATCTTCTAAATTTCACTCTGTATCTATAAGCTATTTGTAGTAATCCTTAAAATTTAAAATTGTATTTTTTTCATTTAGTTTTCATTAAATATGTATGTCAGAAAAAACTTTGAAGTAAAGCCTTAGATAATAAATTTTAGTTTAGCTTATGATTTTTTGTCATTTGAATTTATGGGTATTCTCTGACAATATACATATCTGTGTTCGTCTGTCATTGATTTAATCTCATAAGTCTAATAAGTTCCTTATTTTAATATATAGAATGCCATCTAGTGACAAAAAGATAAATATAGCAAGCATACTATTTTAAATCCTCTTGAAGGAACCACTGTATAGTGGTATGCACTATTAGCATTGCTCTAGTCCAGAGAATAAATTATATCATTATTTTTTCTTTTTAAAGTTATTTTTAAATTTGGTAAAGCATTTTATAAAGTTCATCCCTTCTAATCTTCTCCTGTCATATATGTCTAATATACCTGATCCTTATGAAAATCCAATTCCACTGTAAGACAAATGAGCTAATGCTTTAATATACTGTCAAATAACTGTTTTCATACTCATATCAGGTTAAATTATTGTCATTTATATTTGATTCTTTGTTTTATAAAATAGAACTGTTCAGGTGTTCAGCAATTAAAATATATCTGTGTCACCTCATCTCTACAGACGTGTTGGGTCAACATCAGATTTCTTTTTTATTCTTTCAGATGAATGTATCTTTAATATTATATGCATAATGCATAAAACTTTTGATGTAACAAGCCATTAGTCACTTATTATCTCATTCTGTATCTGGGTCATTTTATAGAAACAGGCATAGAGGCTTAGAAAGAATATGTGATTTTTCTCTACTAATAAGTGCAGAAATAAGACTTGGAAAGAGATCTTCTCATGGAAAAATCAACATTAATTTTCTACCATACGAGTAGAATTTCAAATATCAAATACAGTATAGCACTTGGCGTATAGTTGGTGACTAAGGAGTTTTTCTTTTCTCATTTTAAGCTTCTCACACATTTTTTATGAGCAAATGTTTAATTGTCTTTCAAATAAGTGCTAAAAAATTTATGGTTATTTCATAGGTGTTTCCCCCCACTTATTTCTTAGCAAGGAATTTATGGGTTCAAACAACTTAGAGTAGAATTTGTAAAATATTTTTTCTCACATACTTTGAGAACCTAATAAAATCTGCAGAACATTTCCCCCAATATCTGACTTCTTAAAGCCCATCAAAAGATCATTAGAAACATTATATTAAGGAAACCTGACCTTGTCGGTTACCACGTATAGATGCCATTTCCAAACCTCCTCATAATTGAATAAATACTAGAACATGTTTTTTTTTTATGTGATTGTTTCCTTAAAAAAAAAAAAGTCTGCTGAAAATTCTTTGTATATATTTTAGTCTCCTATGCTGCTCTAGCAAACAACATGAAATGGCTTGGGTTAAACAGTCAGAATTTATTTGCTTATGGTACACAGCTAGAGAAAGCTCTAAATCAAGGTGCCACTGAAATGATGGTTTCTTCCTGAACCCTGTGACATTCTGGAGCTGGCTGCTGCTGATCTTTGGTCCTTAGCTTGTCATGTAGCCATGCACACGGCAGTGTTTCTTAATTACTCTCTTCTCTTCTGGGTTTCGTTGATGTTTAGCTTTTTGATTTCTGAGGTTTTCTCTCTCTAAATTTCATTCACTTATAACAGAGCTACACCTTAAATTAAGTAACCTCATCAAAATGTGCTACTTACAATGGGTTCATATACACAGGAAATGGACTAGATTTAATAGCATGTTTTTCTGGGGTACATATAGCTTCAAACCATCATACTATATATATTCATGTACCAGGGGAAATATATTGAAATACATGCAAAAAACATTGACCTATTCTTTTATTTTCCTAAATATCATAAATTAATTAATCTTTTGCAGGATCAGAATTGCTTTTTTGCAAGAAGACAAAGAAATGGAAAATTGATATTCAGGTTTTCAATATAAAACTATATCAAGATCATTTTTCAAAGTTTTTTGCAATTATCATATCAACTCTGACCACAAAATTTACCCAAAGAGAATTCCCAGCGTGATAGTGAAGAGAAAGGAGGATAAATCAAGCATCCTGGTGAGAGGAGGCACAAATTCAGAGGAAGAGTCAGTAGGCAGAAATCTAGATCTGACTTTCACAAGTGTAAAACCTGGAAATAAAAATATATTTTTTAATTTTTATGTTGTTTTTTAATTTTTTTTAAATTTTTATGTTTAGATACTTTATGCCTAAGAATTTGGAAGGAGATGCTTGCACAATGCTTCAGCAGAGAAAAGAGAGAAGAGCAGCTTTGTTATTTAGCAGGAGGGACTGGTTGGCACACTGGTGCATCCCTCAGACACTATTTAACTTGGAAAGATCCAGGAATCAACACAGGCCTTTTAGTATCAAGAGAGGTAGCCAAGTTTAGAGCCATGAAGACAACCATATAAGGAAAGAAGTCACCTTGACATGAAGTCCAGTAGACAGACATCCCAGGTAGAACGTCACATGAAGGTTGTGGCAGACAAGAGATAAGTTTGAGAAGATGCTGAGGCATCAGAAATGATTACTAAAGAGGACTAATGGCTCAGACTAAACGTAAGAGATGAGACCCAAGGTAACCAAGCCAAGAAACATTAGTAGCCACTAGCTGAAGGCACAGGGATGGAATTCTACCAAACCCATCTCAGAGCACACCAGTCCAAGATCACCCAGGAAACCTCAGTCTTCTGGGCCTGAAGACTCCATATTCTTCTCCTTGCCAGACTTCATTTTCCATTCCAATAGTGTTTTTCACTATTATCTCATAAACAGGACCATTTTGAGGAGCAGTATATTGAAAACCTAGAACCTGACTTGTTCTATACAAGCAGGGAATGCCTATCAAACAGTAAAAAATCCAAATGGATTTTAGTTTTACACTTCTGGCCCCATGCTGCCACTGAAAACCATTTGAAGGTGTAGGTCTCATAGAGAATCAGGAAGAAAAAAATGAAGAAACTAAACTTTCTTTATATGCGAGTGCAGATTGACTTTTATGACTCTTTACCTACCTAATAACCACATGTAGTATAAATCCTTCTTTCAGGGGAAAAGGGAATAAAGCTATAGATAGGACTCTTTCTTTGATGCCAATGTATAATGATAGAATGTGAGAAATTTCATTACTTTGGGTTTGATTGATATACTGCCGTCTTTTCCTTTGCTTCATCTGTAATTTTCAGCCAGCCCTTATTCTGTGAGATTATAGCAAATATTTGCAGTTAGAAGTCAACATTTACATGGTATTTACTTATAATTATTAGAGTGAAATTGAGACATATATTTTTGAGTGACTCAGTGTTATTGTTTATATTACATTTTACACAGTTGAATGCTAAATTATGCAATTGCTAAACTGCATTTGGTAATTAAATTAATGCCCACAGCTACAATAAATATTCTTCCAATAGCTGCTCAAGAAGATGCCTTATAAAATAAATTTTAAGTGTCCTTTTCAACAAGTTCTAATCGAAGACATTTATAAACCAAGGACAACACATTTATGGATTTTCCAGTATCCATTCATTCAGATCTACTGTTCATAAAGGATTTTCTATATGTGAACTATAGTTCTGAGTACTCTATATAAATTAAACAAAAATGGTATTATGAAATAGTATTATAATACCAATTTCAGGAATGAAGAAACTAATACACAGAGAGGATTAAGTCTACAAAGCTAATAAGTGGAAGATGCCCATAGTTTGGCTCCCAAATCCATATTACTTATAGCTGCACTTTATTTTTTAATCATTCATTTAAGTCCCATTCTCTTCGTAGCTATATAGATTATTTTTTATATCCCTGTTGGGTACATCCAGGCTTAACACAACTTGCACAATCCCATCCCCTGACAACCAGTAGTTTTTCAGGTATGCGTACATGATCACCAGTGAGAAAATGAGACATGAATAAACATTTTATGGGAACTTCTGAAAAGATGTTGTCGTATCCTCTAAGAGTTCCCAGAGGCAAATTTATATTGTTCCCTTTAGTAATATGGCAAGATTTAGCAAGTGAACATATAGGATGATTGGTTAAATTTGATTTTCAGATAAAACAGTGAGTAATTTATCATGGAACATACTTAACTAATAAATTAATCATTGTTTATCTGGAATTCAAATTTTACTGGGCATCTTGTATTTTCTCTTACTCATCTACTCATTAGTCATTTATGGAATAATGAAAGTCTGGGTGCCCTCAGTGACCATTTTGAAATCATAAGAAGTAAGTGTTTGAAAAGTACTGAAATACTGAAATGTCAGCTGGTTAAAAGAGAGAGTGGGAAGAAATAAGACATTTATGAAAAGCTTTAGTTGATGGCACAAATAATTTCCAAGCCTTCCTTACCATATCTTCTTCAATAAATTAGCAAGTATATTGCCTTTAGTTAACTTGAGCTTTATGTTACCATAATCAAATATACCTACCCTGATACATGCTAAAAAAATTGTCCTGGAACATCACTGGACTCCTCGAGTTGTTAAGGTGCTCCTGGTCAGAGGTCAGTCACTTAAAAGCTGTGCACTCCACAAATGAAAGAGAAGTGGCAAGATCTTCCAGATATTCTATGCCATATAACATGGGTCTTTTACTTTGCTTGAATCCTAAAAGCTAGAAGTTCAAGTCAGTAGCTCAAAGGAATAATTAGCCACAATTTATTTTATATCTTGCAATGGAAACATCAAAAACCAATAACAAGCCCTGTAATACTCAGGCATAATGTCTTGGTTTTAGAACTGTTTACATGAATGACACATCTTTTACTTCCTGCCTTTAAACCACTTCTTTGTACAGCTCTTGTCTATATTAGGTCCATTATTTCGCTGTTCTCTTCACTGTCAGCACATTATCTCATCACTGGGGTGATGGTTCTATGATTATACTGGACTAGGCCTGCATAAAGACTTAATCTACTTCGATTTGGGCTAGAATTAGATCAAACAAGGTCTATGCCTGGCCACCAATAAGCATGAAGAAAGGGGAATACGTGTATTTTATATGTGTAAAATATGTTTCAGGGAAGAGTTTTCTTCTTTTTACAAACTCTTTTTAATTGACCACCTTTTCCTATGGAAATTTGTATCAATTTGCTTGTATCATGAATACTGCCCAAAAACTGCATTATAAACATTGACAACCTACTCTAGTCTATATCCAAAGATCTTTTCTAGTTGTTTATTATTTTGCTTAAAATCATATTTTGCTTTGTGATGCTTATCACTCAGTATTGACTTATTCCTATGTCATTTCAATAGTGTGAATGGTTTCTTTCTCATCTTTTTGCTAGTATATCTTTTAATATCAAAAGCTTGTGTAACTCGTTTATTCTTTCAATTATGAAAGCAGGTCTATATTCAAGGATTTCTTTTACACATAAATGGAAAAGCACTCTTATGCACTTTTGGTGGATTTTATGATTCTTTTTTTTGTTTCTCCAATAAACCTATATATAGACAGCATTATGGAACATTGAATAATGTAGTGATACCAGGCACCATAGTTTTAATCTTTGCACACCACAGAAATGTGAAATGTTTGCAGTTATAATTGTGAAGTAGTCGTGGAAGTGATTTTGCTGAACAATCCAAGGTCAAAAGAGACAACAAAGGATAAATATGAATATATTGTTGAAATAATAAGTTACAAGTTTGCTATCACCAAAACATAGTAGTTCGGGATTTTATTCAGTCAACCACAAAAGCTTGTACATATATCAATATTTGCTGTTAAAATATTTAATGTTTTATTAAATTTTTATTTTATAATTGCTATACATACAATGATAAGCAAAAAAATGTGTAGTGTGACAATCACATTAATATAATAAGCTTGATGGCATATCGACTGTATAATTGACTTATTAAAAGGATAGTTAAATACTTGAACACAGAACTATTGTCAATGAGAAGAAAGTAGTAAAATCCATCCTAGCTTTGAATAACAATACAAATGAGCACTTTAAATGGGTAAATAAAAAATGAATTTATCCGTATGCTAGATATTTCTTTAAAGTCTCTGTATAAAGGAAATTGATTAATATTAAATATGTGTTTGAGAATGTTATATATACATACACAATGTACACCACACATAAATATTTGCAAGCATGTACCTTATGCATGACAATCATACATATATGTATTAATAAATACAGACATGTAAATATTAAATTTGATACATGATATTGAACAATATTATAACCATCAACCATTATATTATATATTATAATAAAAAATATTGTCATCAATCATTTTATTGGAAAGGAGTTGCATAAATTATAAAAAATCCATGAAGAAAAATCACAGCAATGATGAAAATTATTACTTTTAGAGAGTTAAAAAATCCATGCTAATTTAAAATAAATAATTACTGGTAGGTGAAGGACTTTCATAAAGGTAGGGGAAAGGAAATTTTGTTTTGTTCTGTATGCTGCAGTGACTTCATCTTTCCAGAAGAAAATTGCTAAATATATGCACATTGATCCTGTGTCAAGAGATTTGTCATTTGACAGGAATATTTATCTTCCTACCTACCATATAAGCCTTTTCTTAATAACTAGTCCAAGAACAGAGAAATTTCTAGCAGGATAAATGTTAACTAAAAATAAACCAGGCTAATATATTTAGTAAAATAAGTTCAAAAATGATGCACAAAACAAGAAAATATATCAAAGAGAGAATATTCACCTTGAAGATGTGAATTACCACATAGGTAGAGAATATGCTTGTATGCCATTGTAAATTAAAAAAAAAAAAAACAATAATGAAACCATTCATCTCTATAAAAACAAATGGAAAAAACAAAACCAAATGAACGAGAAACACAAAAGTTTAGTAAAACAATAAAACAACAAAATTAGGTGGAAGAGTTCAAGAAAAAAATTAAAGAGTGAAATAAAGCCAGCACAAAATGAAATCCAAATCAGAAGCAAGAAAAAAATGTACACCAGGCACTGGTGAAAAAAAGAAAAGTGCTTGAAGAACAGAGCTGAGGAAGGCAAACATAATCACATTTAACGAAGCATTAAACATGTTTAGTAAGAAAAACATAAGCAAGCAAAGGGACATAAGTGCATACATTATAGTGGGTTTGAAGGAGAGAACCAGAATAATTAGAGCAAGAATGTGTTTTTAATTGTTTTATATTTCTAAAAATAAAAAATCTAGAAAAATTGAATTAAAACTTGAAAAAGCACAGTCTTAAAAAGTAGATGAATAACTTTATGAAAATTTAATACTCATACAGCTTTAAATCCAACATTCATTTCCTGGAATTGATCCTTTGAAAATAAACTAACAAATCAATATATGAGGATAAATTACAAGTATAATCTTCAAATGTGTTTTGTAGTGACCACAAACTAGAATCAAAGTGATTACTGATCAATAGGAATAATAAATTTATTGTGGCTCAAATATTTAAACATAATAAATTAGACATATACCAGATAATGTTTATAGATTTCCAGAAGGTATTACCGAAGAAGAAAATATTTATAAAAACTATTATACAACAGCATCTGTTTTGACTCGGGACTGTTGTGGAACACAGAAAAGCCACGTTCTTTTTCCTAGTCTCATCCTGTGGGGGCAGGCATATTGGTTGGGCAGAATCTTTTTGATTAAGTTGTTTCCACAGAGATGTGACACACCCAGCTGTGGGTGGGATCTTCTGATTAGGTGATCTCCATAGAGATATGTCTCTACCTATTCAAGGTGGGCTTAAATCCACCTACTGGAATCCTTTAACAGGGAACCATTTTGGAAAAACTCAGAGCCAACACAGACAGAGACGTCTGGAGATGCAAAAAGAAAATGCCCTCAGGGCAGCTGTTTGAAACCAGAGCAGAAGATGCCAACCACATTCCTTCCTACTTGATGGAGTTGTTCCAGTCACCCTCGGCCTTTCTTGAGTCTAGGTATCTTTCTGTAAATGCCTAGTTTGGATATTTTTATGGCCTTAGTAGAACTGTAAGCTTGTAACTTAATAAATCCCCTTTGTAAAACATCAGCCCATATCTGGTATATTGTATGATGACAGCATTAGCAAACTAAAACAGTATTTAAATTTCTTAGAATTAACAATGAACTAAGAAATAAATGTTCTTATTTTTCTAGAATAAACATGTACTTTTGTTAAATATAAAAGTCATCTTAGAAGACAAAATAATTCCTATTGCATTGTGAATGCATGCCCATTCATAGCCTCATATAAAGAAATAGACAATTCAATTTTCTATGTATTATTCAAATATCACTTACTCTTTATTGAGTTGTTTATTTTTTAAACAATTTCCCTTGACAGAATAAACATTCTGAGATACTACATTTAAAAATGTATTCTCTTTGAAGGTGAGAGCCAAATTTCAATAATTTCTCAGTAAATAATATGGAGCTACAAATATCTGTTTTCAAAATAAAGCATTTCTACTCATTAAGCAGTTGAAATGAAAACTTAATTCTGATAATTTGTAAAAATGCAAGTTCAAGTAAAAGATTAAAAGACAGGAATAAAATGTGAAAGAATAATATAATGTTAGTAAATATAATGTATCAGCTTAAACTGATCTTAATCACCTTTCTGCCCTTAATGTACAGTTAAATATAAGGAGCAATTTTTGCAGAAAGATTCAGAGTTAATAACATTTCAGAGTTAAAACCTATTGGAATGAACAAGGCCATTTATGGGGGTTGTTTCTTTGAATGAAAGCTCTGTGTTTGACTTTAGTTCACCTTTTCATTACTTTCTCTCTCTAGTTACTTTTTAACTAATCTAATGAACCAACCTATAAACAAGAAGCATTTATAAAATATGGATAATTAACATGGGGCATGGGTTAATAGCAAGAAATAAACATTATTTGCATTTTTGCTTCTCAGAAAAAGTAGGTAAGATAGTGAATTTGAAAGCCTTACCTCATATTCATCCTTTAGCTAGGGCTGGCTCTTGTGGTACAGCAACATTTTGCAAATTAAGGACAATTGTATCTTTGACCTAAACACCTTTATATTCATGTAATTGAGTACCCCGTTTTGGTAGGATAAAAATATGAGCAGAACAATCTCTTTTATTAAAATCTGACGTGAGTCTCAATACATACAGTAAGTTCAGAATACAGGTAGCTCATTATACTTGCTTGCCAATGTAACCAGTGTTTGATACATAATTAACATATATTAAGTGAAAAAAATTAATACTAAGTAATTGTTATTCTTATGTTACAGATTAAGAATAATAATCTTTATCTAGAGTAATAATTCTTGACTTTTCAAGATCATAAAATTCATAAGTACCTGTGGAGGAAATCAAACACATGAATTCCAAATTCCGAGGATTTTACTATTTCCCACCAAAAATGATATCTTCCATTCTCTTCAAATGAATAAATCCATTAGTATTATACTGTTCATAATAGCCTTTTAGACTAAAGATATTGTATATTATGGTTTTATGGAATATTAGAACATAGTGTGTGAAACTTACGACGTAAACTTCCTCCCAAATTGTAAAATTGTCTAAGAATAACATGCTAGTGCAGCACCATTGTTGAATTTATTTTCTTTGTTTGTTTGTTTGTTTGTTTTGCTTGTTTGTTTGTTTTCAGGGGAGTGCATGGACCAGGAATCTAACCTGGGTCTCCCACATGGCAGGCGAGAATTCTAGCACTGAACTACCCTTGTACCCCAAAGGCAACATTTTTTTGAGGATCCAAATGGCCGTTTATGAATGAAAGTCATAATTAGAAAGTATGAAATCTCAGATAAATTTTACATATGTCTTTTTTTTTAGGGGAGGGGTGCATGGTCCGGAAATTGAACCCAGGTCTCCTGAATGAAAGGCGAGCATTCTACCACTGAACCATTGTGGGCCCCCAATTTTACATATATCTATCCCAAAATTAAATAATGACAATGAATACCAGATGAATGGTAATATCATTACTATAAAAATAAGGATGAAAGAGATAAGTAGCCTTAATGAGAAAAAAAATCCAATAATTCAGAAATAGGCTGAATAATTCATTTAATCATTGATTTTTAATCATTCATGTCTAAGGTCATAACTCTTATATTCAAACACAATAGACCATAATCCATGAGGTATGATATTATGTTCTTAATTACATTTTTGTAGAATATTTTCTAAAATAACATTGTTCTATTCTTGTTGACTCTGAGCTCTCTTTATGTTGACTGTCTTTTATTTTCTTCATATTGGACTCCAGTAAAAGCATTGAGACCTGCCTTGAATGAATGGGGTCACATCTCCATGGAAACAACCTAATCAAAAGGTCCCACCCAAAAGATAGCTCTTGCCCAACAAGATTGTATTAGAAGGGACATGACTTTTCTGGGGTACATAAAACTTTCAAAGTGGTACACATAGATACAATGCAAAATTTCCCACTTTAACCACTTTTATGTGTATAATAATGTGATGTTAATTACATTTATAATACCGTGTTACCATAATCGCTATCTATTACCAAAATTTTCTACCACCTCAAACAGAAACCCAAACATATTAAGCAGTAATTACCAATTCCCTTTCGATCAGCCCCTGGTAACCTGTAATCTACTTTCTGTTTCTAAGAATTTTCTTATCCTAGGTATTTCACAGAAGGGAAAACATATATTGTCTGCCCGTTTGTTTCACAGACATTCACACAACATGATGTCATCAAGATTCATCCATGTTGTAGCATTTATCAGAACTTCTCTCCTTATTAATTGGATTATTTCCATTATACGTATTTACCATTTTTGTTTATCCATTCATCTGTTGGTGAACAATAGTGTTGCTTCTAGCTTTTACCTAATGTGAATAATACTGCTATGAACATTGGTGTGTAAGTATCTATTTGAGTCCCTGTTTTCAATTATTTTGGGTATATACCTACAAGTGGTATTGGTGGATCATGTGGTAATTCTGTGTTTAACTTCCTGAGGAACCACAAAACTGTTTTCCAGGGAGCGATGAACCATTTGACATCCCCACCAGTGAAGTACAAACGTTCCTATTTTTCTGCATCCTCACCAAGACTACTTATTTTCTACTTTTTAAATAATAAGCCTTCCTGGCATGTTTGAAGTGGGTATCTCATTGTGGTTTTGATTTGCATTTTTCTAAAGACTCGCCTATTAAGCATCTTTTCATGTATTTATTGTTATTTGTGTATTTCTAGAGAAATTTCTAATAAAATCTTTTGCCCATTTTTAGTTGGGCTCTTTGCCTCTTTGTTGCTGAATTTTAGGAGTTCTTTATAATTTCTGAGTATTAAACCCTTACTAAATGATATGTGCTTTCAAAATGCATGGGACTTTTTCTGACTTAACATAGAGTCTATTCTGCAGAATGACCCATGTGCATCTGAGGGGAGTCTGCTATTGTTGGGTGATGTGCTCTTTATGTCTGTTAGGTCTAATAATATGTAATATTGTTCAAGTTTTCTATTTCCTCTTTGAACTTCTGTATAGATTTATCAATTATTGAAAGTGGTTTGTTCCTGAGACTGGATAATATCAATTGTCCTATGTACAAGTTTATGGATTCTTTGTTTTGGTAGGTCTAGTCTCCTGTCCAGTCCCTCTAGGGAATTTTAAATTTCAGGCTCTATATTTTCCATCTCCAATATTTCCTTTTGATTCCTTTATTAATTTCTATCCCTATTGATATTCTGATTTTGTTCCTATATCTTGTTCATGATTTCCTTTAGTTCTATGCTGTGTTTACCTTTGTTCTTTGAGCATTTTTAAGGCAATTCTTAAGTCTTTGTCTCTTATGTCCAATGTCTTCTCTTCTTCATTGATGGTTTCTGTAACAGTATTGTGTTCCTTTGAATTGGCCATCGTTTTCTATTTCTGTATACATCTTGTGATTTGTTGAAATCTGAACATTTGAATATTTTAATGTTTAACTCTGGAAAACGAATCTTTCTCCTTAGAGGATTTGCTGGGTTTATTGTTTTCCCACTCTAACTGTGGGAGGCTATAACAGTCTATTTGTCTAGTGATTTTCCCACCTTATTCATGCAATGATTATATCCCTTGACAAGATATGTAGTTCTTTCTTCCTTAAGTTTGTATTCAGCTAGTCTTAAAACAGAGATTTCCATGAACAACAGAAGTTAACCAGAAAAGAAAAAAAAAATCGCCTTTACCATACTTTGCAGATTAGCTACTCTAGTGCTCTTCTCTAGCACTTAGCCAGTCTTACAGTGACATAAAAGAATACCTGGGGCAAACGCATAGAGTCCTTTCAGATATTTTCTGAGCATTTCTGCTGTCTTGAACATGCACATGGCCTTTTTAATTCCCTCATATACATGCATATTTGAAATTCCTTACATCCTCTTAGGAAATTCACAGTTTTTCCTCCTGGTTGTGAGCAAGATTGAATGTCTCAACTAGCAACTCTTTGCCCCAGGCAGCTGTGGCTTGAGTGTTACATTAAAATGTCTCATTGGCCTTGACAGCTGCTTCTACATCCATAGCAAGCTTTGAGATCAGTGTAGCCAGCATCCTGGACCAGTCCTTCACATTGCCATTTTATGGGTTGACATAGAAAAACTTGCACCCCAAATTGCACAAGGGGCTTCTCTGTTTCCTTCACACACTGGGGAAATGAAATAGCGCACCCCGCCTGTTACAGAAGGGCCAGGAAAGGTGCCACTAGTTTTTTCTACCATTTTAAAGTTTTCTTTTTTCTTAATTCAGTGCTCATCCCATTACTGCAAACTTTTAACTGTTTTTCAGAGCTCTGATCTATTTTATTCTAACAATTTCTCCTTATTTTTCAATATTTAAGTGGGAGGACAGAACTCAAGGCTTCTCACTCTGCCATCTTGCTGACATCACTCCTTCTTATATCCTGCTCATCCATCTTATTATCTACCTCTATCTAGGTGTTCAGGGAAGAAATTTCTTTAGTAACTCTAATTACTCAGTGAGGTGTTCAGGGAAGAAATTTCTTTAGTAACTCTAATTACTCAGTGACTCTAATATAGATCATACATTAAGATGGACATAATCTCGGCTGGTGCACAAGAAAAAATAGGAGAAGAAAAGCCGATATAAATTAGAAATTCAAAGATCTAAAATCTAGTTCTTCCTCTTTACTAAACAGTTGCATGGCTTGGGGCAAGTGATTTAATAATTCTGAAAGTTAGTACCATAATATTTAAAATGGATTAGAACTGGGTAGTTAATTTCTGAATGCTAATTTTAAATATGATATCTAGGTATTTCTTAAACAATATCAGAATGCATGAATAGAAATTATTTCTATCCTTTCATGTACCTGAAATTACATATTTTTGCACCAAATATTTTATGATTAAATTGTGAACTATAAACTACCCAGAATAAATTCACTCAAAGTTCCCCTCTCAGAAATTTAAACCTTCTGTGGAATGACACAGAGATAAGAAAGTTGGGGTGAAGTAATTAGAAATTGAAAGAGAAAGCCTATTAATTACTATTAGCTAGGCTGCAGAACTTTCATAATTTCTGTCCTCAATATCTGATTATTCAGGTGTTCCTTAGTTTCCTAGGGTACTGCTCTATATTTCAATAATTTTTAAACTGATTTCTTGCAAGTAAAGGCCCATGCATACTACAGGCAAATACAACAAGTAGAAATGCTAGGAACGGATTAAGGGAAGGGTAGCCTCTCTATTTAACTCTTTATTAGCCACAGTCAACAACATAAGGAATAAATTTCCCCTTGTCCTTTTATTGCCCCACCATGCATGAAAATGCTCTTCCTCATTCAAGAACTCTCTCAGACAATGTTATAGCTGCCCTGGGATTTAATTTATTTGCTATATTTAGTACCTTCTGATTGTATTGTAGGAGTATATTTCCATGCATTTGTCTAGTGCCATTTTAACACATATTAAATAAGCCAGCTAAGATGGAATGAAACAGTAGCAGTAAAATGACCATAAAAATAGTTAGGAGGACTTCCTGGAAGATGGCGGCTTAGTAAGACGCGCGGATCTTAGTTTCTTCTCCAGGACACCTACTAGGGGAGTAGAAACGATACAGAAAGCGCCCAAAGCCACAACAGAGATAAAAAAGACAGCATACCCCATCCTGGAACGGCTGGCTGGCTGAGAGAAGCAGCTCGGGTGAGATCGCCGAGGCGCGCGGGCCTTACCGGGCGGGGTGGCAAGCGGCCGGAGTTACTCCCTTCCCCCTTCCCGGGCCGGCTGGGAGAATTGGAGAGGTGGTCCCCTGAAACCAAGGCGACTGGCGCCCACACCACGCGCAGCCCCCGGACCAACTGAGAGAATTGGATCGGAAACCCCCAGGCCGCGGAGAACGGTGACCCCGTGACTCCCGGGGAACGTGCACTCTCTCGGGCGGGCCACTGCTGCTGGTGCCCTCCCGCCACGCTTGTTGCCCAGGGCCGACTAGGAAATTCGGACGGGCTCTTTCCCTGGCTGCAGCGACCAGCAACCCTCCCTGCGTTCGGACCCCGGGCCGGCTCAAGCCGCTTCGGCTAGCGAACCCCCAGGACGGCGAGAGTTTTCCAAAGTTTAAGGTCCCACAGCACCTTTTACTGGTGGGACCCGCAGACAAACGTGTGCCACGAGCACCACCTACTGGGCAGGATAAGAAAAACAGAACCCAGAGATTTCACAGAAAAATATTACAACCTTGCTGGGTCCAACACCAAGAGAAATCTGAATAAATGCCCAGACGCCAGCAGCAGAAGATAACTGTCCACGCTCAAAAGATTGAGAATATGGCTCAGTCAAAGGAACAAACCAATAGCTCAAATGAGACACAAGAGCTGAGACAACTAATGCTGAATATACGAACAGAAATGGAAAACCTCTTCAAAAATGAAATCGATAAATTGAGGGAGGACATGAAGAGGACATGGGCTGAACATAAAGAAGAAATAGAAAAACTGAAAAAACAAATCGCAGAACTTATGGAAGTGAAGGATAAAGTAGCAAACATAGAAAAAATAATGGATAGCTACAATGATAGATTTAAAGAGACAGAAGATAGAATTAGTGATTTGGAGGATGGAACATCTGAATTCCAAAAAGAAACAGAAACTATCGGGAAAAGAATGGAAAAATTTGAACAGGGTATCAGGGAACTCAAGGACAATATGAACCGCACAAATATACGTGTTGTGGGTGCCCCAGAAGGAGAAGAGAAGGGAAAAGGAGGAGAAAAACTAATGGAAGAAATTATCACTGAAAATTTCCCAACTCTTATGAAAGACCTAAAATTACAGATCCAAGAAGTGCAGCGCACCCCAAAGAGATTAGACCCAAATAGGCGTTCTCCAAGACACTTACTAGTTAGAATGTCAGAGGTCAAAGAGAAAGAGAAGATCTTGAAAGCAGCAAGAGAAAAACAATCCATTACATACAAGGGAAACCCAATAAGACTTTGTGTAGATTTCTCAGCAGAAACCATGGAAGCTAGAAGACAGTGGGATGATATATTTAAAATACTAAAAGAGAAAAACTGCCAACCAAGACTCCTATATCCAGCAAAATTATCCTTCAAAAATGAGGGAGAAATTAAAACATTCTCAGACAAAAAGTCACTGAGAGAATTTGTGACCAAGAGACCAGCTCTGCAAGAATTACTAAAGGGAGCACTAGAGTCAGATACAAAAAGACAGAAGAGAGAGATATGGAAAAGAGTGTAGAAAGAAGGAAAATCAGATATGATATATATAATACAAAAGGCAAAATGTTAGAGGAAAATATTATCCAAACAGTAATAACACTAAATGTCAATGGACTGAATTCCCCAATCAAAAGACATAGATTGGCAGAATGGATTAAAAAACAGGATCCTTCTATATGCTGTCTACAGGAAACACATCTTAGACCCAAAGATAAACATAGGTTGAAAGTGAAAGGTTGGGAAAAGATATTTCATGCAAATAACAACCAGAAAAGAGCAGGAGTGGCTATACTAATATCCAACAAATTAGACTTCAAATGTAAAACAGTTAAAAGAGACAAAGAAGGACACTATATACTAATAAAAGGAACAATTAAACAAGAAGACATAACAATCATAAATATTTACGCACCGAATCAGAATGCCCCAAAATACGTGAGGAATATACTGCAAACACTGAAAAGGGAAATAGACTCATATACCATAATAGTTGGAGACTTCAACTCACCACTCTCATCAAGGGACAGAACATCTAGACAGAGGATCAACAAAGAAATAGAGAATCTGAATATTACTATAAATGAACTAGACTTAATAGACATTTATAGGGCATTACATCCCACAACAGCAGGATACACCTTTTTCTCAAGTGCTCATGGATCATTCTCAAAGATAGACCATATGCTGGGTCACAAAGCAAGTCTTAACAAATTTAAAAAGATTGAAATCTTACACAACACTTTCTCGGACCATAAAGGAATGATGTTGGAAATCAATAATAGGCAGAGTGCCAGAAAATTCACAAATACGTGGAGGCTCAACAACACACTCCTAAACAACGACTGGGTCAAAGAAGAAATTGCAAGAGAAATTAGCAAATACCTCGAGGCGAATGAAAATGAAAACACAACATATCAAAACTTATGGGATGCAGCAAAGGCAGTGCTAAGAGGGAAATTTATTGCTCTAAATGCCTATATCAGAAAAGAAGAAAAGGCAAAAATTCAGGAATTAACTATCCATTTGGAAGAACTGGAGAAACAACAGCAAGCTAACCCCAAAGCAAGCAAAAGGAAAGAAATAACAAAGATTAGAGCACAAATAAATGAAATTGAAAACATGAAAACAATAGAGAAAATCAATAAGTCCAGAAGTTGGTTCTATGAGAAAATCAATAAGATTGATGGGCCCTTAGCAAGATTGACAAAAAGAAGAAGAGAGAGGATGCAAATAAATAAGATCAGAAATGGAAGAGGAGACATAACTACTGACCTCACAGAAATAAAGGAGGTAATAACAGGATACTATGAACAACTTTACGCTAATAAATACAACAATTTAGAGGAAATGGACGGGTTCCTGGAAAGACATGAACAACCAACTTTGACTCAAGAAGACATAGATGACCTCAACAAACCAATCACAAGTAAAGAAATTGAATTAGTCATTCAAAAGCTTCCTAAAAAGAAAAGTCCAGGACCAGATGGCTTCACATGTGAATTCTACCAAACGTTCCAGAAAGAATTAGTACCAATTCTCTTCAAACTCTTCAAAAAAATCGAAGTGGAGGGAAAACTACCTAATTCATTCTATGAAGCCAACATCACCCTCATACCAAAACCAGGCAAAGATATTACAAAAAAAGAAAACTACAGACCAATCTCTCTAATGAATACAGATGCAAAAATCCTCAATAAAATTCTAGCAAATCATATCCAACAACACATTAAAAGAATTATACATCATGACCAAGTAGGATTCATCCCAGGTATGCAAGGATGGTTCAACATAAGAAAATCAATTAATGTAATACACCATATCAACAAATCAAAGCAGAAAAATCACATGATCATCTCAATTGATGCAGAGAAGGCATTCGACAAGATTCAACATCCTTTCCTGTTGAAAACACTTCAAAAGATAGGAATACAAGGGAACTTCCTTAAAATGATAGAGGGAATAAATGAAAAACCCACAGCTAATATCATCCTCAATGGGGAAAAATTGAAAACTTTCCCCCTAAGATCAGGAACAAGACAAGGATGTCCACTATCACCACTATTATTCAACATTGTGTTGGAGGTTCTAGCCAGAGCAATTAGACAAGGAAAAGAAATACAAGGCATCAAAATTGGAAAGGAAGAAGTAAAACTATCACTGTTTGCAGACGATATGATACTATACGTCGAAAACCTGGAAAAATCCACAACAAAACTACTAGAGCTAATAAATGAGTACAGCAAAGTAGCAGGTTACAAGATCAACATTCAAAAATCTGTAGCATTTCTATACACTAGTAATGAACAAGCTGAGGGGGAAATCAAGAAACGAATCCCATTTACAATTGCAACTAAAAGAATAAAATACCTAGGAATAAATTTAACTAAAGAGACAAAAAACCTATATAAAGAAAACTACTAAAAACTGCTAAAAGAAATCACAGAAGACCTAAATAGATGGAAGGGCATACCGTGTTCATGGATTGGAAGACTAAATATAGTTAAGATGTCAATCCTACCTAAATTGATTTACAGATTCAATGCAATACCAATCAAAATCCCAACAACTTATTTTTCAGAAATAGAAAAACCAATAAGCAAATTTATCTGGAAGGGCAGGGTGCCCCGAATTGCTAAAAACATCTTGAGGAAAAAAAACGAAGCTGGAGGTCTCGCGCTGCCTGACTTTAAGGCATATTATGAAGCCACAGTGGTCAAAACAGCATGGTATTGGCATAAAGATAGATATATCGACCAATGGAATCGAATAGAGTGCTCAGATATAGACCCTCTCATCTATGGACATTTGATCTTTGATAAGGCAGTCAAGCCAACTCACCTGGGACAGAGCAGTCTCTTCAATAAATGGTGCCTAGAGAACTGGATATCCATATGCAAAAGAATGAAAGAAGACCCATCTCTCACACCCTATACAAAAGTTAACTCAAAATGGATCAAAGATCTAAACATTAGGTCTAAGACCATAAAACAGTTAGAGGAAAATGTTGGGAGATATCTTATGGATCTTACAACTGGAGGCGGTTTTATGGACCTTAAACCTAAAGCAAGAGCACTGAAGAAGGAAATAAATAAATGGGAACTCCTCAAAATTAAACACTTTTGTGCATCAAAGAACTTCATCAAGAAAGTAGAAAGACAGCCTTCACAATGGGAGACAATATTTGGAAATGATATATCAGATAAAGGTCTAGTATCCAGAATTTATAAAGAGATTGTCCAACTCAACAACAAAAAGACAGCCAACCCAATTACAAAATGGGAAAAAGACTTGAACAGACACCTCTCAGAAGAGGAAATACGGATGGCCAAGAGGCACATGAAGAGATGCTCAATGTCCCTGGCCATTAGAGAAATGCAAATCAAAACCACAATGAGATATCATCTCACACCCACCAGAATGGCCATTATCAACAAAACAGAAAATGACAAGTGCTGGAGAGGATGCGGAGAAAGAGGCACACTTATCCACTGTTGGTGGGAATGTCAAATGGTGCAACCACTGTGGAAGGCAGTTTGGCGGTTCCTCAAAAAGCTGAATATAGAATTGCCATACGACCCAGCAATACCATTGCTAGGTATCTACTCAAAGGACTTAAGGGCAAAGACACAAACGGACATTTGCACACCAATGTTTATAGCAGCATTATTTACAATTGCAAAGAGATGGAAACAGCCAAAATCTCCATCAACAGAAGAGTGGCTAAACAAACTGTGGTATATACATACGATGGAATATTATGCAGCTTTAAGACAAGATAAACTTATGAACCATGTAATAACATGGATGGACCTAGAGAATATTATGCTGAGTGAATCCAGCCAAAAACTAAAGGACAAATACTGTATGGTCCCACTGATGTGAACGGACATTCGAGAATAAACTTGAAATATGGCATTGGTAACAGAGTTCAGCAGGAGTTAGAAACAGGGTAAGACAATGGGTAATTGAAGCTGAAGGGATACAGACTGTGCAACAGGACTAGATACAAAAACTCAAAAATGGACAGCACAATAATACCTAATTGTAAAGTAATCATGTTAAAACACTGAATGAAGCTGCATCTGAGCTATAGGTTTTTGTTTTGTTTTGTTTTGTTTTGTTTTGATTTTACTATTATTACTTTTATTTTTTTCTCTATATTAACATTCTATATCTTTTTCGGTTATATTGCTAGTTCTTCTAAACCAATGCAAATGTACTAAGAAATGATGATCATGCATCTATGTGATGATGTTAAGAATTAATGATTGCATGTGTAGAATGGTGTGATCTCTAAATGTTGGGTTAATTTCTTTTTTCCGTTAATTAAAAAAAAAAAAAAAAAGAGAAGGGATAATTGGAGATGAAGGGATACAGACTGTACAACGGGACTGGATATAAAAACTCAGAAATGGACAGCACAATACTACCCAATTGTAATGCAATTATGTTAAAACACTGAATGAAGCTGCATGTGAGGTATAGGTTTTTTGTTTTTGTTTTTTTTGTTTTTTTTTCTTTCTATTATTGTTTTAATTCTTATTCTGTTGTCTTTTTATTTCTTTTTCTAAATCGATGCAAATGTACTAAGAAATGATGAATATGCAACTATGTGATGTTATTAAGAATTACTGATTGTACATGTAGATTGGAATGATTTCTAATTGTTTTGTTAATTCTTTTTTTAATTAATAAAAAAAAATAGAAAGTTAAAATAAAATTCCTATGGAATCAGAGGACCTCTTTCACACAAAATAGATAAAAAAGGATCTGTAACAATGAGAAATATGTAGCATTAATGAAGGGAAATTTGGAAATACTAAGTTGTACTGAACCCTGCTTTTAAGAATTAATTAAACACCAAATGAATGGATAAAAGAGAGGATGAGCGGATAGTGTAGATACTATGAAAGTGATAGAAATGTAAGAGGCATTCATTTGTTGACAATGTATTTTCTTTTCTTTAATATGTTATAAACATTTTCCAGGAGGAAAAGAAGAATGTATGGAACAGACAAAGCCTAAGGAGACAAAGAATACCATAAAGAGGTGCGGAAATAATCCTGAAAAGAATGCAAAAGGGAACAATTATATAGATTAGGCTAATCCTATGTCAGTCATTTTTATAACACTGTGAGTGGTCATCACAAAGCATTAGGGATAAGGAAAGAAAGATGTCAATTCAAATATTGGTATTTACCCACAAAGGCTTATAATTTTTAAGCCCCATTGGAAAGGAAATGGAAAAGAATGCCATGTATGGGTATAGTGACTCGTTGAACATGTTTAATTTAAGATAATAACATTTCTGTTATACTAATAATATGAGTTACTGACACTAAAATAATTTAAAATAACCATACACAGGATCTGAACAATGAAAGTTTAGGCTGTGATTAAATTGAACTGGAAGGTTCAAATCTGTTTTGGGGCAATAGCAACCAATGAGCAAGGAGGTCAATATAGAAAGCTTAATCCCTCATCTGGAAGGTGGAGCCAATAGGCTTGGTATCAAGTTTTTTGAAAAATATTTTAAGATCCAAACACAATTAAATGAGAAGCCAAATGCTAAATGAAGTAATTTGTTTCCAGCCAGTTTTTCTCCTAGGTAAAAATGGTCCAGTGAGCCATACCCTACCCATAGACTAGCGGATAGAGATAAATGAGTAGTGATGCTTTTTCTTTCTCTTTACTTCTTTTATTTTTTTGTTCATTCTTCCATTCTTTTGTTCTTTCTACCCCCTTCTCCTCCTTCTCTTTCTCCTCCTCTTCTTCTTTACACCTGTTTTAAAGCCATATTTTTCTATTTTGAAATGCCTGCTGTTAAGAGTACTAAATTTGTTTTAATCATGAAGTTGGTATTAAAACTGTGTTTATAATCAAATCAAGATGACATTCTCCAACAAATAGAAATATATGATCTAGTTGTAGAAGCTTACGTTCGTTTTCAAGCCTTACTATTCACTATATAATCAAAATGTGTTCTTTCTTTGACTCTTTATATGCACATTTTCTCAAGTTAAAAAATGTTCAAAAATTAAAATGACTTTTGGAAATGGTTCTCCATTCAATCCCCATAAAAGAAGGAAAACATCACTCTGATTATATTTATCTTTAAATACAAACTCCCCAGGTTGTTCACTAGCTGCATGGAATTATAATCATTTTAAGTCTTAGATTGATACATTTTTGGTTTATTTGTTTTAATTGGGTAGAGAAGAATATACAAGGCTGTTTTATTATTTTTCTTCTATATAGAATAAGTCATATTAGAAAATTAATTAGCATAGGTCTTTCATTAGCTAGAGTTTATTGCCTAAAGATACCACTATGAGCAATTTTTCATGAGGGGCTGTTCAAGTCATAACTTTAATTTTTGTATATTCTTGAAGTAATGTGTTTACTACAATGTACAATCTAACTGATTTTTATCCAGGGCATTAAGTTTTAAAATCAGAAGTATATAAGTCATATTAGAAATGTTAACTAGCATATCCTGATCCATGCAGCTTTTACTGAGTGTATTAAACTGTGGATGATTTGCTTGTTGTAAGACTCAAAAAACTATACAGTATTAGATTTTTTAACAGTACAATCAAGAATTTGGACAAGGTAAGAATCATTCCAAACACTAGATTTTAATGCAAATATACTTTAGTCTTAAGTATTACCAGGCTATTGCAATTTGGGGAGACATTTTCCAATTGCAGGTGTTGAAAACTAAGAAAAATATAACACTGAATAGCTAGAATGTTAAAATAGTGACTATTGTTTTACATTTAATAGTATAGTATAGTGCTTTACATTTAATATTTATGAAATTTGTTCACAATAATCTTCTGAGATCTTCTCAGATGTACATCTAATGAGGAAACTAAGGAATGGATTTGCTAATAATATACAGCTGGGTAGTGATAAGTCTTGGATTGCAAAGAAAGAGGAGGAAAAGTAAAGGTCACCAATATCTTTGAACTCCAGCTATAATCAAATGCTGTTCTTAGTATGTTATGTATGTAATCTCACCTAATTATCACAAAATTGGTAATTTTTTTTTTTTTTAAATTTACTCTTGAGAATACTAAAGACCAAGAACATTGGATAATTTTTGATACTATGCTGCAAAGCTGGGATTGGGTCCAGGTCTATTTAAAATTCATTTAAATACCCCTCATACCACACTAATTTTAAATATTAGGAAAATATATCTGTGTATGCAATTTCTCAATCTCCTCATAAAAATACCACTTCAGAAAGCAGTTGCTGAGAGGTATGAATGAAGAAGGAAATCAAGAAGAAAAATGTTTTGGAAAATAGAAGTTGCCTCTGTTTTGATTCCCAATATCATGGAGTTTAACAATAAAAATGAAGGTTAAAAATATCTAGGAAAATGGTTAACTTAGGGTCTGTTTTTGTTTGCTAAACCTGCCAGAATACAACACATGAGACCTGGATTGGCTTTTGTTCTTTGAATTGACTTTTAATAAGGGGATTTATTTAATTACAAATTTACAGTTTCTCAGAAGAAAGGCAGCTAGCTTTCCTCTGGCTTTTTTTTTTTTTCCTTTGTCACATGGGAAAGCATACAACAATGTCTGCTGGCCTTTCCTCCTAGATTCTGGGTTGAAATAACTTTCCCTCCTGCAATTCCTTTCTGCATCTCCAAATGTCTGGGTCTGAGCCAGCCCTGAGCTCTGAGCTAAACTGGTCTGGCCTGCCCTGAGCTCCTTCTCTCTCTTCTGACTTCTCCTTTTAAGCCTCACTCATTGCAGAAGCCACTCCCCTTAGCCAAGCACAGATGTTTTCAGACATAGATGAATTTCACGTGCTGATGATTTAAGTCCACAGCAACAGAACAACCAGCACCATCACCTCGCTATGTTGACACCTGAACCTAAACTATCACAGGGTCACTGGCACCTCCAGAAACTATGAAACAGTAAGTCAGAGGTAGGTCCAGATGATGTGCATTAATAAAGTCTCCATATGCATCAAATTCTCATCTCTAATAAAAATATCCTTATCTTAATTTCTTAACTTAACTTTTTGCCTAAGACTAAGTGGAAAGATTTATTATTAATAAATAAAGCTATAAAAATTAAAGTCTTAATATGAGTCAGGAAGAGAGATAATTGTATTATCTGCAGACCTTATTTAAATCTCATAACAATCTGATGAGATTGGTGCTGCTTTTATTCATATTTTATAGAGGAGTTTATGTAATTTTTCCAAGATCACAAAGGTCATATGAGTGGGTACCAGTACAGGAATTCAAGCATGTTCTTAAAAATCATAAGACAGCATTTAGAGTAGATATTGAAAATGGAAAATAAATCACATTAGGAGATCTCCATGTATACAGAACCTTTGGCTTTTTTTTTTTCTGATGAAGAATTCTCGATTATTTCTGATACATAGTGTATTAAATAAAATGTAATATCAGTATAAAATTAAATTTTTGAACATTTCTAGTTTGTTAAAACATTTAATTCTCTTTCAAATAGTTCCAGTTAATTTCATTATCCAGAATGAAGGGAAAACTGTATTCATCTTTGAGGATGATTATATACCTAAATTGTTTTAATATACTGAAATTCTTCCCAATTATTCATATGCTAAGCTCTGAAGAATACCTCTACATTCTCCAGGAAGCCATTCTCCTCTGACAGTTCCAGAAATCCAAAGTAATGAGGATTCTGAAAATTCATTAATGTGTCTCAATTTACCCTTTATTTTGTATATTCCTGTTTGCTCAAAATTCTGCATTTTTAGTTACTTAAGAAAATGAAGCTTCAAACTACTGTGAAAGTTGCTTTTAATTACTAAACCCAGCTCTCTTGTAGATCAGAAATGACACATATAATCATCCTTTCCTGTATAAAGGGAAAAATACACAATTCATCCCCTTTTTGAATATTATTCTCATTGGGGCTAATCAAATTCAGGACAAAAATGCTTTCTTTAATTGACAGGAGCTGATAACCGTGATATAGTTTTCCCATGAGAAAAAAACAGAAGCATGATTTGCAATAAAGACAATCAACTTTTCGTATAATAGTGCAAGCACTCTGCTAGCCACCGCTGGGTGAAAAATAAAGGGAACATGGCCCTTTACATTCCCTTAAAGAGCTTACAAATACTACTCTGAATTTCTTAATAATTCCTAAATTTGTAAACAGGATTCAATTAAATTTTGATTATTGGTTTTAAAGAGAAATGATTATAATGCAGAATCTGACCTTCTGTTTAATCTTCTGTGTAAACGTCCCCTGGAAATCTTGGATCTTTCCAGCCTTTGTCAGTGCCCTCCTATGTTTTCCTATGTGTTCCATGCCAGCTGCTAGTGCATACTTTATTGCTTGATTCTGTAATTACCTGGTCATTTTCTACCTCTTCTTCTAGGTTGAGTAGACCTTGACATAAAGAACCCTTTTTCATTTATTCCTAATATCAAATAAGTGCCCGTCACATAGAGATACCTTATTTTGCCACTTTCAGCTGTCAGATGCATTGCTGTATTTTTTCCCTCTTTATACAGAGGGAGAGTCTGGAATGTAGCAGCCACTTAATTAATATTTACTGACTGTTAAAAACTGTATTGTATGTGCAAAAATATGTAGTTCCTTTTCTGTAGAAGACCCAATTGCTAAGTATTTTAAATACATTATCTCACACAATTTTGATATTTTAAAAAATGAAACAAAAATCTCCTAACTTCATGGGGAATTTAACTCTCAGGCAATGAATCTGCACTTGAGGATAGAAAAAGAGAAAATTCCATTCTCTTAAGAAGAAAGTAAAAATTCATTGATCTTTAGAGAATCCACAGAGTAAAGAAAGCCCCACGCTTATGCAAATTATTTAGATATTTTTGGTGTACAATATACCATGAAAACATACATACCACATATATTATGATGTGTCAAGCTTTCTATTATTTCTTTTTCTTATTGTAATCTAAGCTAAATATAAGATATAACAGATATCCCAAAACATAATATTTTTAGCTTCAAATGGAATTCCTGCCATATAATAGACAATGAACAGGTAGTTTAGCAATTAACAAATAAAGATGATATTGCTGGCATAGTTAGTGATATGAAGTAATGGTTCTGATACTAACTTGGAAACTAAAAATCGAACTTAATCTCTGATTTTGCAGGAGATTTTATTTTATACTGTGCAATTTATACATTATGGATGTTCTATTGGGGGTATACAATCTATGCTTTTTTATAATATCTATATCTGTATTTGTTAATTGATACATGCTTTTAAAAGCAAACCTAAAATTTCCAGTAATATAGACTTCACTGTATATAAATTCACAGATGAGCATTTCAGGATAAATGTTCTAATAAACCTGTTCTTGTCTACTTTGAAGCTCCTTATCAAAAAAAAAAAATCCTCTGACATTAAACTACAATACTTATAAGCAGACTGCAATGATGAGCATATACTTGTTGGTCAAAATTTTTTCAGGGTAAAATAATAACTAAGATCGCATTTCTATAAAAAGAAGCAAGGGGGATTGCTTCTTAAACCAAGTTGTGCCGTAAATCCATAAAATGCTATTGTCCTTTATCAGTAGAGAAGGTAATGCAATCCAAGTAGTTTTAAATATAGTCTATCAGTTTCTTTTTTAAAATATTACTCCAGCAACATTCTGAATTTCAATTGTTAGATGTCCTCATGTGATTATATTGTTAACCAGTCATCTTTTCTCCAGTAAAGTCAGCAGGAAAGGAACACTGAAGCCTAGAACAGGGAAAAAAGAACTGGAAATAAATCCTTTAACTCTTTCTTCCCCCGCCCCCGATACCTCATCAAACCCAGTTGCAACTTCTATCAATTCCATCTTCAAAACATGATGATAATAAAATTTTATTAAGCACTAGATATAATGTCACACCTTTCATGAAACTTTTCACATATTAACTCATTGAGTCTTCATGATAAACCTATGACCTGAGAGTTCCTATCTCCATTATACAGAAGAACAAATGTTATGGAACCATGTGGTCAAATCTAAAGTATCTGTGCCCAATAGAATTATAACACAGGATACAAGTTTAAGAAACCTGCATAATTTTAAATTTTCTGGTTACCACAGTAAAAATTAGTGAGAAGAAACTATATGTATTTATTTAACACAAAATTTTATGTAAAGCAATAAAATCAAGTGTGATTGATATATCCATATATATATACAATATATCCATATATATATATATATATATATATATATATATATATATATATATATAAACAGATGTAGAGTCTGTCTTGCTTATTCCTTTTGCCGTAGTATGTGAAAGAACGCAATAACTCCATAACCACTCCTGGAATTAATGAATGAAGTTAAATAGGTTTAAGAGAAATTACGTTTAAAACGACCCAGTCATCCATGTCTTCTAATACCAGGATGAGAGTCAGTTTTCCAAAGAAGGATTTCCCTAGTTCCAGTCCCTCTCACATATTATCTCCTAATGTTTCATCTGAGGCTGCCTGAAGATTATAACAGAGACAATATCAATCCGAGATAGAATGAGTATAGAGACCCCTATAATGAGCTAGCATTGAATATTATATCTCAAGAAAACTATTTTTAAAACATTTAAATTTTTGTGTCTTTATTTATCTGTACTTATAGGTTCAGAGAAATAGGCTGAATAAAAAATCAGCCTGATTTTAGGAAGCTAAAATACATGAGTATCCTATTCACACCACTTTCCTGTGGTGTAGTAAGTTTAAACTAACCCATAGTTCTTTAATCCATAGTTAATGTGTGTTGATCTGCCTCATATCTATTGCTATTTACCACTCTAAATGACAGGAAAATACTGAGGTGATTGTATATTCATAAATCATAACAATTGCTTCTGAGACTCACTGGCTTACCCTTTGGGTTGTGGTGATTTCACAGTTTTCTGGCTTGATAGAGTCCAAAGGAGGGAGGATACAATTTAAAAAATTAAATATTTAGAAAAAAATGAAGGCTAAATGTATGAAATTTAAAAGTGAGGTTTTCTTTACAAATATGTATATTTTAATACTATTCACATGTTGGAGACTTCATAAATCCAGGTAGTTCTGTATCTAATTAAATTGCCAATTAGATATGCAAGAAATGTCACACTGAAGAAACTCATTAAATGTGAAATCACTTCTCCCTTCCTAGAGTATCTGTTACAATAATGAAATCTGGATGACAAAGCTTAAGGGAGAACATCTCATCTTCCCCACTTTTCCTAAACCTTCAGTCCAAGCTACCTCTATGAAGCTAATTTCCTGCTAGCATATGCTGTTGAAAACCACACTCTTTAAATTATTTCATATAAATCTACTGAAAAAATTAAAATTTAAAATTTAACAAAGATTATTAGAAAAAAATATTAAATGAAAGCTTATATTTTCATTTTGTTAAGGTAGATTTTAAATCCAGAGCCTATACAGGAAATCAGGCCCTGTGAGTCTGTGAGTCTGGGTGTATATGTGTGTGCACTAAGAGAGAAGTTTGGAGTTAACAAATGTTTCCATTAAGTTTCTAGTACCCACTAATTTCCTTCTTACAGATAAACGGTTCATAGGAAATTACTATTTTAGTTTCCTGGGCTGCACAAACCAATACCAATGCAATGGTTAAGCTTAGACAGTGGGAATTTACTTGCTTATGGCTTTAAGGCTACAAGAAAGTCCAAACTAAGATCTTATCAAGGCAAAGCTTTCACTCTGAAAAGCTTTCTGGGTTGACTGCTGTTCTGGGTTGGCTGCTGGTGATAATGGGGTCCTTAACTTGTCACAAGACAAGACACAAGGAAGCGTTTCCTGATCTCTCCCTTCTCTTCTGGGGTCAGCTTCGTGCTTCCAATGGCTTTCTCTCTTTCTCTCACTCTCGCTCTCAACTCTTTTTCTGTCTGAATTTCACTCTGCTTATAAAGGGCTCTAGTAATAGGATTAAGTCCTATCCTCAGTCAGGTAAGCCACATTTTAACTGAAGTAACCTTATCAAAAGGTCTTACTTACAATGTGTTCACACACACAGGAAGGGATTAAATTTAAGGATATGTTTATCTGCAGTACATAAAACTCCAGAACACCACAACTGCCATTTTTAAATTTTTGAACTAGTATAGCCTTAAATTAAATTACATAGTATTATTGTTTGCAGCCACCATATAAAGTCAACAAGTTTTTAAAAATAGCATTCACATTTTCAAAGATACATAGCATGAATATATACGCTCATTTTGATACCTCATTTTTACTCTTCCCTAGTTGCCTTCCTACTTCTTCCTCCAAAAGCAGTAACTAAATTGAATTTACCTTAAATAATTCATTTCCAAATTTGGTGCTGCCATGCTCCACCAAAATCCTGCTTGTTTCTTTATTACTCCTTATTTTTGTGTGTTTTTAATGTCTCATAAATTTAGTTTTTTGTGGTTGTTTATTTTGCTGCTGTTGCTAAAACTGCCCTAAGGTTTCCTGAATCTGAACTCCGCTGTGACATCGAGACATTGAATAAAGCTACCATCTGGAAGATTTTGACACCACAAGCCTGCTTGCCCTCCTTCCCTTACCAGTTACACTTCCAGTTACCCTGATAATTTTTCCTAAAAAAAATCACTTTTGCCAATCTGTATCTCAGGATCTGCTTTTGAGGAACTTAGCCTAAAATTCTTAGTACTGTATGTGACACGGGAAAATAAATTTTCCCGGTGGGCATCTAGATTTGGATCACTTACCTCACCAATGAGACGGCAAAACAGACCCCTTTGGAAGTATATAAGTGGAACTCCTGCTGTTGTATCACAACAGCCAAGCCTCTTACCTCAAATGAGTTGAGATGAGAGGGCATGCAGGTGGGAGTGGATGTACTGAGTTCCAATATATCTAGCATTTTAGTTAATAAGAAAGAGTAGAATTGGTTGGTTGTTATTAAGTGCCATTTTTACACTGAAAAAGAAAATGATAAGAGCAGTTTAACCAATTACCAACTGGGGGTATGGTCTGAAAGTCAGAGGGCTTCTATATTAACATTTAAAGAGACGATTATCTGAATCCTTCAAACCTAAATGAAAATCCCATCAACATTATTAGAGTAAAACTGTCTCACATTATCTGTGGATTATACAGACAACTCAAGTGCATAAAATCCTTTCAAATCAATTATCTTCTCTCCCATAACTCTGTCTCCAACTCTTGGCTACCATATCAAAAACAAATGCCAGCATAACTGAACTAGTGAAATAGTACCCATACTAAAGAAAGAAAGGACTTATTCACTAGAGGTGCTGTGGAACCTGGGTAATATGTTTTTACAGAAAGTACAGTGACATGGCTGAGAATAGACCATGTTGGGAAAGAAGAGTGGTAAATAAGGTATGATACGAAGGCACACTTCTGTGACTGAGGACACCTGGTGCTAGCCCTAACATACAGCTAGAGTAGCATCTAGAGTTTGGGAAAATCAAGGATCTACATTAAGTGAGATGGGGATGCAAAAACTGAATGCCTTGACAGAGAATAGAAAGGGATCAAAAGGCTCAGAGAGGTAGTCATGGGCACAGTATAATAAATTTGTTCTATAGTACCTGATAATCTACCATATGGTATTCCCTTTACTAAGGTGCAAAAGAATGCATTATTGATGGAATCTTGTCATTTTTAACAACTTCTGTCCTCTGTAAGTCAGAGCTGATGGTGGTGATATAGCTTTAGAAGTAGGCTCACTGTGTAAACAGGGAGAATGGGATTCCAAATTAGCAGAGGCAAGATGGCAGCATTTAGCTCTCAAATGTAAAGTAGAGAGGTTTGTTAAAATGCAAAGCAAGTCTAGAATGGCAAGCAAGGGGCCTGATGACAGGGACTTATTGCAATAGCTAATATATTATTAAGCACAGTATAAATGGGCATGCTCAGCAAGGATATTAATTAATCAGGAGCAGATGGGCAAAAGGTTTGTGTTAGCATCACAATGCAAGTCATGACCCTTTGGAAAATTTCCAGATCTGAGCCTGTTCTTACTTAGAGCTTATTATTTGAAGCAGAGTCAGGAACCCTCTCCTGAATTCTGCAGCAAATGTGCACAGAAGCAATTTCCTGAAAACGTTCACGAAGTTATCTATGACCACATGAATATTTTTCTAAGTAACTACACATTATGGGAAGTGGAATACTCAGATTCTGTTGATACAGGATACCCCAAATGCCCTGTGCACCCATTTTTAAGAAGGAAGCATGTGGAGGAAAACGAATTTCTGGCCTAAGTCACTCATAATGGTTCCAGTTGGTGCCACAGACACAAAAGTGAATTTTAACCTGTTCTCTGAGTACATAATTGGAAAGGACATATATATATATATACCAACCCCTCCCATTCATTCTGTCAGATAGCTACCCACAGAATAAGAGAAACCTTGGTAGGGAGGGCCAAGTGTAAGTCATCAAAGATAGTCAATTAAGTCAATTAGGAGCAACGCCACATCTCACCATGAGTGGTAAATATTAATGTCAAAGATGGAAGGAGTGAGATCCCCAACATGTACACATTTACTTCATTAGTCTGTCTCTGGCAAAAGCAGATGGATGAATCTGGCCTACCAAAATCCCACACAATACTATCCAGATGTGTTATCTTTATTAGATAGCTTTCCAAATCTTTATTAGAAAATATCAATATGGCCTCTTCGTATATAGTTATTGATCTTACAAATATCTCCTTTTCCATAGTCCTCAATGAGGAAAATCACAAAGAGTTAACTTTTTATTTTTGTAAAGACAGCACAGTTGATTGGTTACTGTTAAGTGTCATTTGTGTACCGGAAAAATAAAATAGCAAGGTCAATTCAGCAAATTACCTACTTGGGATATGATACGAAAATTAGGAGGCATCCAGGGTAGCATTTAAAAGGACCAGCATCTTATTAGTTAAAGCTTTATTATCTCTCTTCCCTCTGTTCCAGTATAGACTGAAGAGACCTTGCACCAGTTAACCAGGCAGTGGGAAAGAATCTAAAAACATGGCAAAAGGTATTTGTGCTCCAGAAGGTAAGTGACAAAGTCTAAAAATATTCAGGGGCATGTCACATGGGTGATGTATCTTAGGATTTAGTGGCCCATAGTATGTAGTCCCATACCCTCAAAAACATGAAGAGCAAATTGATGTACCTTATGCCTCTATCACTAAGATACTAAGGTATAGCACTTTATAAATTGCTTCAGGATTTGTAAATTATTGGGAATGTACCACACCTGGAAGTATTGCTCTGACCCACTTACTAAGTGACTCAAAATGCTGCCAGTTTTGTGTGCAACCCAAAGAATTCTCTTGAAAGTCCAGACAACCATACCAGAAGTCCCTACTATGGGCCATATAATCTGGAAGGTACCATATGTTAGAGATGTTTGTGGAAGATAAAAATCTGACAAAGTTCACATAGGGTAGTTAGCAAAGATCTCTAAAATTTTCAGAGAAAGATTATGACATAGACAGCAGAAAACTATGTATTTGAAATGCAGCTCCAGACTTAATAATAATCCAAAATATACACTATTCACTCGATCATGGGAATCAAGTAACCATATGACTAGAAATGCATATTATATACTGCATGCTTTCAGACCTACCAAGTTATATGGGTGGGTGGTTGCATGGCAATGTATCATTCACCAGAAGTAGTATATGTGGACTTAGGACCAAGCAGGTCCAGGAAACTCAAGTAAGTTACATGTGACCAAACCCTAGAACTCCATATCACCCACTCCTGTGGCATCCCTGCCTCTCCCTCATCTTGTATCTATGGACTTGTGGAGCCTGCTACAACCAAGTGATGGAAAATAAAAATGAAATGAGGCCTAGATTTCTGATGAGTTGAGTTGGTGTGTTGATATGAGAAAAATGAACTGCTGATGCACCCTGGCCCCAGTGAGGTGTGGCTCCAAGTGAGTGGAGAAGAAAAATATCATTAGTAGAAGTCTGAGCAGTGCACCTAGTCATCACATTTATGTGGAGAGAGAAGTTACCTAAGGTAAAGATCTGGAAGAATCACAAGCTATGACAAAGGATCAGGATTGCAAAAGGCAAATAATGTAGCTGCACTGCTGTCAGATTAATTGACCAATCGTTTTGAGGTGGTAAGGTGGCAGGGAAGTGAATTCTGAAAGCCACAGTGTACATTGGGCCATTTCTTTTGCTCTTATACCAATATTTAATTTTGAATGGACATTACAAAGAAACACAGACTGTTAAGGACAAAAGTCTTGATTTTCTAATGGACTAAGAACTGTTCATTCCATCATGGAAGCAATATAGAGCAGCTGGTCACAGGTAAAGGAAGTTGGAATGGGTAATAGAGGGAGAGAATGAGTATGGATTTCAGTCTAGGGAACCTTTGCAACATTGGGTGCTACAGCTTATTCCATCAACGCTCTCCTTTCCTGTAGCCCCCACTAATGTTTAGCAGCAACTATCCTAAGGAATGCATCGAGTTAATGTGAAGATAAAGTGAATTTAAGTGGTGTGAGTGATAATTAGCCTTTTCAGCATTTTGGGCATGCCCCCTTAGATCTTTTATCATGTTTATTTATACTGGACGCCAGTGATATTTCTCTCCAACATCTGTTCCTCTTACTCTAAAGATTGCATTCAAAATGATGGAAACTGTTTTGCCCGATTGCAGAGAGTGGTTTAAAGGCCAAGGAGTTTCTGGTCCCCTAAAGTCCTGTCTTAGCACAAAGATAAGTACAGTCATATACATATTCCTGATCCCTTGTCCCTTACTGGGACAACTCAAATATGTGATTCACATGCTATCCAAAATTCTTGCATGGAATTAAACAAAAGTAATCCACTGTGTGATTTGGTTTGTATTTCATTTTTGCTTAGTCGACTTCCTAATAAATCATATGCCTATGAATTCTCATGTCAAGGTCAAATTTTGGGATGCATAACCCATGTATAAATATAATATTGGGTGTTTTAAAAGTAAAAGGTATCAGGGGCGGTGCGACCTTGACTCAGAGTTCTTGCCTGCCACACCAGAGATCCGGGTTCAATTTCTGATGCCTGCCCATGCAAAAAAAAAAAAAAAGATATATATAGTATCGTTCTTAATCTAGATATGAAAATTTTTGCCTCAAAATTTAGCTACTCCTCATTCTCAATGTTAGTTTATTTGTTCCTATATTATGAGAATTTCTAATTTTAGTTACATTTTTAACATGTATATAAAATTATTTGCTCCATGTTTTATGAATTTCAGTCAGTCTGATTTCATCCCATTGTGATATCTCTTTTTCTCTGTGAGATCAGAAACTAGATTATGAATTTTACAGTCTAACTAAATTTTTTCTAGTAGTCACTTTATTTATTCTGCTTATCTCTTTCAGAAATGGAATTCAAATCCATCTTCATTATGAAAATGTAGCCTCTATTGTTTCTTTGATTATTGGCTCTTCTGAGCCCCCACTTTCACTATTCCCTTCTTCAAGAACTCCTAGCAGACCACATTTAAGTTTTCTAGTTTATATTCTGTCTTTTAATTTCTTTTACATGTTTTGTATAACTCTATTTTGTGTGCTGAAAAATCAGGAATTCATGCTATAGTTAATCTAATCATTTATTTTAGTTGCTTTTACTCTAAAATTCAATAACATTTTAATAGTATTTTAATCCTAAACTTTGTATTTGTTTGTCTAAAACATATTTAATATTTTTTACTGCATTATGGATCCTATCTTTATACCGAATGCTTTAAATGTGTTTATATGAACCTCTATTTCAGGGTATCCTAATATGTACTGCTTTGAAGGTGTAAATTTGCTGATGTAACAAATGGGCTGATTGCCTCTCCTTTGTGGTCGTTTTATATTTATGCTTTTCCTCTAAGTGTGTGTGTGTGTGTATGTTGGGGGGAACGTAAATTGTATATAACCTTGGTCTTTGATGTTTCTCTTTGGACACTATTATGTGTTTCTTTTGCTAAATATGGTTGCTAAGAAAGATTTAATTTTCATCTTGGAATGTCTGGAAAATATGGATAGTGAAAATCAGGAGTTTGCATCAATGACTGCTTCATACCTTGAGTTCTTAGCTTTATGAGAGGTGTTTTTTTTTTTTTCCCCTCCTTCCTTTTTTTTTTTTTTTAAATAGCTGGATCCTTCACTGTTCCCTGGACAGAAGTTGATCTAGTGCCCATTTTACAGAAGTGACTGCAATCCTGCATTTATGCAGGAATTCCTTTTCCATTCATCATTATTCCCAGGCTGAATTCTCAGTGCCCATCATCAGACAGGCTAAATCTGATCCCTTACTGAATGGTCTCATCTATGGCACTTTCTAAGTTCTGAATTCAGTTTTGTTTACCTCACAGTTTGCATCTTCTCTTTATATTTGACATCTAGTGGTTTCCTTTACGTGGGCTCAAGACAAGCTATTTACTTAGATGCTAATTTCATCATCTTATGCAATATTTTTTATGTGTTTCTGGAGAGAGAAAACTTCCTCTGTCATTTCACCCTCTGTCCAGGTTTTCTAAAGAATAAAATCTATTATTTTTAGACTGATTCCTGTTATGATTCCCAATCTGCTCTTTGCCACTGACTCAATTCTATCGTATAATACTTAGCAGAAGGAATTCTATTCCTATCAAATGAAAATCTTTAACATACCTTTGTTTATGTAGTCTCTTAAAGGAAGGATTTGATACCTTAATGATTTCTAACTTTGCTTTATTTTTACAGTCTGTTCAGAATAGTCCAGTTCATTCCACATCTACTATTTTATAATTTCTATGCTCTACATGTTATATTTTTAAAATGAATTGTATTATCTACTATAGTAAAATTTGAATGTCATAATCACATATTTGATATGATGATATCATTTTAAAGACAATTCATTTGAAACAGAGGGGTAACATCATTTCTGGAGTATTTATTTGTTTTGCAGAAGGACGTTCTTGATGCAGGTCTTTACCATGATTTCCTTGTGGTTACCAATTATCTCAAGGTGTTTACAACTACAGACATAGGAAGAAGCAAATGGAGAATATTATAGCGCTAATTTTTCAAGGTAAATATTAAAGACAATTCTAAGGCTGTGAAGATTCTTATGAGCTTTTATGGGAAATGGTGATTTGGACAGTCAATAAGTAACTGTAAACCCTTTTAGATTTGTCCGTCTCTCCTTTACAGGAAATCTGAATAACTTCAAAGTTCCCTACAAGACAGTGTGTTTCAAGAATAATCACTTTGTGCAGATATTCCAGTTTCCATCCCTTGTCAAAACTTAAAAGAAGATGAGTGCTATAAAATCATTATTTCCCAATGATTTCAAGATCAAATAATCCGTGCCTCTGTTTCATCATCTGTGATTAGAAAAACAGTGATTCCATAAATAAAAGACAGGATTCTGATCAAGAAAGTTCATTAAATAATTTTATTTTAAATGATAAGAATTAATGTTGATCAGATGATGGCTGCATAATTTGAAACTATTTTAAGATCTTTCTGTTAGCATGAATTATTATATTTATTCTTTATTCAATTTATTTGATAATCATTGGTCATAGTCACCCTTCATATGTATGCATTTCTTGTGAGTTGATATATTGTGGTCACAGATAATCAAAATATCTTTATGTGCTTTTTTTTAAATTGTAAAAAAGAGAGTGAAGCAAGAAGTAGAGATGCAATTGTGTGCCACTTGCTCTGCTCAGAATCACCAAGGGATACATAAAGCATGCACTCGAGGCTTAGAATCATAGGAGTAAGAGTAATAATATCCTGTGCATCAGCTTAAAGAAGTCTAAAACTCCAGAGTGTGAAGCTAACTGATTTTCTCCAGTACATTAATCAAAGTACCTTTGACAACTAGAATTATGTTGTTATTCAGATGAGGTACTCAAAACTGTTCTTGATTCCCAAGTGGCATTTATTTCACTGTTCTGAAGAAGTGACAGATGAGAGAATTCTGAGTTGAAAATTTCAAAAGAAAAGAAAAAGGTAAAATATTTCTGATCAGACTTATATTAAATAACTACTTGACTTTCAGAACCAACATTGATGGTGCACATCTTAACTATAATCTATTGCATAAATACACTGCCATCTCCTCATTGTATTGAAATCATGTTAAACTGAAAAAAATCAATAGCAAATTAATGCCAAATAATTGGTTAATATCAAATGACTATATTTGTTTTTCTTTAATGAAATTATGTAAAAAAATTGAAAAAAATTATGGACTAAATATGCAAGAGAAACACATATGTAAACATATCAATGTATCTGACCACAGAAGATTTAAAGTACTAAAGAGTACTGTTAGATTGAACCTTACTAATTTTGCATTTGTAAGTTAAATAGGAAAGATTAGATGATCTTGTGTTGGTTGTGCCTAATGTAAATATGTTATGTTATGTTCAAGAATAATCACTTTGAGCAGGTATTCCAGTTCCTATCCCTTGTCAAAACTTGAGTTGAGGGCGGGCCATGGTGGCTCAGCAGGTAAGAATGCTCGTCTGCCATGCCAAAGGACCTGGGTTTGATTCCTGGTGCCTGTCCATGTAAAAAAAAAAAAAAAAAAAAAACTTGAGTTCTAATTCAGGTACCAGGCTATGTTTCCTTGTCTCTAATGCATTAACTCTGGATCGCAACTGATTGAACACTGAAAGCTTGAAATTTGCCTACAATTTTGTTTTATTTATACTTGTTGATTAATTTTTACTGAAGCAAATCTGAATATTTCAAGATTTCCATGGTATAAGAGCATATCAGTCTTTAAATTCAAGCTATGTTGATACGAAGCAAACTGTAATGATGAATATGCTATTAGACCTTTCTTCAAGGGTGGCTAATAATCCTAAAAAGCATTTAAGGAACAAATCTGGTTTATCTGCTCAGTATCAAATGTGTTATAAAAGTTCAGATATGGAGCTATAACCCATTCTGACTGTGGAGATAAGATATATAAAACAATATATTGATGCTGCTACCAAGTTAATGAAAGGTTGATAGAAGTGACTGCCAAAGACCCTTGGTTCCTCTGTCACATAGCAAGGCACAATCTCCTGGTCTCTTGCTTTTCTTCTGGGTTCTGTTTCAGCCTCTTGCCTCCTGGGACTTTCTTTCCCTCATGTCTGAATTCATTCCATTAATAAAAGCTCTGTTAATAGGATAAAGATCCAAACAGAGTGGGCTGGGTCACATTAACTGAAGTAATCTCATCAAAAGGTCCTACTTATAATGGGTTCCTGCACACAGGAAAAGATTATGTTTATAAACATGTTTTGCTGGGGTACATATAGCTTCAAACCATCATGATCACTAATTTCTAAAGACTTATTCAACTTGTTATTTGTGATTTATTTTCTATGAGTCCACAATTCACATATGATGGAATATTTACCTTTTGTTTGCAGTTGATTTAATTGTATCTAAGGAAAGCTAAATTATTTAAAGATTATACAGCATAATCAAGTGGTTTTATCCTAGGATTGCAAGGGTAATTCAATGCAAGAAAATTAATTAATGTAATAAACCATATTAAGAAATTGAAAAAATGATATGATCATCTCAATTATATGAAAAAAGTATTTGACAAAATTCAACACACTTTCTTGATAAAGACACTTCAAAAGATAGGAACAGAAGGAAGCTACTGCATCATGATAAAGAGCATATATGAAAAACACACAGCCAACATCAGTGAAAGACTGAAAACTTTCCCTCCAAGGTCCAGAACAAGACAAGGATACCCAATGCCAACCCTGTTTTTAACATTGTTCTAGAAGATCTAGCCAAAACAGTTAGGCAAGTAAAAGAAATAAAGACATACAAATTGGAAGGGAAGAGGTAAAACTTTCACAAATGCAGATGATATGGTTTTATATTTAGAAAGTCTTGAAAAACTACAATGCTACTAGAGCCACTAAATGAATTCAGCCAAGTGGCAGATACAAGATCAACATGTAAAAATCAGTAGTGTTTCTATACACTAGTAATGAGCAATCTGAGAGGAAATCAGGAAAAATTACATTTACAATAGCAACTAAAGGAATCAAACATTTAGGAATACAGTTAACAAAAGATGAAAAGAACTTTTACACAGAAAACTACAAATGATGCTAAAATAAATAAGAGAAAACCTGAATAAATGGAAAGATATTCCAAGTTCATAGATTGGAAGACTAAATATCATTAAGTTATCAATTGTACTCAATTTGATTCACAGATACAATTCAATCCCAATCAAAATTGTAACAGGTTACATTGTGGAATTGGAAAAGCCAAATACAAAATTTATTTGGAAGCATAAGTTTCCCCTAACAGCCAAAAAACATCTTGATACATTAAAAAGAAGTAGGAGGATTCACACTACCTGCCTTTAAAACATATTAAAAAGTTACAGTGATCAAAGCAACATGGTACCAACAAGGATAGATCTTTTGACCAATGGAATTAAATTTAAAATTTATAAATAGGCCTTCACATCTATGGTCAATGGGTAATTGTTTAGGCTCCCAGATCCACTTAACTGGGACAGAATAGTAGTCTCTTCAATAAATGCTGCTGGGAGGAAGTGAGTATCCATATGCAAAAGAATGAAAGAGGATCCCTAGCTTATACCATAAACAAAAATTAATTTGGATCAGAAACATAAATATAAAAAACAGGACCATAAAATTTCCAGAAGAAAAGGTAGGAAAGTATCATCAAGATCTTGAGGTAGGAAATGGTTTCTTAGACTTTACACCTTAAGTACAAGCATTGAAAGAAGAAGTAGATCAAAGGGTATCTCCTCAAAATTAAAAAAAAAAAAATTGTACTTCAAAGAAGTTTGTTAAGAAAGTGAAAATGCAACCTACTCAACTGGAAAAAAAAATTGAAAACCATATATTTGATAAGGGTTAATATGCAGAACATATAAAGAAATCCTACAACTCAACAATACTAAGAAAAACAACCCAATTTAAAAAATGGGCCAAATGCTTGAGCAGACGTTTTTCCAAAGAGGAAATACAAATGGCTTAAAAGCATGTGAAAAGATACTCAACATCACTAGCTATTAGGGAAATTATATCAAAACCAAAATGAGATATCATTTCACATCTACTGATATGGACACTCTTGAACAGAAAATTTCAGGTGTTGGAGAAGATGTGGTGAAAAAGGAATACTTAATTACTGCTGGTGGGGATTTAAAATGATGTAGTTGCTGACAGTTTGATGGTTCTCCAGGAAGCTAAGTATAGAATTGGCATATGATCTGCCAATCCCAATATTAGGTATATGCCCAGAAGAACTGAAAGCAGGGGCACAAATAGACACCTGTGCACTGATTTCATAGCAACATAGTCACAATTACCAAAACATGGAAGCAACCAAGTGACAGTAAATTGATGTGTGGATAAACAATATGTGGTACATGCATACAATGGAATATTATTCAGCTGTTAGAAGGAATAAAGTCCTGACGCATGTGACAACATAGATGAAGCTTGAGGACTTTATGTTGAGTGAAATAAGCCAGATTCAAAAAGACAATATTGTCCATTTTTACTGATATAAGCTAATGGTGCGTGGCCAACTCAGAGAGTTATAATCAAGAATACAGGTTACCGGATGAACTAAGGGTAAAAAATGGAGGGCTGATGCCTAACTTGTGAAGAATTTCTGTGTAGATTGATTATAAATGTTTAGAAAGGAATAGTGGGGTTGGTAGTACATTATTGTGAGTGTAATCAGCAGTAGTGAATTATGTTTGTGAATGGTTTAAAGGGGGAATTGGGGTCATGCATGCTATTGGAAGGAAATTAGAAGATAAAACATGAGACTGTATAACACAGTTAAACTCGTGGACTATGGCTGTGGTTAATGGTATCAATATAAGAATAATCTTTCATGAATTTTAATAAATGTATGCCACTATTACAAGGCATCAATAATAGGGTTAAACAAGGGAAAATACACCTAAGGTAAATTTTGTACTATAGTTAACACTAATATTTGCATATTCCTTCATGAATTTTAACAAAGGCGACACCCCAGTACAAAGTGTCAACAGTATGGAGGTATATGGGAATGTTGTATTTTTTTACATGACTTTCATGTAAACCTACAGCTTCTCTAATTTAAAAAATAACAATGATTTTACAGTAAGAAAAAACTGGACACAGAGTACAAAATGTTGTATGATTCACTTATATAAAATGTAAATATAATAAATCTATAAGGACAGAATTATGTAGGGATTGGGAAGGATAGAGAGACTGAGAGGTGACAGCTAAGGAGTGGTTATGTACGCACAACTCTCTGATTATACTAAATGCCGCTGATTGTACACTTTGCATGGATTGTATGGTATGGAGCATAGCTCAATAAAACTCCTTTCAAAATGAAAGATAAGACGCCCGGTATAATTTTTTAACCTCAAATAGTCACAAAATTTTTTATCCTGTCACTTTACATACTGATTTATATTTTCTAAAACTTTAAAAATCTCTGGAAAACCTAGCTTGCTTCTTTATAAATATATGTTTTCCTTATATATTTTGATAGAGACAATTTTATGTGCCAGTAATCACAACCTCAGGTCAAGACACTTTTCAGATCTGCATTTTACTTATTTTAAGAATACTCTACTTTGTACTGTCTACTTAACAGGAGATATTAGCAATATAGAAATATATGGGAAAAAGTATCATCCATCCATCTATAAGCTACTTTATTTTTAATTAGTTTCCATAAATAACTTGGAACAAAAATCACATACCTAAAATGAAATTCTAAAAAATAAATTGCTTTCACTATTATCCATTCCGAGTATCTTTTATATTTTCATGGGCCTCAATTGTTAATGAAAATAAAGTACTTCTATTCACATATATATATATCCTTGAAATGATTAAGGTGTTATGCTTAACAGTATTCTTTATTTAAAATATATTTAAACAGGTTTAACTAATTTGATGTTATTCAACTTAAATATCTCGTGAGAAACAAACTTGAGAATTTCAATAGAAAGCAACTAATCTTAATAGGTAAATGTTAGTGCTGTATTTACAGCGAATTTTTTCACACTAATAGTGTTATGGAAACTGCCAAAGAAACAAGAAAGTAAGAATAAACAAATCAGAATGAAACAGATAAATGAAAACAATGTCCATATTAAAATAGCTTATTTTAGGTAAATACATATATGAGTAACTTAAAAATGGAGTGCTACACATTAGGTTAACAGTTTCTGATCTACTACAGATAAATGAGAAATCTATTCATGGCAGGAAACTGATTGCTGCCAAAAGGAAAGAAAATTCATTCTTTTGAAAAATGTTCCCTGGAAAGGTATACTTACAGTTGAAGTTGACCTCCTCAATCAGATCTTTACAAACTATCCTTGCAGGAATTATTGATCAGAGCCATACTCTTGGAAGTTTTCTTTGAATCCCAAAAAATAAAAATGCTAAAATAAGTGGGCACAGAATAAAATTGTTATATTTGCCAGAAAATAAAAAGTATATTAATAAATGAAAGCAATATTTAATTATGATGTAAATACCAGAAGTGTGCACATATACATATGTGTATTATTATATCATGTGTGTATATTTTGCACATTAATGTATAATATATTAAACACATATTAATTATTTGCAGTATATTTACATTCAATATATGTAACTGATACCAGGTCCAGTAGTAGAATGAACTAAAATGTGAAAATGTTTTATTTTCTTTTACATTACTTCTTGTGAATGTGAATGGAATTTGAATAATTTGAAACAAATCAAATAATGGCAGATTTAAGTTGCAAGTAAAATAATATAGTTCATCTATTTTATTCTTCTAAAAGATAAAAAAATGGCTTGTTCACAATCTTTAACACATGACACAATGATTCATTCAATGGGAAAAAAAAAAATAATCCTGATTGCTTCACTCTAATTCCAGCATTTTCTATTTATTTTTTATTCTATTAAATGGATTTAGGAAGAATGGAAAAATTCAAAAACTATTTTTAACAGTCTTTTTGCTTGCTTAAGTCCCACATACACTTGTGCCTTTGAGCCACTGAGAAACTTGTCAAGGTTGCAACATTTCATTTTGTTTCCAAAATCCGTACAATGTTATTGTTAATAATTCATAATCTACAAAGGGTTGAAGACAGATGATGAAAGGAAAGGGGCAGTTGTTTAGACAAGAATGTGGATATCTTCTTAATGATGTGTTCTGCATGCCTCAGCCACCCAGACAATAAAACTAGCTAATGAGGGGTTATATTTGATAGATAACTAAAAGATGTGAAGAATCAGGGTAGCTCATTTAAAAATATTTTTTCATCAATTTATTGGTTTGGTTGTCCTTGAGTTATTGCTGTTCTATATTCTTCCTGTTCACTGCTTGCTTTTAAGTATTAGCCCTTTCAGTGTTATCCTTCAATTTTGTAAGTAAGAAGCAGCTGTTTTCTAAAAGTGGCATTCACATGATTGAACTTGTTATATTAGTAAGAAAAGGTGTGGCTTTCATTCCAAGCCTTGTCTTAGAAGTTTGCACTTTGACATTAATGCAGCATTTCTAAAGGGGAAGAGCAACAACAAATATCACTTGTATGTCAGGGATTAACATAGACATTGCAGGCATTATACAAAAGTTATATATCAAAATACAAACTATGTGAGTCCAATTCGATACTAATAAGTAGTATCTACAAAGGTTAAATATAAATACACATAATTATAGCTTTCTTGTGACAAGGAATTATTACTTTCTTATCTCTAAGACATATCTTGAAAATAACAAACTGAAATGATAGTATATTTATTCAGCACTCATAACAGGACTGACTGGAAAAGGTACAGTTGTGTTGGAGCAGTAGGAGCCCTTTGGATATTTACTGCTGCTGCTTGTACACAGGGACAGTTCATCTGAATCAATGAATCGCTCTAAAGTAACTAATTTAAATTGTGAAATTTTAAACTAGTGTTGAAAGAAAATATTTATCTTTGTTTTTATGTCAAATTTACAAGATAACTATCAGTGTGAAAACGTAAGAAAAAAGTCAACTACTTCTAATGAAAAGAATATATAGTTAGGCATTCTGAAGCCAAACTACTGGAGTAAAGGTCTGGGTTCCATAGGATAGATTGAATTATGAATTAACTTTTTCCTGCATGGAAAACATAAATTGTAAATTAATATTAGATGCCCTATGTTGATTGTGAAGTCATGTTATATTGTTAAATGAATAGTAAACAGTTGTTCTTTATTGTGGTTGTGGATTTTAGCATAGAATGGATGTAATTGGCATGATAATAATTAAAATGAGGGAGGCTTTTATAATATTAAATGAAAACAACTATTATGACAAATTGGATTTACCTTATGATTGCAACTAATAATATATATACACATACATGCACGCGTGCACACATATGCAAAGACACAAATATTTGTAAGGGGCATTAATAAAAAAGAAACAGTTTAAAATTTACAATAATACATTTGGTTATTTCCCTTGCATTTATTCATTATCATAACAATTTTGATAAAATAAATTTACTTGGAGGAAATAAATTTTAGTAGCTTTTTTAAGGCAATAGGTCACTCTAAAAATTTAAATTATTGAAATTTATGAAAATTAAGTGTAATGACAAAGTTAGGAGGTGATATTTTAGTTTCTTACATGGGCAGGCACCGGGAATCGAACCCGGGTCCTCGGGCATGGCGGGCATGGCAGGCAAGCACTCTTCCCTGCTGAGCCACCATGGTCCGCCCAAGTATTTTAGTTTCTTATGGTTATGTTTTGGTGTGCTGAAGCTGCCAGAATGCAATATGCCAGAAATGGATTGGCTTTTGCAAAGGGGATTTATTTGGTCACAAATTTACAGACATGAAAATGTCCAAGTTAAGGCATCAACAAGATGATACCTGGACTCTGAAGAAAGACTACCTGGACTTTGATGAAAAGCCATTGGCAACAGTAGCACCTCTGTCAACTGGGAAGACACGTAGCTGGCATCTGCGGGTCCTTGCTCCTGGTTCCTTGCTTTCAGGGGCTTTCTCTCTATGTCTCTGGGTTTTCTCTTAGCATCTCTGGGGTGTTTCTCTCTCTGAATGTCTGTAGGTCCTCTCTTTGGGTCTCCAAGGAAAACTGGATTTCATCTCTTAGCTTCCCTTGGCTCTCTCAAGTTTCTAGTTCTTTCAGTTTCTGTGGATCCTTGCTTACCATCTCCTGGTGTATCTCTGACTCCAAGCTTTCTCCAAAATGTCTCCCTCTTAAAGGACTCTAGCAAGCAGATTAAGACCCATCTTGAATGGGTGAGGTCATATCTCCATGGAAACAACCTTTTAAAAAAGTCCACCCAACAACAGGTCTGCCCCCAAAAGATCGAATTAAAAGAACATGGGCTTTTCTGGCATACATAACAGTTTCAAATGAGCACAGGCTACCATAACAATGTATCACAAGCTGACTGGCTTAAAACAACAGAAGATTATTGTTGCACAGCTTTGGATGTTAGAAGTCTGGAATGAGATTGTCAGGAGAGCCAGGTTCCCCTGAAGACTACGGAGAAGAATCTGCTCCAAGTCTCTATCCTTGCTTCTGGCAGTCTGGCTCTCTAACAATCCATGGTGTTCTCTGCCTCCATCGTCACGTGCATTCTTTCCTCTCTCTGCGTCCATAGTTCTCTTCTTATAAGGAAATAAGTCAAATTTGATTAGGGGCCCACCTTACTCTAGTATGATCTCATTTTAACTTAATTAATTCCATTTGGAAAAATCTTATTTCCAAATAAGGTCATATTCTGAGGACTGGGAAGTAGGACTTTTAACATTTGTTTTTATCCTCCTATTCATTCCATAACAGGAGGATAATCTTGACTAATTAATTCTGCTAATCATTTTATGGTAGATTACTGCCTATAGAAATATGACACTTATAGTACAGGAGTTCCTTTAAATATGGTAACGTAACTTGGTTTTGGATTTTATTTTATACTTTTCAGCTAAGTGTAATGTATTTAAATGGTGTATTTGCCTGAAATGCTTCCATTTCCTAAATTTGTATTTTAAAACTTACCATTTTCCTCTTCTATAAACAAAATAAGCTAATATAAATTCCTAACATAGTTTACAAAGTCCTGGTCACTTGCAACTGCTCTGATCTCTGCCATTGACTTCATTCATTGGGATCCAGCCATACAAACTACTTTGTTCCTCTTTGCCCCTCTGAGCTTGTTTCTGCCTTAAGACATTTGGACTGGCCCTTGTCTCTGCCTTCAATCCTTGCTGAACCCTCCCACTCTCATCTTATTCAGGTCCCTGCTTTTCTCTCAACTTATCAGAAAGTATTTTGCTAATTATTCTCGATAAAATATTGTATCTACCACCATAACTCTCGATTACAACTTTAGTCTTCATAAAAGAGTATAAAGCCGGCTGATTTATCTATTTATCTATATCTATTTCTACGTATAAATATTTATTCATTTCCTTTCTACCGCCTAAGGGACGTCAACATGGACATTGTCTGGCTTTGTTTTATACTGTATCCCAGAAGAGAGTCTGATACATAGCCAAAGCTCACTAAATATTTATTTGAGTGAATGATGAATCAATGAAGACAGGGTTAAGAATCCAGAACTGCCAAAATTAACTCTGTCATTCTTTCATGCCCCTAATCTCTACTATGGAACAGCATGGGAAGGTCCAGGATGCAAGATTGATATCATATACTGTTTCCCTTGATGTTGATATTACTGAATCTTGAAAAGAACCTGAGATAAAATGCGTATGATATTTATGTTTTGGAAAGTATATTGAGATACAACATGACCATAAGCTTAAAGCTTAAATGACACCGAATGTCAGCTATTATTGGTGCATCCCTCTTATGAGTCAATCAAATAGCTGATTATAAATGTATAGACTTACATCTAAATATAAATTTGAATACATGTGTGCTATATCTGTATGTTCACGTATATGTAAATGTGTTATTTCAACATTGTCTTGCAAGTATTTATTCATGATGTTAAATAATATTCATAATGATAAAAAAAATGCATACATAGAATTTATTCTGAACTTTTCATGAAAATATATATTATCAATTCTTTATTCTTAACTACTTGGCCTGTTTCCCCCATTTTTTTCTCTTTTATAATTTACTGCTATGCATCGGCCTTATTCAGGATTTCCCATTATAATAGACAAACCCAATTCAAAACTAGATTAAGGTTAAACAATAAAACATTTATCATGTCATAACTAAAAAGAGAAGTGGGGTTTCCATTCTCTTTTATTTTATCTCTCAATTCTACAATGTGGCCTGATTCTATCACTTGACTCAATAAGCATGGCTTTTCTAAATGGGCTAGGAGAAAGGGGACAACGTGCCACAGATTTACCCATTTATGCCATCCCAATTTAGAAAGCCAAAAAGAAGGAAAAGACAGAGGAAGAACATAGTTTGGTTTGGGACTATATAATTATTAGGAAAGACAATGCTTGGTCCAGGTGAGATTATGAGCCTTGTCTCTGACCCAGTCACTGTGGTTTAGGAGTTCAATAGCCACTCTTATAGCTAGAGGTTGTACTGACGTGCCTGATATCAAGGGAAAAAACTGTCAAGTAATGACAATATAAGGATTCCAGAAAATAGTGATGTTGTGTGCAGAGAAATATTCATTCTATGTCTCTTTATAATTGCATCTTTTTGCAAATCTTTATTTATTTCCCTAGCATATAGGAAAGTATATCATCTGGATACCATTCAAATATATGTGTTAATGTGGTTTTTTATTCCAAGGAAATTGCTCTTAATTTTTTAAATGGCTAGCTTCCTTCTAAAAATGGGCTTTTTGCATGCCACTGTTGTATAAGTGGTAAAACGATATTTCAGCATCAATTAGCTTTATAAATTCAAATTTCAAAATAACAGAATCAACTAGTAAACTAGAAAAGCGGTTTTTATGAAACCAATTTTTGTTATTGTTGGCCATGAAACAAATCACCCTCAGCAGGTATATGGTATTGTAATTTTTGAAGTTTGTCTAATATTTAGAAAAATCTTAATTTATACTGTTAAATGTTTCTAAATGGTAATCTTTTTAAAACTAGTCATTAGCCTCAATATACTTATCAACTAAACTTATCCAACTTAAATGAGGAAATGTGGGAGTATTTACCAGGTAACAGCTGAAGTATAGAAAATGTTAACCCAGTCAAGACATTCAATATTTTCAATAAATGCAAAATTGATTCTTTTATGTATTAATATAAATTGATATTTAATATGTTTACTTAATTTTACAACAGTCTGCAATTATATCATGACCTGAATAGATATACTTTTCACTTACTTGGCCTTTAATTGAGCAGGGTGCATGCTTAGTGAAGTTAAGTAATTTTTGTACAATTTTCATAAGTGATATTCGTGTATTAATTTTTAAATTAATATAGTACTGTTCTAGTTTGCTACCTGCCGGAATGCAACACACCAGAGATGGATTGGCTTTTAATAAAAGGGGATTTATTTTGTTGGTTCTTTAGAGGAAAGACAGCTAACTTTCCACTGAGGTTCTTTCTTACATTGAAGGCACAAGATGGTCTCTGCTGGTCTTCTCTCCAGGCCCCTGGGGTCCAACAACTTTCCCTGGGGTGACTTCTTTCTGCATCTCCAAAGGCCTGGGTTGAGCTGCTAGTGCTGAGATGAGGAATGCTGAGCTGCTTAGCAGTGCTACATTGCAATCTTTCATTTAAGCACCAGCCAATTAAGTCAAACATCACTCATTGCAGCAGACATGCCTCCTAGCCGACTGCAGATGTAATTGGCAACAGATGAGGTTCACATACCGTTGGCTTATGTCTGCAGCAACAAGACTAGGTATGCTCACCTGGCCAAGTTGACAACTGAATCTAACTAACACAAGTACAATACTCTTAATTAACGGAGAATTTAAAAGAAGTTCAAAATAGGTTATGTTGAAAAAATCAGTATCATCTCAAATCTGATAAATTAGAACATTACCCTGCAAACATAAGTAAGAATTTTGGCAAAATTTGGCATATAAAATGTGAATTGTATTATTTTCATTTTAAGAAATGTTAAATTAAAATCAAATATTCATTTTTTCACAAACCACAAACCTTTATTACAAGGTGTTTAATGCTTGTTTTTGGAGTTTATATAAAAGCATACATATAATATGTATATATATATATACACATATGCATATATGCATATATTTATGCATATATATATACAAATACACATATATATATACATAAAAACACACACAAACCAGGAAGTATTTTTTGCCCTCATGGAACATATATTTCAATAGAGAAGACAAAGGAAGAGCCAAAACAAGTAATATAGCTAAAAGACTATGTTCAACATTGGATGCAAGTGTGATATGCTATGCAATGTCCTTTAGAAACTGAATTTGACTGAGATTCTATTATCTTGGAGCTGCACCAGCTAAAATACACACATATCTTCATTACTGCAAAAGAACATCGAGTCAAGTGAGTGTATAGCACCTTTTAATGTCTCAGCACATCATTTATCTTCACACTGCCTTGGATGAAAATAGTCTTATAGACCAAATAAAAGGCAAGGAGGCTGGAAAATGTAGGAAACACATGAAATGCTGTTGAGTGCTGCAGTTCCTGGCAAATTAAGAAAGGGATACATGTTTCTCTGACCAAGGCAATGATAGCATAAATGGAGTAAAAGGGATAAATAGTAAATGACGTTGAAGATATCAATAACAAGATGCATTGATATAAAGAATGTCTTAATGAGAAAAGAGAAAATCATAAATAATTTTTTGAATTCCAGATAAAATAACTAGGTAATTTGGTACCATTTTCTGAGATGAAGAAATGAAGTTGTCACTAATTTGGAGAAAGAAATTGGTTAAAGATTAGTTGGGGGGCATATGACTTTTGCCACGTAATAAGCTAGTGAAGTAGAGATATTCAGAACTATTATAAGATACGGTAGCTGGATTTGGTAGTTATAACTTTAGAAATTTGTCTGCATAAATATGATATATAAATTTACGATAAGAAATACAATAATGGTGATAAGAGAGTAGGTTGAACATATTGCAATTTGAAATCCTACACACTATTGAATTCTACATATTAGTAATTGTTTACTTAATATACACTGAATGTTGTGATTTGTCCTAAGGACTAAAAGGAATGTGAAGATGGAAAGGATACCATTGCTGCTTCGAATGCTCAGTTTTAAATCCATAGATTTACATGAGTAGAAAGATACCCACAAGTCATGAAGAATTTGATGAGTATCATTTGTATGATCTAATAGTACGGCTGAAACAATATCCTAGGGCCAACAAGTCTCAGACTGTGTTGGCGGAAATATGTGATATTATCCATGAAGTTAAAGTAGGGCATACACCACGCGATAATTATGAGCTCCCCATCATACTCACCATTCAACTGCATTCTGTGATGCAGATGTCATTTAGGTGTAAAATGATTGTCCCTAAGATGTGTGTAATATTTCCTAAATTATGCCAGTCCTTTATATCATGCCGTGGAGTTCCTATCATGACTGATATCTTTAGTGCTGATCCGTAACGCTCTGAACAATCTACTATCCATCACTCATGATGAGAAACAGCAAATAAATTGGATATTTGAAAATTATATCAAGAGATCTTTTTTATTAATTAAAAAAATTAACAAACAAAGCATTTAGAAATCATTCCATTCTACATATATAATCAGTAATTCTTAATATCATCACATAGTTGCATATTCATCATTTCTTAGTACATTTGCATCAATTTAGAAAAAGAAATAAAAAGACAACGGAAAAAGAAATCAAATGATAATAGAGAAAAAAAAAAACTATACGTAGCATACCCCTTACCCCTCGCTTTCATTTACCAATATTTCAAACTGACTTTATTTTAACATTTGTTCCCCCTGTTTTTAATTTTTATTCCATATGTTCTACTCTTCTGTTGATATAGTAGCTAAAAGGAGCATCAGACATAAGGTTTTCACATTCACAGAGTCTCATTGTGAAAGCTATATCATTGTTCAATCATCATCAAGAAACATGGCTACTGGAACACAGCACTACATTTTCAGGCAATTCCCTCCAGCCTCTCCTCTACATCTTGAACAACAAGGTGATATCCACTTAATGCGTAAGAATAACCTCCAGGATAACCTCTCGACTCTGTTTGGAATCTCTCAGCCATTGACACTTTGCCTCATTTTACTCTTCCCCCTTTTGGTTGAGAAGGTTCTCTCAGTCTCTTGATGTTCATTCTCAGCTCATTCTAGGGTTTTTCACAGTCCTTTGATGCTGAGTCTCAGCTCATTCCAGGATCTTTGTCCCACGTTGCCAGGAAGGTCCACACCCCTGGGAGTCATGTCCCACGCAGAGAGGGGGAGGGTGGTGAGACTGCTCATCATATTGGCTGGAGAGAGAGGCCACATCTGAGCAACAGAAGAGGCTCTCTTGGGGGTGACTCTTAGGCCCAAATTTTAAGTAGACTTGACCTATCCTTTGTGGGGTTAAGTTTCATGTGAACAAACCCCAAGACTGGGGGCTCGCCTATAGCTTTGGCTGTCCACACTGCTTGTGAGAATATCAAGAATTCAACTTGGGGAAGTTGAATTTCTCCCCACTCTCACCATTCCCCAAAGGGGACTTGCAAATATTTTCCAGTCACTGATCAAATCATTCTGGGATTCATCGGGGGATCACTCTGGACAAACCAACAAAATCTCATGTGCTACCTGAGATTCCAAGTACTTATGACATTCAATCAAACTATCTACATGAGTTATATTAGGAAATGCTCTAGTCAAAATCTAAATTTTGTAACAAATAAACATTTTTTGCTTTAGTCTCACACATAAGGTGACATTTTGAAGTATTAGTTATCATCTATTTTCAGCACCCTGCAATAAGGAAAATCTTTTGTTCTTACTCATGCAAAAACATTTTTAAAATTTTATACATTGTACATTTCACTGTTATTATACACTCTAGGCATTCCTAGATTATACCATCTCGATCTTTAACATCTATCTTTCTTTCTGATTTCATTTATGTCCCCAGCCCTCCTCCCTCTATCATTCTCACATGCAGTTTCATTCAGTGTTTTAACATAATTACATTACAGTTAGGTAGTATTGTGCTGTCCATTTCTGAGTTTTTGTATCCAGTCCTGTTGCACAGTCCGTATCCCTTCAGCTCCAGTTACCCACTATCTTACCCTACTTCTATCTCATGATGGTCTCTTGTTACCAGTGACATATTCCAAGTTTATTCACTAATGTCGGTTCATCTCGGTGAGACCATACAGTATTTGTCCTTTAGTTTTTGGCTAGTCTCACTCAGCATAATGTTCTCTAGTTCCATCCATGTTGTTACATACTTCATAAGTTTATCTTGTCTTAGAGCTGCATAATATACCACAGTTTGTTTAGCCACTCATCTGTTGATGGACATTTTGGCTGTTTCCATCTCCTAGCAATTGTAAATAATGATGCTATAAACACTGGTGTGAAAATGTCTGTTTGTGTCTTTGCCCTTAAGTCCTCTGAGTAGATACCTAGCAATGGTATTGCTGGGTCATATGGCAATTCTATATTCAACTTTTTGAGGAACCGCGAAACTGCCTTCCACAGTGGTTGCACCATTTGACATTCCCACCAACAGTGGATAAGTGTGCCTCTTTCTCCACATCCTCTCCAGCACTTGTCATTTTCTGTTTTGTTGATAATGGCCATTCTGGTGGGTGTGAGATGATATCTCATTGTGGTTTTGATTTGCATTTCTCTAATGGCCAGGGACATTGAGCATCTCTTCAAGTGCCTTTTGGCCATTTGTATTTCCTCTTCTGATAGGTGTCTGTTCAAGTTTTTTTCCCATTTTGTAATTTGATTGGCTGTCTTTTTGTTGTTGAGTTGAACAATCTCTTTATAAATTCTGGATACTAGACCTTTATCTGATATGTCGTTTCCAAATATTGTCTCCCATTGTGTAGGCTGTCTTTTTACTTTCTTGATAAAGTTCTTTGATGCACAAAAGTGTTTAATTTTGAGGAGCTCCCATTTCTTTCTTTCTTTCTTTGGTGCTCTTGCTTTAGGTGTAAGGTCCATAAACCCGCCTCCAATTATGAGATTCATATGATATCTCCCTACACTTTCCTCTAAGTGTTTTATGGTCTTAGACCTAATGTTTACATCTTTGATCCATTTTGAGTTAACTTTTGTATAGGGTGTGAGATACGGGTCCTCTTTTATTCTTTTGCATATAGATATCCAGTTCTCTAGGCACCATTTATTGAAGAGACTATTCTGTCCCAGGTGAGTTGGCTTGACTGCCTTATCAAAGATCAAATGTCCATAGATGAGAGGGTCTATATCTGAGCACTCTATTCGATTTCATTGGTCAATATATCTATCTTTATGCCAGTACCATGCTGTTTTAACCACTGTGGCTTCATAATATGCCTTAAAGTTAGGCAGCGTGAGACCCCCAGCTTCGTTTTTTTCCTCAAAATACTTTTAGCAATTCGGGGCACCCTGCCCTTCCAAATAAATTTGCTTATTGGTTTTCCTATTTCTGAAAAATGAGTTGTTGGGATTTTGATTGGTATTATGTTGGATCTGCAAATCAATTTAGGCAGAATTGACATCTTAACTATGTTTAGTCTTCCAATCCATGAACATGGTATGCCCTCCCTTCTATTTAGGCCTTCTGTGATTTCTTTTAACAGTTTCTTGTAGTTTTCTTTGTATAGATCTTTTGTCTCTTTAGTTAAATTTATTCCTAAGTATTTTATTCTTTTAGTTGCAATTGTAAATGGAATTCATTTCTTGATTTCCTCCTCAGCTTGTTCATTGCTACTGTACAGAAACACTACAGATTTTTGAATGTTGATCTTGTAACCTGCTACTTTGTTATACTCATTTATTAGCTCTAGTAGTTTTGTTGTGGATTTTTCAGGGTTTTCGATGTATAGTATCATATCATCTGCAAACAGTGATAGTTTTACTTCTTCCTTTCCAATTTTGATGCCTTGTATTTCTTTTTCTTGCCTAATTGCTCTGGCTAGAACTTCCAACACGATGTTGAATAATAGTGGTGATAGTGGACATCCTTGTCTTGTTCCTGATCTTAGGGGGAAAGTTTTCAATTTTTCCCCATTGAGGATGATATTAGCTGTGGGTTTTTCATAT